>NW_012267252.1:4179854-4301726 GCF_000151885.1 Dipodomys ordii
CACCAAAAACATATACAAATTTCACACAATAGGCTTCTCTTAGATATTCTAAATTATATTAACTATTGGGACAAAATTTGGGACACTACTGTATGCAGGGGCAATATTTAATAAAAGTATAGGGGCTGGGTGCTTGCCTTGCATGCATGAGGCCGTGGGTTTGATTCCTCAGCACCATATAGGCAGAAGAAGCCAGAAGTGGCGCTGTGGCTCAAGTGGTAGAATGTTAGCCTTGAGCTGAAGAGCTGAGGGACAGGGCCCAGGTGCAGAGTTCAGGCCCCATAACCGACAAAAAAGAAAAAAACGAAAGAAAAGTATATTATAATTGGGCAAGAAAAAAGGGATATTTAAACTTATGATGACCAACAGCTTGATTATATTCATGTATGTATAACCTTATAATCAATAAAAGAGATTCAAAACCATTATACAAAAATGAAAGTAATTTTTTTTTTGTCAGTTGTGGGGCTTGAACTCTGGGCCTGGGCGCTGTCCCTGCGCTCTTCAGCTCAAGGTGAGCACTCTACCGCTTGAGCCACAGCATCACTTCCGGTTTTCTGGTGATTTACTGGAGATAAGAGTCTTACAGACTTTTCTGCCTGGGCTGGCTTTGAACCACGATCTTCAGATCTAAGCCTCCTGAGTAGCTAGGATGATAGCTTGAAAGTAAAAGTTTAAAAAAAATGTCAGAGCCAGGCGCTGGTGGCTCACGCCTATAATACTAGCTACTCATGAAGCTGAGATTTGAGGATCGTTGTTTGAAGCCAGCAGGAAAGTTCATGAAACTTTTTTTTTATTGTGAAAATACTGTACAGAGGGGTTACAATTACATGAGCAAGGTAATGAGTACTTTTCTTATCAAACATTGTTGCCTCCTCCTTTGTTTCCCTTACCATCCCTTCCCATTCATGAAACTTTTTATCTCCAATAAACTACTCAAAAAACATCAGAAGTGAAGCTGTGACTCAAGTGGTAGAGCCTTGAGCAAAAAAAGCTCAGGGATTGCTGGTATTGTGGCTTAGTGGAAGAGTGCTTATCTAGCATGCATGAGGCCCCAGGTTCAATCCCCCGGCCACCACCAGTACCATATCAACAAAAAATGTCATTAAGTAAATCATAATTAAAAAGAAAAAAACTCAGAGACAGCACCAGACCTTGAGTTTAAGCCCCAAAACTGGCACACACACAAAAAAAGTCTGAGTAATCCACAGAAAATTAAGAAAAAGAAAACAAATGAAAAACAGGAAGAACAAGCAAATAAAGAAAAATAGAACATTAGACTTAGGCCTTTGGATATCAATAATTACATTAAATATGAGTAATTTACATATGCAATTAAAAGACAGACTTTGGCAAAATCAATGGAAAAGCATGACCTAGGAGGTTGGGTTGTAGCTAAGTGGTATGCTTAGCATGTAGTCCTCAGAACACTCCTCTCCAAATCATGAGGCAACTAAAAGCTATCTAAGAATCACACTTCAAACATAATAATATAAACAGGCTGAAAGCAAAAGAATGGAAAAAGATACATCACACAAGCATTAATCAGAAAAAGACAAGAGTGGCTATAGACTTGAGAGCAAAGAAAATTGCCAGACAGAAAGGGACATGGTATAATAATAAAAGTGTCAGTCCACCAAGAAGACATAACAATCCTAAATGTCTATGTACCAAGTAACAAAGATGCAAAATATGTCAAGCAACATCTGATGGAACGGAAAGAAGAAACAAATAATACAATTATAGTTGAAGATTTCAACACCCCTCTCTCAACAACTGTTAGAACTAGACAAGAAAACCAGAATTCAACAACATCCTCCACCAACAGGATCCCATCAACATTCAAGAGGACTCCATCCAACAATGGCTAATTTTTTTCAGCTTCTTACAGTACACACACTGTGATCAACTATATCCTGATCCATTAAACAAACAAAAAATTTTACAGGAATTGAAGTCATATGGAATGTTTTACAACCACAAATTGAGGTTGTTGTTTTTTAAAAATGCAACAGAAAGGTATAACAAAAAAAAGTAACGGAAAGATAACAGGAACAACTTTAAAAACTCGAGAACAAAGTAACACATTGTAGATAATCCATGGAACGAAAAGGAAAAAAATCACAAAAGAAAATATACCACATCAAATAAAAATAATCAAACATACCAAAATTTGTGGGTCACAGCTAAAGCAGTGATGACAGGGAAATTTGTAGCACTAAATACATATATTAGAAACAGACCTCAAATTGATCATCTAAGCTCTTACAAATTTAGCATAGAAGAGCAAAATAATCCCAAGCAGAGAAAGAAATAATGAAGAGTGGAAATCAATAAAACAGGACACAAAAACAACAGAGAGAATCAGTGAAACGAGAAACTGTTTCTTCAGAAGATCAATAAAATTGACAATCTTCTAGCAAAAATGATAAAGAAGAGAAAGTACACAAATTACTAACATTAGAAATGAAACAGATATCACTACAGACCCTGCTGACCTGAAATGGATGAGCGAATACTGTGAAGAACTCTACATTTAATTGAAATGGACAAACTACCATGACTTATCCAATTGAAATCAACAATTGGAATAGCCCCCTTTAAGAAAGTAGAATTTATAATTTAAAACCTCCTCAAAAAAGGAAATCTCTAGGACTAGATGGTTTTATTAGAGAATCCTACTGACTGTTTAAAGAAGAATGAATGGAAATGTTACATAAGCTTTTACAACTAGAAGAGGAGGGAACATTTCTTAATTTTATTAACTAATATTACCCATGTACTATCAGAAAAACAGTACAAAAATCCCCAAAAGAAAAACTACAAACCAGTAGCCCTCATGAATATAGATGCAGACATTCTCAACAAGTACTAGTAAAATCCAGAGGTAGGGGTATAGCTCAGTGGTAGAGTTCTTGTCCAAAATGTGAGAAGCCATTGATTCCATCCCCCCGTGCTCGCTCTCTCTCTCTCTCTCTCTCTCTCTCTCTCTCTCTCGCTTGCTCTCGCTTTTGCTCACACCACAATTCAGCAACATATACAATGAATTATACACCATGATCAATTGAAGTTTATTCTAGGGAAAAAAGCTGATTAAATATTCAAAAATCAGGCAATGTATTCTGCTTAATTAACAGAGCAAAAAAGAATCATGTGATCCTATCCGTTGGTGCAGAAAAAGCGTTTGAAAAATTCAATTAGAAGTTCTAGCCAAGGCTATAAGGCAAGAAGAGGAAATAAAAGGCAAACAAGAAGAGGAAATAAAAGGAAGGAGCTGGGAATGTGGCTCAGTGGTAGAGTGCTTGCCTAGCATACATGAAGCCCCCCAGGTTTGAATCCTCAGTACCACATAAACAGAAAAAAAAGCCTGAGGTGGGACTATGGCTCAAGTGGTAGAGCACTAACTTTGAGCCAAAGAAGCTCAGAGACAGTGCCCAGGCCCTGATTTCAAGCCCCATCACAGGCAAAAAAAAAAAAAAATTAGGAAAGAAGGTGTTATTTTCTATTAACTAAATCCAAGGACTAAACAAAATAATTAAAATTAGAATCAATAAGTGAGTTAAGCAAAGTTGAAGGATACAAGATAAATACACCAAACCATCAATTCTATTTCTATATGCTAGAAATGGACACTGAAATTAAAAATAAAATCCCCTGTACAGTTACTCAAAACTGAAACAAAATACTCAGGTGTAAATCCAACAAAATATAAACTTTTTTTTTTTGCTGAATACTAAAGTCAAAGAAATTAAAGGCAATGTAATGAGTAAATGAATAAACAAAAAAGACTACAAATTGGAAGTCTCAAGAGAGTAAAGATGTCACTTCTCAAGCTGATATATAAGTTTAATAAATTCCTATGAACCCTCAGTAAGTTTTTGTGATATAGGTGATTGTTCTAAAATTTTTATCTAGAGGAAAAGGATCAAGAATAACTAAAGAAACGATTTTGAAAAAGAAGAATAAAGTATGGGTAACCAATCTACACAATTTCTAGAGGTATATGGCTATGGTACCCAAGACTGCAGTATTAGTAGAGGACTAGACACAAAAATTAATGAAGCGAAGCAGAGAACCCAAAAATAAACCCAAACAAATATGCCAGCTGATTTTTTTCCCCTGGTGGTACTGTGGTTTGAAAAAGGGCTTTATGTTTGCTGGGCAGGTGCTTTACCACTTGAGTGATGCCTCTAGCCTGCCAACTGATTTTTTGACAAAGGTATAAAAGCAATTCAATAGAGGAAAGACTGTCTTTTCAACAAATGGTGCCAGAAAAAAGGGATATCCATTAGCAGGCAAAATTAAAAAACAAAGCAAAACTGAAGCAGAGCAGCTTCAACCCGAGTCCCAGATATGTATGATGGAACAAGATTGGAAGACACTAAAGGACAGAGGACAAAAGACACTAAAGGACAAAGCAATTTATGTATACCATGCATCTTGATCAATGTCACCCCCATCCCTCCCCTACCCACCTCTCTCCTCACTCACTTTAATTTAGTAGGAGATACATTGAATTCTTGACTGTATTCTTCCACTCTTCTCTTCATTTGTCTCTTTCCCCTTGACCTCACTTCACCCCTTTGAGGTACTTGCTTCCTGGCATCTCTGGCCATAAAGGAAATGCAAATCAAAACAACATTGAGATTCCATCTCACCTCAGTTAGAATGGCCATTATCAAGAAAACAATAACAGATACTGGCAAGAATGTGACCAAAAGGGAATCCTAATACATTGTTGGTGGAATGTAAACTTGTTCAACCATTGCTGGAAAGCAATATAGAGATTCCTAAAAAGATTAAATATAGAACTACCCTATGATCTAGCAATTCCATCACAAGGCATTTATCCCAATGATTACAAACCAAGATTACAGTAAAGCCACCAGCAGAACCATGTTCATTGCAGCACTATTCACCAGAGCCAAGATATGGAATTAGCCCAGATGCCCCTCAATGGACAAATGGATCAAAAAAATGTGTTATATATACACAAGGGAATTTTTCTCAGCCATTAGAAAGAAATCATTCTTTCTAATTGTACCATTTGTTTAAAAAAAGAAAAAAAAGGAAAGACCTGGAAAAAATGTTCAATGAAGTAAGTCAGGCCTGGAGAGACAAAGGGATGCATGTTTTCTCTTATAAGTGTAAGCTAGATTTAGCTTATAAGCTTATAAGTAAATATGTTAGGTTGTATGCAAGTGAATACAAATATATTAACTGAAATATGGTAGATTCAAGAAAGAACTCAAATAGTATAATTCTTCAGAAAGGCAAAATCAAAGTTCTTTCTTTCTGGTTTTCTTTTTAAGCAGATATATAGCTCAGACTGGCCCAGAATTTACTTTGTAACTCAGGCTGGCTTCAAACTCAGAACTCTCCAACTTCAGCCTCTCTAGTGCTGGGATTACACATTTTACTTAGATGTTATGTTTCTTGAGGGCAAGATCACTACTTGAGCCACAGATCCCCTTCTGGCTTTTTGGTTGTTAAATAGAGATTAGAATTTCAAAGATTTTCCTGCCTGGACTGGCTTTGAACTGTAATCCTCCAAAGTGGCTTCCAGCACCAGGCTTCTGTTTGATTTTTTTAAAAAACAACATTGTGAGCTAAAGAGTATTTCAAGAAACAATCTGAGTGCAAAGTCCTGAGTTTGCTATGACTTTTCCCTTTTTTTTCCAATTGGTTCACCAAGACATAATTTAATAACAAAACTGTAAGCAAATTACTGTTATCTTTCCAAATGGCAAAGTTTTTTTTCACTCACATAGTAATATTTGTTCTTTATCTGTAACATGTAGTTAAAATATATAAGAATATGTGCAGTTGGCATAAATAGGCTAAGTTTAAAAACAAATGACTCTTAGTAAGTGTTCAATTCAACCAAATGAGGGGGCACAGGTTTATGGCACCCTAAGCCACTTGATGAGCCATGAGTGGGTCAGGGTGTTTTACACCATTTGTTGAAAAAGGTGTTTTACAAATGATGGTATCATTTAAGACAATGAACCAGATAAGTGCAGCTTATTCTAAAAGTTCTCTCAACATCGGTAACAATAACTATAACTTACTGAATGCTTCCTCTGTACCAGGCACCATGCTAAAATTTCTATACATGTGTCAATTAATCACTACCCAAAGAAATGGTCCCCATTTCATAAATAAGGAAACACACATTCAGTGAAGTCCCATAAAGTTTCCCCAGGTCTCAGAGCTACTCACCAGTAAAGCTGAGTTTCTGATTCCAAAATCTGTAGTTATGACACTCTATTGTTCCTAGTATTTATCATATAGATGGAGAAATTTATGTAGGCAAGTATGCAGAGGGCAGGAAAAGGCTTGGCAGTGAAGAGACAAGCTCAAACAGTTGGGAAAGCCTCCCTTAAAAACAGGGCTGGATGGATTTTAGCAGTATTCTGTGGGAGGAGAGGCAAGGAAAGAGTTGGAAAGGAGGGGCTAGGGTTGGGACAATCTATAGAAGATACTAGAGGAAACTCACACCTGGTGCTGGAACATCTCCTACATCGATTCCAGATTTGTGATCACAATCACCGGTGACCTTTCTTTAGTGCAGTCCTATCACCTTTAAATTGAAGCTGGTGGGGAATTGACAAAGCTACATTTTCAATACCTGGATTCATATCTCCAACTTAGCAGTAGATCAGCTGGCTAGGCCATCAAGAAAAATGCTCAAACCTTCCCATTTCAATTTCTTACCTCAACTCTGAGTGGATGGACTCATGATGAATTCAGGCTGGCACTGGTTGAGCCAAGAGAACCTCTGTTTCCCCACTGCCTTCCAAGCTACCTATTCTGAGTATCTGTCCTCTGGCAACTGCATACACTCTACTTCAGAGCTGCCTTGCTCCTCAGGCCCTAGACTTTTAAGAGGAGAAACAGGGCCTGACTCAATTTTGTTGCTACACAGCCCCTCCCAATTCCCCATCCATCCTTACCTAACTTCTCATACCTGCTGTATGACTGTTGGTCTTAGAAGAGGCTAACTTTGGGGGACATGTTTGAGCTATAGCAAGCCCCATGCTCAGAAATGCCAGTCTAAAGTTATTTATAGTTTATCTTTAGTAGTTAATAAGTGATCACATATGAGTAAGGCAATTTCTGCTCATACCTATTGACTTTTCCAGTGTAGTTAACAAATATCTGTGGAGCCTTTACTTTGTGCCAAGCCTTCTTCTGCCAGGTACTGGAGATGGAGAAAGATATATTAAATCACAGTGGGCACCTCGACTATGCACCAAAAATAAATATATTCTAAAGTACTGTTGAAGAAACACAGAGTATACAGAATGTGTAAAAAGATTCCCTAACATTTATGTAAGGCCACCCTGAGGAAATAAATCTGCCACTAACAGAATGAGCAATTAGTCAAGCAAATTGGGGGTGGGGAGTGGGAGCTGTAGCTAGAGATGGCAAATGTTCCATCCAGAAAAATGGCATTTGCAAAGGTCCTGAGGCAGGAACAAAGGGACCAGTCAAGTTAGATAGGGATAGGGAAGAAAAGCCATATCATGTTGGCCTCACAGGTAAAGTTGATATTTGAGTTTTATCCTAAGAGCAATGGGAACCAAGGAAGGAATTCCAATTCTAACAGGGAAAATACAGATAGCTAAATAACGATATGACTTTCTGTAACAAACCACTTCATTGATATTTTATGCTTTTTGAAACCCTTCCTCTGCATTATTTTCTGTCTTTTTTTTTTATAGCAGCCCTCTGTCGAGACTTTGGGAGATGGCCCAATTATTGGTGAGATGCGTAATCTGAGGAGGCTCAGAGTGGTAAGTGACTTGCCCAAGGACACACAGTGAATCAGCCTGGAAGCAAGCATGCATCACGTGACCATTTTATTCTTAGGCCGGTTGTGTGGAGAGAGGACTGGTTGTGATTGAGGTGTTCCTGGGGTCTGGGCCTTGGCCAGCATGGAGCTCCTCTATGGAAGGATTGTGTGGGAGAGTAAGAACTTATGCCAACCACAGGCTGCCAAACTGAAGTTCAAATCCCAGCTCAGCTACCACTCACCAGCTAGGCGACTTCTACTAACCATATAGGGATGCCATAGTGATTGTATGGGATCAAGTATATAACATGTCAGACACACAGTAGGAGCTCAACAAATGTCAGCCTGTTTCAATTATTAAGGAGAGATAATAGGCTTTCTTTTATTTTTGGAACCTTGGGATACACTGAATGTAGGAGTTAAATGAGGCTCAAATCCCTTTATTCCAGGGTTCATTGTATGTGAAATGGGTTGCATCCCTGTGCAATTTGTAGACATTCACGATGGCGTGGAGATCGCGTGCTGAGGCTCCTCTGGGTGATGATGCTCCTGCCCAAAATGAAGTCTCACAGTCACCCCTGCTACCTGCTAGGCTGTGTAGGGCGCGGTGCAGTGGTAATTGTGTAGGAGTTAAGTGCGTGGGAGTGGCTGCCCAGGTCTCCTCCCAGGACATTCAATGGAGGCCTTGGGTGCCACATTCAAGCTGCCAAGACCCAGAGGAAGCAGCGTTTAGGGAGCTCAAAGGCCTGCCCAACATCCACAGAAAGGTTTGTCTATGGAGCTGAGGAAAGAGCACTGGGGAGCAGTACAGAGACTGTGTGTGAATCATGGGACTCCTGAGTACCCCTGACCACACTGGGGCTTCCAATCCAGGGCAGTGTGAACCTTTGTCCACCCTGGGGCTTAAGTGTTCTCTAACAATAGACCAATAGACTTTGAGTGTTCCTGGCTTTACAGTTCATCTTCAGTCTTAAAGAAGGGCCTGCTAGAAATGAGTGGCCAATTAAGCAAAAGTCCTAGGGAACAAGTGGACTGTTTCAATGATTTTTCGGTTTTTTCCTGATCTACAGCCTGAAATACATGTTGCATGGTGACCCAGCAAACACACAAACACATAAACACACACACACACACGTACACACACACCTGACACAAAAGGTTCATTGAAATGTACTCTGGCATTTTGTTTTATTCTATTTTATTAAATTGATTTCATGACCCACTAATGGATTGCAACCTGTTCTTTGAGAAACGTTGGTCTAATAGATGAAGACTTATCCTTGAAGGTGATTGAAGAAGGTGCTGTTCATGAATAATGAAATCTGGGCAAGAAATGCCAAAGGCTGAACAACCCAATTGTGTACTTTAAATGCTCATAGCAGGTCCAGAATCTGAGTTTCTGTTGCCTCTGAGAATGGAGATTGGAAATAGCAAAAACAATATCAATATGAAGAATAGCGACAACATTTACTGAGAACCCAGTCAGCGCAAAGAACTAAGCTAGACACTTGAGTGGGATAAAAATATGACTAACACACTTTGTCCTTATAGAAGTTCATCATCTAATGGGAGACACTGACTAGATCATAAGCACAAGTGTGAGTGAATTTCAGGTACAGTAGTAGACTGGACTGATATAGGATGACATTCCATTTTAGAAATAGAAATGATAATAATCATATATGAGAAATTTAAAACAAATTGTGACAATTGGCAAGTATATGACTATGTTATTTATTCTTGTTGAAATATTGATCAACGTCCTCCGACTACGTGCCACCTTCTTCCTTTCACTACCTCCTACAGCATCTGCTGTTCTCAGACCTAGATGTGTAAGATACTCATAAGTGCTCTCAGTAAATAGCCCTTTACATAGAAGCTAGCTCAAATTGCTCTCTGCCATTTACTGCTTTACTAACATGACTTAGTTAAAGATGAATCATCTCTTCAGAAATGTCTTCTCACTAATTCATGACTGCCAATTCATTGTGACATAAGGGTTCCAACATGGCAGCTGGTCAGCCCACCTCAGAGCAGGACTGAGTCTGCCTGTCATCCATTGAGTAGGGCTGTGTCTTCTCTCATCCTAGGACCAGTAGCTGAAAGGCTATCATGTGGGCTCTCCCCTCCTAGGACACAGCTGGACTCCTACTAAATAGGATGCAGTATGTAGACAAAGGTGTCTGTTAGCAACGTTGGGCCAGGCAACTGTCAAACCACTGCAGGATTTTAAATGTGTTGAAAGGACTGAAACTGAGGTATGAAACCATAATGAGTTTCATGCATTCTGGAGCTGCACTCAGGGGCCAGGCTCTCCTGAGGACCCTGGCTATTCTGATCCTTGTAAACTTTGATATTCCCAGTCCTGAATTCTACCTATAGTCTCCATGTACTCTGTTTACCTGCCCCTTTGGGGTGATATATTCACAGTGACCATGGATGCGTCTAATCCTGTAAGTTTATTTCCAGAGAACCAGAAAACATTAGGTTTGTGATGTGCGGTCCCTTTGATACATCGCTTTGGACTTGTGGGAAGGTATCCCTAGGAGCCACAAATATACCTGAGCTACTGGTTGGTGGCACTGCTTCTATGGGCATGGAAACTTCAGGGTCCATTGTAATGCCGGGCCTGACAGATTTCTAATCCTCCAGAATCCAATATGGTACCAGGCACTGGTGGCTCATGCCTGTAATCCTAACTATTCAGGAGACTGAGATCTGAGGATTGAGGTCCAAAGCCAGCCCAGACAAGAAAGTCTGTGAGACTCTTATCTCTAATTAACCACCAAAAAACTAGAAGTAGCGCTGTGGCTCAAAGTGGTAGAGTGATAGCCTTGAGCATAAAAGCTCAGGAACAAGTGCTGAGTTCAAGCCCCATGACCACAAAAAAAAAATCCTATATTGTAACAAACCTACTAGATTAAAAGGCAATAGTAAACATTACTATGGAGGAGAGCCAGTAAAGATAAAGTAATTATAGAATTAGAAAACTTACCATATTGTAATTCCTGGGGCCATAGCTGATCATCAGTAGATGCTAAAACCACTAGATGAAAGACCTTTAGGAAACAGGACATTCACAAAGTGTCAAAATTTCCTCCCACAGAAAATGCATTAACCATAAAAGGAAGCTTAAAGCTTCTTAATTAATGTATGACAATCTCGATGACCCCACCTATAAAGGATGTTATTGGAACAACCAAGGGACTTTGAATACAGACTCTGTCTTCAATAAATGTTAAATTTCCTTAAAGTGATAAGCACTGCACAGTATAGGAAAATGTTCTTGTTCTTAAAAGATAAATGTTAAAGTATTTAGGGGTGAAATGTCACTTTGTCAGCAATTAGCACAGGAATGTTTCAGGAAGAGAAAGGGAGATATAAAGCAAATGTAAAGGAAATAGTTACAAACTAGTGAGCCATGGCAGAGTATATGGGTGTTCAATAATGAACTATTCTGTAGGTTTTAATTTTTTTCTAAATAAAAAGTTGAGGAAAGTAAACGAATTTAAAACAAATCCTGCAATTCATAATGAAATAATGGATCTAGTCAATGATAGTAAATGGCTGTTCAAATCATTAGATAAAAAGCTGGAGGGGAAAAAGCTGAAGGGAACTTAATAATGGATAGATCAGGCCAACAGTACTGAACCTCGATGATTAATCCTAATATTATAAAAAGAGAGACAACGAGAAATTATGTGGTCCTGATGTGATGCGACAGGAAGTTCACATCACCTGTAAAAAAAACTCTTGCCCAAAAAAATCAAACCTGAAGCCAAGCAACTCTAGCATCTACCAGTTTAAAGGGATAGAGAGATGTGTCCAACAAACCATAGGGGTACAACTGGCAACATCCATAATGAAGAAAATTTCCACAGGGCAAATGGCCCACAGTTTCTTTAATAAATTGTGAAGAAGGAGGAGAAGAAGAGGAAGAAAGAGAAGGAGGGGAGGAAGAAGGAAAGGGAGGAGGAAAAAGGAGGAAGAAGAAAAAGAAGAAGTAGGAGGTAGGAGGAAAAGGGAAGAGGAAGGAGGAGGAAGGAAGTGGGAGGAGGAAGAGGGGAGAAGAAGAGGAAGGAGGAGGAGGAAGAGCAGGCAGAGAAGGGCATGGTGGTTTGTGCCTGTTAATTCCAGATACTGAGGAGTCTGAGATAGGAGATCACTTGAGTCCAGGAGTTTGAGGCTAGTCTGGACTACAAGGGAAAATTCAATCTCAAAAAAAGAGGAAAGTATAAGGGGAAGGTAAAAAAAGGGAAGAAAGAAAAAGAAGAAAGTATAACATATGAAATAGAATAAACTTAGAAGCCACATCAATCACACATAGGATATAGACCCTTATTAGAATTTTCCTTAAGGAAATTTGAACACTAAATTGCAATATGTTGAGAACAAAGAATTTATAGTTCATATTATTTGGGGAAATAATATTGTGGTTGTGTTAAGAAATATATATATATATATATATATAGGAGAGAGAGAGAGAGAGAGAGAGAGAGAGAGAGAGAGGGAGGGAGGGAGAAAGGGAAGGAGGGAGGGAGAAAAAGGGAGAGAGAGGAAGAGAGAGAGTGGGCATAATAATAATGTCTATAGTCCCAGCCACTTGGAAGGTAGAGGTAGGAAGATCATGGATAAAGCACCTAAGCAAAACCTTGAAACTCTATCTAAAAAACAAACTAAAAACAAGAAGAATGGGTGTGTGCAGCTGGGAATGTGGCTTAGTGGTAGAGGGCTTGCCTGGTATGCATGAAGCCCTGGGTTCGATTCCTCAGTACTACATAAGCAGAAAAAGCCAAAAGTGGCGCTATGGCCTCAAGTGGTAGAGCGCTATCCTTGAGCACAAAGAGTCTCAGGGACAGTGCCCAGACCCTGAGTTCAAGGCCTAGGACTTGCAAAAAAAAAAAAAAAAGAATGGGCACATGAATCAAGTGATAGAGTACCTGCCTAGCAAGCCTACGATCCTGAGTTCCAAACCCAGTTAAAAAAAAATTAAGAAATATATATTAAAATATTTATGATGAACTGATTTAGTATCTATGATTTGCTCCCAGATGACCATGGGAGATGGAGTTGGGGGGGTATAAATGACATAATACCACTATATGTTAGTAAGTACCAAAGGGAAGTGACAAGTCCAAGGAGGCTTTTAAATATATGTGTATGTGTATGCATGTATATATGCACGTGTACTTAAAATTCTCTAGAATTTTTTTTAAAAAATCAATCAAATTCAGTATTTTCCAAATGTATCCTTTGGAAGTAGAGTCTTCATTATTGGAAAGAATGGCTATTTTATCACATGTAGGCTACATTTGAAGTCAACACCAAATGAGGGTAAAACATAGGCTACCATGAGATCCAAATCCTCTTCCAAGTGCAGTGCTGTTTACCCTGGGGGGCTCTGTCTGATATTTTTTTTAAAGCCAAGCTGTTCTCTGTTGGGTGAGAGGAGAAAAATGTTAGGTAAAGGAATGAGGTTTGCAGAATGCTCCTGGGCTGGCCCCAGAGCTGAAGGAAGAAGTGTCAGATGAGATGTCCCTTTTGTGAGGCCTCGTTCAAGATCTGAGGTCAAGGATGGAGTGCACCGCTCAGGTTTTGAGGACAGATCGTAGACTTAGAACCGTTATCCTTGGTGTTTCCAGTGCCCTGCAATTCATGTATCTCCACCGCTCACAGTATCACCCAGCACCCTGCCTGGGCCCATCTTTTCTCATCCCATTCTCCTTCTCTCTCATCCTCTGGCCCATTCTGATTTCTTCCCATCTCAACTCCCTTTCATTTCCTCTCATTTCCATTCACCATCCCCTTGTCCTCCAACTTACCAGCCACCCCAGTTCAGGGTCCAAGAGAAGGACAGCTTTTATGTGGCTTGTAAAATTCTATTATATCTGTATTCAAAACCTAGCAGCTGAGAAACACTGGTAATAAGCGTGTTATTAAGCGTGTAAATACACTTCCACTCCAGGGCCTCCAAGGGGTGGGGGCCAGGTTTTCAGCTGGGGTGTCTCCCTTCCTACCTGGCCTCCATCGGGAACCCAGACTTAGTTTCCAGGTACAACCTCCTCTACTTGGTCAAATACCTTCATCCTGCCGAACCCAGACTCTTGGAGAGAGGGGGCGGGGGAGAGGGCCGAAGAAAAAAAACATTAGGAAAAAAACTCCCACCCAGAGAGCATTCTTTCTGCAGCACTCAGGAAAAAGGATGTCTCACAGGGGACGGGAAGGCGAAATTTTTTCACATCCAAATGGATTGCAATTTCCCTCCATTTAGCACCTGAAGGTAATTAGCTCGAAGAGACTGCCGAGTGCGAAACACGTTCACGGAACATTAACTCTCACACATTCTCCAGTTGCAGGGAATTAATAGGAAAGATTAAAGTTTAAAGAGAGCAAAATGCCATTACCTCGCCAGCCACCTCTCTCCGCGGCAGTATCCAGCCCCCAAAAACCTCCGGCCACTGCTTGGGCCGGGGGCTTGGGTCTCAGTCTCCAGTCTAGCTGGCCAGGGCATCTGGTTTGTGCACAATCTCCAGTGAAAGCAGGTGTTCATATGCATGCCTGTGTGCAACACAGGGCCACTCGGACCCCTCCCAAGCCCAGTGAAGATGACCCCTGCCCATCTAGCCCATCAGGAACAGGTGTATCCTCCTACAGGCTGACACCTGGCAGGGGTGGATGTTGAGGCCCTGGGGGAAGGGACATGCGAGCATGGGTGTGTCCTGAGATTTGGGGATAGAGAGTGAGGCCTGCCCCCTTGGCCAGAATTAGAGATGGAAAGCATCACTTCCCCCTTGGATGTGTGCACAGACGCACCTGAGTCAGACAGGGAAGGAAGTTGCCTCACTGCATCTACTCTAATGAAACAGGCCATCATGAGACCAGAAGCATTTGTGTGCACGCCCGATCTCCCGCTGCTCCACGCAGACGGCCTTTGCCACTCTGCTGCTTTCAAAGTTTATGTAGGCTTCAAATTCTAAAGGTTTCTGCGTTACTTCAGGATCTTAGGAAAAGATGAGAGACAGAGGGAGCAAGAGAGAGAGTGGGGGAGAGAGAGTATGTATGTCAGGGAGAGAGAGAGTAAGAGAGAGAGGAGAGAGAGGGGCAGAGGCAGGCAGGAGAGAGAGAGAGCGCGAGATGAAATTGAGACATGGAAGAATTTATTGCCCAGAAAATTCCATTCTGCTATCTGATTCAAAAAGTCCAGTCCCCCCAGCTTCGGAAAATCTATTTTCCACATTTTAATACCCTGCAGAACAGTCCTCATAACTCATCCGAGTGTGTTAAGCACAGTTTTATTAGATCTGAAACAAATTTTGGTGGGGAGATACTATAGGTCATTAACCATGGAGTAATTTTATCCTTGTTTCCCTAATGATGCCATAATGGCGAGCGAATTTCTTAACTAAAGACCAAAGAACATTTTGAAGGTCAGTTTCATCTGTGAGCTCCTTCAAGCGCTTCTCAGAGAAGATTGGAAAACTCGCCGATTTTTTGAAGAGTCATTAATAATGTGAAAGCTGAAAGCACCCTCCATTTGCGTTCCTGCTTTTTACCTTTTAATTTTATATCGTCCCCGCTCAGAGCCCCGCTCCCACTCCTTCACCCTCCTCTGGGCCTCCCGCCCGCCTGCCCACCCCACACAGGGAACAAGGCTGCCCTGGACCAGGTACTAGGCTGGCTGTGGGGGGCTTGTGGGGGACTGCAGTGGGGAGGCAGGAGAGCTGGAAATGCCAGAGAGACCTTCTGGCCAAGACACCCCCTGAGATGAAGGGGCTTTGCTATATTTCCAGAGTGGGTGCACTATGTGAGGTGTGTGTGTGTGTGTGTGTGTGTGTGTGTGTGTGCACGCACGTGCACGCGCGCACACACATGTTGTGGGAGACTGAGGTCTCTGGATTGCTTGCTGGTGGGAGATACACATGTCACAAGCCAAGAGAGACTTGACACTCTATAGAGACAGGTGCCCCCTGTTGGAAGTAGACTAGGAAAGGACATTGCAAACCAACACTGGGCCCAGTTGCTTGGGCACAGGATCAGTTGAGGCTTGAACTTGTGGCACATTGGCAGGACAGAAGACCTCTAAAAGAGATAGATAGTATGTGACATGTTTGAAAATATTTATAGCATGTTGTGAGCCAGTGGTGTGTGTGTGTGTGTGTGTGCATGCGCACATGCGTGGGTGCTTGCACAGATAAGTGTGATAAGATCAAGGCAAGAACCCAGGGCAAGGCACCTCCCGCTAGAAAATATCTAGTCACTGGAGACGGAGCATTATGTGACCCACCCCTCACTCTTTGGCCTACTCGCCTCCTGTTTCTGAGGCCTAGAGCCCCTCACTTGCTACCTTCACGCTCAACACATAAGTTCCACCCCCTGGCTCCTTGGATCCCCCAGTTCTATTCTAAGCCCCACCCAAGCCCCCATTCTGCCACCTCCTCAGCTATCGGATGCTGTCATTGCAGGGTGCCTAGCCCGGAGCCATGGTAGGGTAGCACTTCTGTGTGAGCGCAGGTTTGGGGAGGAGGGAGCGGTGTGGTGACACTCGGTGCTCCCAGATGTGGTGGCAGCGATAATTCCAATTTTATGCCTTTGTTATGGCTTTAATCACTTTCTTTATGCGTTTTGTTCCAGCGATCAGGGAGAGACACCTGATAGGCAAAGAGGATACCAGGGGAACCATTTTTATTTGGAATGTGGTGAGAAGTCTAATTAGAATCTGAATTCTGCTGAGCCTTGAAATGGCCAGCACTTTATCCTGATCGCCTTAGATATTGTTTCGAGTCAATCATCTGTCATGGTGTGTAGGCGAACCTCCGTTCACGCCACACTCCCTCCCACCGCTGGCCAGGCTGGGACACACGGGGGGGGGGAGGGGGGAGAAGGAGGTTGCCCTCATGGGAAGGGTGGGCCTCCCCTGCCTCCTGGGCCCCCCTGTTTTGTATGGCTCACCCGCTGATGAGGTCTGCCTTGCTGAGATGCTGAGTTCGAGCTCAAGGTGGTAGTGCTGCTGGGCACAGAGGGGCCTGTATTAGAATTTGGAAGTATTAGAAATCTGAGGCACCTCCTAAATCTTTCCCCAGCCCAAAGACCACCCCACTACCTCTCCATCAGCGGCCTACGATCTCTTTCTCTCTCTCTCTCTCTTGTCTCTTCAGCCATGTTTGTTCACTTCCATCTCTGACTGCTAGGACTGTACCAACTAGTCGGACCTCCTCCAGAAAGCCCCTCCTGATTGCCTAAAAGGCACAGTGCATGTGACAGAGACAGGAACTTCTCCTTGAGAACTGGACTTCTCCCAGCAAAAGGCTCAGCCTTCACCAGCCACGCAAATTGTTGACATGATCTCTCATTACACACACAGCCCAGGCACTTGTCTCTCCTGCCTTTAAGTGGTTTCAAATGCCTGCTCTTCTTTTCTAACTAGTGTGTATGTGTGTGTGTGCACACATGCCCATCCACTTCTGAATCCAGTATTAGGTCTTGAACTCAGGACCTCAATATTGTCTTTTAGGTTTTTATTTTTATTTTGTTTTCTAAACACTCTATCACTTGAGTCATACCTCCACATCTGGCTTTTTGCTGGGTAATTGGAGATAAGATTTTCCTGCCCAAGCTGGCTTTGAACCTCAATCCTCTGATCTCAGCCTCCTGAGAAAGCTAGCATTACAGGAATGTGTCACTGACGCCTGGCTTTTAACTGCTCTGTGTGTGTGTGTGTGTGTGTGTGTGTGTGTGTTGTGTTGTGTTGTGCATATATTCCCTAAATCATCAAGAACTCCTTTGACTGTGGCAAAACATAAAGGTACATTGGAAATAAATGTTGAAAATGAATGTTATGCCTGATGACAGTTTTATCTTCCCAACCACACTATGTGATCCTTCAAAGTCCTGTGGTTCTTTCCTATCCTTTCTGCCTCCTTCTCTTCACCTAAGTGTGAGCCCAGAGGACCAGGAGAAAACAGAAGCTGCACTGCCACCTCTGGATAGTGCTGGATTTCGGAGGCCGCCCGCCTCTAGCTTCCCTTCCCCAGCCTCTCTGCCGCAGGCACTGGCCATGTGGTAGATGTGGGCGTGGTGGAAGACTGTGAGGAAGTATGTACTGTTTCTGGTTGGACAGGGGGAATCTGTTCCATGGTTATAAGAGCGGTGCCTCCTTGAGGAGTTAAGGCTCTCCACATGGTCAGAGTCATGAGGTCTTTTTAGATGGTTGAGTTATTCAATGCCTGCCTGCCTGGTCAGCATGCCCTGTGTAGTAGTGTGTTAATGATGGTCAGTGTCCTCAAGAGCTTTATGGAAGGTCACTGCCTTGGAGAGATGGTCAGTGTGATGCTCAAGAGATACTCTGACTCAAAGGGTTCCCAGAAGATACTCTTTGACCTCCTCACTGGGCTTTACCTCAAATGCTATCCAATATGTTCTGTTGATGCTCTCATTTCCTGGCTATCTATCCCTCAGCATTCCTTGGCCCTGCAACACTGTGGTCAACCCACCATGGTCCAGCAAGTTGCACAGCTGGTGGCTAGGGACTAGGGTGGTCTCTGGGTTTCACCATCAAGTCTGCCATCTTGCCTCCCTCCTACAGCCCTCATCCAAGAGACTTGACTAGTGGTGGGTGAAGAGGAAAGAGCTTCAGGGAGATTGGAAAGAGACCCACACTAGAGTCCTTATTGATAGAGGAAGGTAGGGTGGTGGCTGGAGAACCCAGGAACAGATTTCCTAGTAGAAGATTGAAATTTGTCATTACCATCTAGGTAAAAATTAATATATCAGAGCTAGGTGTGGCAGCACATGCCTGTAGATCCCAGCACTAGGGAGGTTGAGGCTGGAGGTTTTCAAGGTCATAGAAAGATCTTGTTTCAGAAACAATTCAGATATCCTATGGTATCTGTGGGTGCTTCTGTGATAAGGTCAATAGATGAGGAGCTCGGGCCCCTGTAGGAAGAGACAGGAGACCCCAGCACACACAGCCCACGCAGAAGGGAGGGATGGGAGAATGGCTCACTTTCCAGATGCTGTTTCCCTATCTGCCTAAGTAGAGGAAGATCCGGCTCCAGCCTATCCTGGGAAGCACATGTGCTAGGCAGGGGTCCGTGTGGTGGTGGGGAGATGGGAGGGGGGCAGAGATGCAAACACTGGTGCAGGCCTGGCCGCTGCCATCTCACATACCCTGGAGGCCCTGTCCTCCATAGCCAGAGCTTGGCTACAGTGGGGGTAGATGAAAAGGAGAAACTGTTGGATAAAAAGAAATTTGAAAAAAAAAAAAAGTAAGTGAAATATTCAAACTGGAAAGTGATATTATAGAAACTGCAGCCCACGGCTCAGTGCATTCAAATTTATTCAAACTCGGTGCCTGACAGTGATGGATGCGGCAGCTTTTCCCACAATATGGAGAAGGCGCGGGGGCATTTAGGACTGCGGGTCCCCTCTGGGAGGGTGGGGGCCCACACCACCTCCTGTGCCTTGCTCCTCCTAAATGTGAAGCATGGTCTGAGTCCCATTCCCTTTGCTCCTCCATTCCCAGGCACTTCCTGTACCCCGCAGGTGGCGGGGGTGGGGCAGGGAGGGGAATGGGTAGGAGGAGAGAGCAATGAGAGCATCACCAGCTCAAGCACATGGGGTATGGCTGAGGACAGAGGCAGCCGGTAATGGGACTGAGTGCTCTCCAGTGCCAAGAAAGAGGACCCCTGGGGGAGGGGGGCTGTTCATGGACACTGGTGTATCTGCATCAGAGATTACAGCATGGCACATGGTTTGCAACCAAATAAAGAATATGCCCTCCACCCCCCCACACTCCCACCCTGGTTTGGTGGCACACACCTGCAATCCCAGTATTTGGAAGGCAGGGGCAGGAGGATTGTGGATTTGAGGCCAGTCTGGGCTACATATTCTGTCAAGGTGTTGTCTGTGATAATGTTATATGATAACGTTATACGATGCCATGCTATTGTGTCTGAGATCAGAAGGTCTTGGGGCTCCTGAGTTGGGGAGCAACCCAGTTTTAGATTCTCGTTGACCACTCCAGCAGTACCTGCTTGTGGGGAAGTAGCCACAGGAATCAGCAAGTCTTGGGACGTGGCTTGCCCAGTAGGCAGGTGATGGGGTAGCTATGATCACCATACCTGGGGCATTTGTGCCTGCACTCAGGATCTCCCTGTAGTCTGGCATCCGCTGCCTCTGTTCCACTGACACTGCTCTTTCCCAGGCGGCCCAGACTTGAGTCAGGTCTCCTACCCAGCCTCCTAGGCCAGCTGAGCATGTGGAGATATTGAAGGCCTCATTCCAGAGGAGCTCACTCCTTTAGTGGGTCATTGGCCATTGCACCCTCCTACCTCTTCCTCATCCCTAGCCCTCCTTCCCAGTCTCTTCTGCTTCTCTCTGTCTGTCTGTCTGTCTGTCTGTCTGTCTCTCTCTCTCTCTCTCTCACACACACACACACACACACATTGGAGGAGACAACAGAAGCTTCAACTTCAGCACACTACTTCCTGCCCTCAGCCTCCTGGGAGCTATCACCACTCCCACAGGCCCAGCAGGCCATGAGGCCTCCCCCTCTGTCCAAGCTGCTCCAGACATCCAAGCCCATGATTCTGGCAGTGCATAGCTAATGCGGTCAGAATTCTGTTCATTAGTTTTCCTAACGATGGTCACAGCTTGTGGCTCCTCTGTTTTGGAAACAGTCCTTTAATCCACCTTTTTTTGATCACAAACACTTTGATCCTTCTCTCTCTTCCCTCTTCATCCCTACCTTCGATCACTGAACATATTCAGAGACACTCTGTGATATCTTTTGCACACCCTTGCCTGTCATCACCCCTGCTCCCAGGAAGGCCTTTACTTCAGCTCTCCTGGACCACTTCCAACCAGCCAATCAACTTGAGTGCCAGTCTCCAGGTGAGGCATCTTCTTCTATCTTTAAGCTCTTCTTTATCCCTGTTTCCAGTTGTTCTGTACACGGCTGCCAGATTAATTTTCCTAAAGCACAGCTCTGATCATGTCATTCCCCTGCTCAAAAACCCTCAATGGGTCCCCATTGCCTACTATATAAAGTGCAAACTCTGTACTCTGATGTTCATGGCCCTTTGTGATGTGGCCCCTGCCTCGCCTCTCGCCAACACTTCCCATCACTGTCCTTCCTGTTCACATTTGCCAGTCAAATTGGACTCAGAGTGCTTCTCTTGAATACTCCCCATATCTGGGTACTTGCTCATGCTCACTCCTGCCTGTCATATTGTCACTATTGCAAGACCTGATACAAGGAAGCCATATTGTGAAGATCCCCTGTGGATAGTTCCTGTAGCTGATTGTTTTATTATTATTATTATTCCCCTAGCACCCCTGCAGGTGGCCTTTCTCCCTTAGGAACCTTACTGTTTCCCCTCTATAACTTTCCTGGCTCTAATTGTGGCTTTTGTGATACAATCATCTACTTACATGGTCACATTACAGCTGTCTTGGCCTATAAACCTCTTGAGAACCAAGTCTGAATAATGTCCACTTGTGTCCCCCTCAGCCCCTAGCCCAGGATACTCAGTAAACATTTGTTGAATAAATGAACAAATGAGCCAATACAGCAAACTGTCCAGGACCTGGCTATGTGACACAGACTTGGTTCCTTTGAGCTACCCGTTCCGGACAGCGACACCTGAGAGATCCCAGTCATTACTCTGGGCCCTGCTGGTGTGTGTCCAGGTGAGCTGGGATATGCGTCTACAGGCCAGATGACAGGTGTGTCATCCCTCCAGAGTGAGGGGTGAGTGTGGCAGAGTTCAGCCTTCCCATCTCATCAATCAGAGGGCACTTACTGACAGCTCCTGAGAGCCAGTGTGGGGCTCTGCCAGGGTAGAGAATCAGTGGGGGGTGGTGAGAAGCTGCCCTCTGGGGGTTCACAGTCTAGTGGCTGACAGAGCTGCTTCTCCTCCTGTGACTCAAGGATTCAGAGACCACACGTGTTCAAAGGACTGACCGACTGGCAGGCTGAGCTCAGGGCAAGCCCTGTCTTCCCAGCTGCCCCAAGATCTGCCTGATCCAGGGGTGGCTCTTTCACCCTTCGGCCCCATTCACACTGAAGCATCTCTAATGGCTCCTGTGTCTCTGCACTGCAGCTTACAGCTTTTGGTCAGCTGTCAAAAGAGATGCTATGAAGAGTTAACTAAGTAAACCAGTACAAGAGTCACTAAACACACAGACAAGCAGATTGCCATACCTAACCATTGTCCGTGTTTACTGAGCACCTACTAAGTACCACCCACTGAGTTAAACCTTTCACTCCTATCAGCTCAACTACTTATTCTTCCCTAAAGTCCTGCAAGTAGGAGCTGTTACTATCTCATTGGGGAAGAGGAAACGGGTTGGAGGTGTAGTGTTTGAGTGCCTGCCTAGCAAATACTAGGCCCTGAGTTCATATCCCAATACTGCCCCCCACCAAAAGGGAAACTGAGGCTCAGGGAGGCGAAATGACGCGTTGGTGTGGGAGAGAGAACAAGCACCCAGATTACCAGCAGTGGCAGAAGCTTGGTTCCTAACCCTTCAGGGTCTCCACAAGCCCCTGAATTCTACCCGAAGGCCCTCCTGCAGAGGCATCCTTTGCAGATGTTGAAGTGGACTCTCTCAGTAGGAGATTGGTTGAGACTACTGAAGCCCTCAGTCCTGCACAGCCCCTAATGTGTGTGTCGTGGTAGTGGAGGAGGGGGTGGGCGTGGGGGTGGCAGTGGTGGCGGGGGAGGGGGGAATTAAAGTTCTAAAGTGGCTCTGCTGAGGATCCTTTGTCTCTCTGACGGGGCCTTCTCCCATTCCTTGGATCTCTGAGGAGGGGTGGCCCTCAACAGCCTGTGCAACAGGGTTGGGGGGGGCTGGCACACCACCCCCCTTCCTTCTGACGCCTCCCCTCCCAGCCCCATCCAAACAAGCACGCTAAACTCCGGGAGATTTACAGCGGGCGGCTGCGGCCAGGCCCGGCCGCCGGTGAGATATCTCCAAACAGCGCACTAACCACTTTCCATTTTATACCTCACCAGCTTTATAGCATCTTAAGGATTTCTGTGCACGGCTGGCTTCCCGCCCAGGGAAAAAACCCAGCCTTGTAAATAAATACTAAATATATATGAACAGAGACGACAGCGAGCGATGCGGAGGAGGGGGACGGGGTGCCCCCCGCCCCTGAAAGGGAGTGGAGACGGCAGCCCAGGGTGCAGCCGCCAGCAGGGAGGAGGGGAAGGCAGGGATATATTGGGGTGTCCGAGACAAAGGCAGGAAAAAAGCGTTTGACAGTCAGAGTGAGGAAAACTAAGATGGAAAGGTGGAGACAGAAAGAGACGGAGGCTGCCTGGAAGTGCCACGCATAGGCTGTGTGTGTGTGTGTGTGTGTGTGTGTGCGCGCACGCACTTAAAGCTCCAGGAGAGAGAGAAAGAGCGCAGCCTTTTGCCTGCCATACCACGCTGTTCCCCCAGCGAATTTGGAGGTTAGCCACCGGAAGATGTGTGTGAGGTCTTGGAGGGGACAGGACTCTGTTCAGTGATGTGCCCCAAGGAAATGGTTTGTGTTTGCGTGTTCCTGCAGGGGTCTGTTTGGAGATAGGCCTACGCTAAATGATGATGGGCGTTGGTGGGCGTGTGGGGTGTGTGGGTTACGGTAGCATGAGGAGGCCAATGGCTCTGTGAATGTGTGCAGCTCTGGCTGAGGTGAGGGCACAGGCCTGTGGGATTAGCTGCCTTCAGGTGTCTCGGGGGAGAGGGAGCTGAGATCTGAATACTGACACATACAAGGCAGATGGCCTTCAGAGGAATATGCATTGGATCTGAGAACACGTGTCCATGGTGTGTCCATTGGGGCTGTCAGGAGTGGCTTTTGAGTCCTACCAGGTGGACACACTTCCTCTTCCTCATCCCCCTCCCTGAGTCTTTCCAGAGAAACCTTTCCAGAAGATTCTAGAACCTTCTCTGTGATGGCCCTTAGGGAGAGTTTCTTGGCTGACTGAAGCCCCTATATTCTCCCTACCCCATCTCTGAGGTCTCCGGTCAGGAACCAGTCCAATCAGAGGGCAGGAGGGACCATCCTTTCCCCTCTCAGGGGACCCAGCGATCCTTTCTCGTTCCCCCCTTGTCTTCGATATTAAGCATTCAAACCTCATTTACATCCTTATTTTTCAATTTGCTGCCACAGTAGTTTAATTTATTCGATATAATTTCTTTTTCTGAGGGGACATTAATCATTGCCCTGTGCTTTTGGGCGCCTGTGGGATCTGTGTGTGTGTGTGTGTGTGTGTGTGTACGCATCTCTGTGTGTATGCGTGCGTACAACAGGGGGGGAGCTGTGTGTATCTGTGCACATGCATCCGCACCCCTATATATCTGTGTTTGTGCATAGCTGTGTCTGTGTGTGAGAAGCAAGCTTGTTGTGTGTGAGAAGCAAGCTTGTTGTGTGTGAAGGTCTGGATCTGTGTGGTGGGTAAGGGTCGGAGGGTGACATGGATGTGCTACATTGGTCAAATCCTCTTCTGTGGCACCGAAGTGAGCAGAACCACTGAGATGTCAGGCCAGGAGAGCCAGGTTATGCCAGCTCTGGCCTTCACTGGACTGAGCAGTAAGTTCAAGGACTCCCTCGGCTCCAGTGCACCATCAAGGATGGGTGCCTTCCAGATCCCCTGGGTTTCTTTTCTTGACATTCAGAGGAGACAGACACAGATAGGGACAAAGCAATAAGAGCCAGGCCAGCCATGGCAGGAGAAGAAAGAAAGAGGGAGGAAGGGGCATGGAGAGTGATGGAAAGAAGAGCAGGAGAGAGGGAGACGCCAGCAAGCCAGCAGCGTCTCAGCCCATAAAGTCTCTGGAATGGGAGGAAGGGGCGAGGGAGATTCTTGAATCAGCTCGGGGCTCGGTGCAGCGTGGGTGGGGGGGGAAGGGGTTCAGACTGGTTTTCTTCCAGGAGCAGGGATGAGTGGGGTGACTCGGGGCTGCTGGTTTGGAGAGAAGAGGCAAGGAGTAAAAAAGGGAGAAGGGAGAGAAAGACTCTCGTGGGGATAAAACTCAGGTGCATGACAGGAAGGGGAATTTCAGAGAACATCCAAGGACAAGGAGGAAACTCTCCAATGCTAATCCTTCCCCAAGTTCTCCCTCCACAATACCCTCAGGATAGCCAGACAAGTTCATGTCTTCCTGAGAGCCTCTCTTGGCCCTCAGACCCAGAAACCCACATATTTGTGTGTGTGTGTGTGTGTGTGTGTGTGTGTGTGTGTGTGTGTGCAAGCATGTGCCAAGGCTGGGTCCTGAACTCAGGGCCTGAGCCCTTAGCTTTTTCCTCTCAATATTGGTGTTTTGCCACTTGAGCCGCAGCTCCACTTCTGACTTTTTGGTGGTTAATTGGAGATAAGGCTCCTAACAGGATTTCTTGCCTGCGCTGGCTTTGAAATGAGGTTCTCAGATCTCAGCCCCTTGAGTAGCTAGGATTACAGGTGTAAGCACCAGCACCCCGCCTCTGGCACATTCTTGCAGTCTCCCTTCTCGCCCTTGGTGGGGCTTGGGGCAGCAGGACAGGAACTGCAGGGAAGGTCTATCGTCTGCCTGCTGAGCATACCCTGTGCTGCGATTGTACACGGGACATCTGTGGTCGTTCACCAGCTCCTTGGGGTGTGATTCTGGCTCCCCACTTGAGGGAGCAAGAGGTCAGGGACTTGCCTCGAGTCAGATCACCATTAGCTGAGTGTTGAGATGCTGCCCTTGCATTGCTGCCTCCTAGAATTGTGCCCGCCCCCTCTCTGTGTCCTAGCTGTGCAGACACATGGCCATTCACACAAAACAGTATCTGGGAGCCAAGGACAAAGTGGGTAGGTTTGGGGAGGCAACCTAGGTACTAGGGTAACCCCTTAAGCTAGTTCCCAGGACCCCACACTCATCCAGAAGGACTTGCCTACCTCACTGTGTTGGACAGGCCAGGCACTGGTCACCTTGGGATTTCCTGTAGCTCCAGCCTTCTTCCCTCTCACCCAGGGTCCAGAAGCAGGCTAAGGGTACTTCTAGAAGTGGGTAGCAAACCCACAGGCTCAAAAAAAGCCAGCTCTGTCATGAGAAGCTCGGTTTCTGCTCTGAGGACTTGAGCAGCTATGGCCCAGCTTCAAACAACTGCAACTTTCCCTTCATAACCCAGCCAAACGATACCCTGATTTCTGCAGATTGTGGGAAAGATGCTCTCTCTTGCTGTAAAATTCAGAAGGAGGAGGAGGAGAAGGAGGAAGGGAAGGAGAAGGAAAAAGGACATTAGAAGACCTACCACTCCAGTCCCCAATCCATCATTCAGTCTGCAAAACTGGATTCTTTTGCATTCTACAGATCTAGATATTCTAAACCATGAATCTGGACTGTTCAAACCTCAGAATATCCAAGGCTTCTGACATCCGAGTGTTGACAGGTTACAGAGCGTCTCTGGGGTATTGACTGTGTCAGTGGGTGGAAAGCTGAGCGGCAGGAGGGCAGGGGTTAGCCGTAGGGAGGGTGGGGCTCCTGGACCCCCAGCCCCAGAGAGGCTCTTCAGCGCCTCTCCCACATCTTCCTGGCTCCCTCCTGATTCCCTTCACTTTTCCAGACATACAGAGGCCGTCGTTTGGCCTTTGTCACCATCCAGGGGCTTGATTTCGTCATCACACCCAGCCCCCAGCTCAGACACGTCACACACAGACCATCACCCACTCGGGTCAGTGATAAGTGAGTTATCACAACAGGGGGGTTCTGGGCATTTGGAGGAGGGAGCAAGGGGACAGGCCTGGGGCCGAAAGAAGGTAGCGCGTTCATTTGAATAATGGGCAAAATCAAATTAATTCTACATTAAATAGTTGTGAATAAAGGGTTGAAGTCAGCAGTTTCAAACTTGTTTTCCTTAATTACTTTCCGTGTTTAATGTCATTAAGAAGATTAAAAATTCATTAACAAGAGTACTAAAGTGGCAAATCAGGAAAGCGATCACTCCAGGTTAGAAACTCCGCTGAGGCCGCACAGTGAGTCTTCTGCAGGGGGGCAGGGGTGGGGGTTGGGCCCAGGAGGGTTGGGGCCAAACACACATAAACTGGGTCTCAGCAACAGCATCAACACATGGGCAATAACAGTGCCATCCACACAAGCACATGCCCACTCATGTGTTCCTGTCATCCAAAGCTAAGACTTCTGTGATTATGAGAAGGTAGAATCTGTTGCTAATCAGACCCGCAACTTCATAACCCCCTCCGTTCAGACAAACTTTTGTGAGTCTCTGAGCTCATGTTCTGCTCTCCTGGTCATCTCTGCCTCTGCTGCCTCCCCCTTCCTTCCCCTCCCACACTGAGGGCTCACCTAGGGCAAACCTGATCAGTTTCCTGGGAGGAGTTTGCCTTTGAGGCTTAATTACCCTGGAAAAGGATCCTTTTGTCTCCATAGTTGGGTAGTGGGGGAGAAAGAGGTTGAGTTTCCTCTGGGGACGGGGAGCAGGGAGACAAAGGCCATCCTGGTCAAGGAGAGGGTAAAGCAGACACAGATGGGAAGTGGGACCCCAATGGGACCCTAGTTTTGCTCACATCAGACCTGACCCAACCACAGAACCCCATCTCAGAGAACGCCTCCCATCTCTCTTATCCTGTCTCTTATCCCCATCTTCTTGCCTGACTCCATATGCCCAAACTCCAGGTTTCACGCCCCACTCCCTCATACACCATGATGAGACTCTCCCTGCCTCATGGTGCTCTTCTCTGTAGCTGTCCTAATGTCTCTGAAAGCATTTCATTTTTTTCCCCCTCTAGACCTTAGTCCTCAAGTCCCCGTTGGGGCTTATGTCACTGTGGGTACATTTGTCTGTGTCCTTGGTGCTATGGTATGTATCCCAATGACTGTGATAGCAATTGAGTGTGTGACTTTGTAAAAGATTGTGTGTGTGTGTGTGTGCGCGTGCACATGTGCACACACGTTCACATGTGTGCATGTAAGTGTCGGAGTATCTTGTGTGTCTGGTGATGTGAGAAGAGTGAAAATCTCACCTGGAACACATCATATTCCACATAAACAAATGTGGCTGGGGATTCTGTGAGGATCCGGCTGGAATGAGACCTGTCTAGCGAGGCTGGAACTGGAGATAGAACTTGGAACAAGTATTCTACCACTTGAGCTATACACCTAGTCCTTTTTTGCTTTTAGTTTGATTTTCAGATAGGGTCTTGCACTTTTGCCGTGATGAACCTTGGACCTTCATCCTTCTACCTTTGTCTCCTGAGTGGTGTATGCCACCCTGTTTATGTAATAATGTCCTGCTAACTTTTGCCCAGGCTGGCATCATATTACAATTCTCCAACTCCACCTTCCAAGTAGCTAGAATTATAGACAAGAGTTACCATCTCCAACCTGGCCTTCATATTTTATAGTTAGAAAAAACAAACTCAAAGATGAAGTTCTTGTGTCAGTAATAAATTCAAGAACAATAAGATGAGGTGCACACAAAAACTTGTACAAAAAAATAACTATTGAGCTTTTACTTGTGATACTCAAAAAGGAAAAATAGGTCTGAAACAGAGCTCAGTGAGAGAGCACCTGCTTAACATTCACAAGGCCCTGTGGGTTTAATCTTAAGTAACAACACAATGTCTATCAACTGGCAAATACATAAATGAAATGATGTATGTCCACAGCAGGTAACAGGTGAAGCTGGTGCTAGAGCCCAAACCCTGTTTCCACACATTCCAATCATCTTGTTCTGGAAATACGCAGGCCACACCCTACAATGGCGGTGGACTTATGTTCATAGAGCATCCTAGCACCTCTTCAGGTCTGCTGAGTTTCTCTCTGAGCTAGCATGTCTTGTTATATGTGTGCACATCTAGGTTGATGGCCTCAGCAGCTCTGTGTGTCTTGGGTGTGGCATTGCACATCTGGGTCTCGGATGACGCACCACTATTTGGATCATCAAGTTCACCTAGCTACCTGTCTGTGGCTACTCATGTATCTGTGCTCATTGCCTATCTGCCTTTAGAGGTATCTCTGGGCAAGCACCTTGCCTCTGAAGGTCAGGCTATATACATGTCTGTGTCCATGAGGCCATGTGAATTCATAGGAATGTGTTCATATATTCATGTGTGGCAGTGTTTCTATGTAACATTTCTCCATGGACACCCATTGGTTTCTTCTGTTTCTTTTGTTTCGTTGAGACAGGGTCTCACTTCATAGCTCAGGCTGGTCCTAACATCATGAACTTCTGCCTCAACTTCCTAAGTGCTGGGGTTTTAGGTCCTGTGGATTTCTTAATTTGTCCACCTGTAAACCTGGGTTTAGACAACTTCACTTCTACTTCCCTGCCTATGATGCACGTTTGTGTCTCTGTCTATGCACATCGGTGTATTGGTATTCTGGCTCCCCACGTGGGGGCTTGCATCTGTGTATTGGAATCCATGAATCTGTCCATCTGAGTCTGTGTGTCTGAGTCCCTCCTCCAGACACATCCCCAGAAGGTGCCGGCCTCCCCACCCCCACCTCTGACAGCCATAGACGAGAGCATCACAGTAAATTCATGGCTGCCTGGCTGGGAAACAGGCGGCTGCAATGGAAAGGAAGCGTGGATTTGCATATTGAATTAAAATTAAGAGCTAATTATGCAAATAAATTATGACATTTGGCAGGAGAATTTGCTTCAAGATCATTTATTACGTTCTTTTTATAACAGTGTGAGCATTTAACGGTCAAAGACAATATTTTAAGGGAAAATTAACGCAAGATTATTAACCTAAAAACAATTCCACGTTAATGAGATGGTGAGCTGGTCTCCCCACACACCTGGGCAGGTCTATGCCTAGACTGGGAAGGCCTTTTTCTCCTCCCCTCCTTCCTTCCCCCAATCTGTAGGGGAATGGGGCTGGGAAAAGGCCTAGGTTAGCAAGGAGAGTTGCGGAGAGGGGGTGTGGGGGGGTATCTTTTTAGGTGGGGAAGCTGTATGAACCAAAAGCTCCATCTCAGACTGGAGCTCTGGACTGGGTTTAGGAAGCCACACAGAGATGAGCTAAGGCCTTACTCCAGAGACCCCTAGCCTGACCACTGGCTTTGGAGGAATATAGACCTCTACTCTAGCAATGACTCTAGATAAAATACCAGTTGGGACAGAACATAGGAAGTAGGAATTAAACAGCCTTCTTCTTTCTCTTCTCTTTCTCCCAGGATGAATCCCAATTTCTCTGGTGGCTCCCAGGACTGGATATTTGAGAAATCTGAGCAATGGAATCTTTCCAAGTCTTATTATCTCCCAGTTCCCCCTCTAACTTTAATCTTTCGACATAGCTTTCTCTTTAGCAAGGAAAGGGAGGCCCTAATGTAGGTTTTCCTCTACCCCCCTCTCCTACCCCTTCCACCTTAAAGCATAAAACATAATAGGTGGTGTTAGGTCTGCCCAGGAGAGCAGCCCCCTTCCTCCTCTCCTCTTACCGGAAATCACCTGCCCAAACCCCTTCATAAAGGACAGCACGTAGCCTTACCAGAAATCACCTGCCCCAAACCGGCAATCACCTGTAACTGTTAATCACCTGACTGTCAATTACCTGACGGTGAGTCAGCAAAAGGACCTCTTCCTCTGAGGTCATCTTCTGCATCCACTGGGGCCACACCTTCTCCTCCTCTTCCCCTATATAATCTCTCTCAGCCACTAGTCAGGCTGCTGCTTGCTGCTGGCTGCTCACTACTCCTATTCCTGTTCCTACTCTTACTCACTATGCACTTCTTTGCATCATGCTTTCGAGTACAGCTTAGCACACCTCTCTGCACTAATAAACTACCTCCTGCCCGGACCTCATGGAGGTCTCCTTTCACCAACCCTTACAGGCAATATTTTCTCCAGCCTCTCCTCCACACACTTTTCTCTCTGTTTCTGTAAGAAAAGAAAAAGGGCAGAAAGGCAAACTCAGTAGTTCAACTGGTTTTATTTGGGGGGGGGGGAATCTGGGAAGGGCAATCAAGTTTCCTTCAACTCAGCTGAAGGGGAAATGGCCCTTTAAATATAAGGCAGACAAGTAAAGTCAGGTAGGGCAGATGGAAGTGGTTGAGCTGCAGGCAGCATGGGAGAGCAATCTTATCTTGAGTAGAGTGTTTCAACGTTTCAGCAGCGTAGTGTCCACCAAGGGTATGAGCACCAGACAAGGCCTTGATCTCAGGCTCTCTTCTCCAAAACCACAGAGCTTTTGTTTGTTCATGGGGAAAGGGAGGGGAGATAATTCAGCGGGGTGGGCTGCAAGGACAGTTCTAAGACATGGCTATCAGGGAAGAAGGTGAGCACTTGCAGTTTATTTTCTATCAGTTATGGTCAGAATATTGGAGTCACCATAGAATGTATGTTACAACCTCATACCTAATGTGATATTAGGAGGTAAGGTCATTAGGGAGAAGGATTTGGTGCCCTTATGAAAGTTGAAAGGAGCAACCTTGCCCCTTTCACCATGCAAAAGCACTATCTTAGAAGTAGAAAACAAGCTGCTATCAGATGCCCAGTCTGCTGGCACCTTGGCCCTGACCTTCTCAGCCTCCAGAAGAAAATGAGCAATAATCTGTTGCTTATAAATTTCCCAGGCTAAGTTATTTTGTTGTAGCAACCCAAACAGACTAAAACTCATTCTCTTTCTCTCTCCCCCTCTCTCCCTCCATGCTATCCGATCCTTCTAGCAGCTCTGTGATCTGTAGATTCAGAGCAAACATGTGTCTGCAAGATAGGTCCATGGAAAGAAGTTCAAAGTCTCCCCATGGGCTTCTCTGCTGGGTAAAAAAAAAAAGTCTTGAGTTTCCAGAATGTGCTGCTCTGATGCAAACATGCTCCTTTGGAAGGCAAGATGCTGTTACCTGTCATCTCTGAATGTTGGTATTTGGTTCTGAAACAGCCACAGGGAGGAACTGCAGCTCCTCCTCACTGGGTAACAGGTCCAGGCCCAGTCTTGCATTTGAGCCATGCAAAGCTCTTGAGTGGCAGAGTCTGGGTTTCACTTAAGTGGAGCAAGATGGCAGAAAAGATTATGGCTTAGACTTGATGGATCCTTAGATTTAGAGTCCTGAGAGCACATCCTTTCTCTGCTTTACACAAGCTGATCCCCACCCAACCCCCCTCTTTTCCCCTCCCCCCAAAGTTGGTATCTGCTGCTCCAGATCCCCTCTTACCCCTCAAGTCCTAGAAGGCTCATCACTCAATCTGTGTCATCAAGATCCTTTAGGACTGACTAAAACAGTTGTGGGCAAGGTAAGAGACAGCTTTCTCGGCTCCTCCCTTCTGGTGGGGCAGCAGCCGTGTCTTCCATCTCTCTACCAAAGGCAAGAGCCATTCTACCTTTCACCTTAGAGTGCCATCGCTTGGTTCCTGTAGCTTTTTTCCATCCTTTATACCTTCTACTCAGGGCTTGGCTATGGCTCCCCTACTCTTTCTCACCTCAGGCTATGGCACCATCATTTATACTTTTCTTCCCGTAACTCTATAAATGGTTGTGCTGTTAAACACTCCTTGGATGAACCAATAAACACATCACAGAGTTTCCAGTGAAACTCAGATGACACACCTCGGTTTCCTCCTCTGTAGAACAAAGACAATAATATTCACCAGACAGGTGATCAGCATATATGCAGTGAAGTGACCTGAGTCAAGACACTCTGTAACTTTTAGATCACAAGTCCAAGTGTTTGTGTCCAGGGTAGAAACCAGATCACAAGTTAGGCTGATACAGAAACGTCTGCTAAGAATATTCCACGTGACTTTGGACAAACCACTTCTCTTCTCTGGGCCTTTGGCTCATTGATTACATGAAGGGGCCAAATTCACATGAAGGTATGACTGTATAAAGTGGTGATTCTATTTTCATTTTGCTGTTGAGGAAAGAGAGACTTATCCAAGGTCACTCAACAGGTTCAGGGCCAACTGTCTGAGTATTTAACTAAGGCAGAGGAGTCTGAGTGGAGCTCCACTGACAGACCTTAGAGCGCTAGTAGGCAAGCCAGTGCCTGGGATAGGAATGGTGCCACCCCCCCCCATACACACTGTACAGCTCACTCTACCCTCTAGGGTAGGGTGGGCTATGTTCTGGAGAGAGAGGGGGTGGGACTATAAATAACCATGCTAATAAAAGAGAAAAAACAAAGCCAGCAGGGCCTGAGCATTTTTTAAATAAAGAAATTTCCCTCATCTAGTGGTTAATTTAAAAGGTTTATTTCTTGAAATGAATCCTCTTCATCAAACCCCCGATCCTTGAAGATCGGAGGCGACCGAGAGTGCCGGTAATGAATTGATTTGTAACATGAGCGACACGCGCCCTCCCGCCCGTGCCCACTGCGGGCCCTTAATCTACGCTGTTTAAGGAGAAATGAGCTTCTCCATCTCTCTGCCTGTAACCCAGCCCCAGGCAGCAGCCAGTGGGCAAGGCCCAGGCCCAGGTCTAGGGGGGCACACCCCCACCTGGAAGCATTTATCTGTTTCCCAGCACCTCTCTTCCTTCCTGGAAGTTGGAAGAAACCCACATACTAACAGGAGCCATTCACAGCCACACAGACCCACAGTCATCTGAATCAACCTACCCACAAACACACACACATAGTCACACTGGCCCATAATCAAACTGTACTTGTACTTACCCACGCAGTCCTACAAGGTCACATAACAGTCTCTCTCAAGCATAAGATGCGGAAATACAATTACACAAATCACCAGCACCTATTAATAGGAGGCATTGAGTCATAGAAACGCGTCCAGGCTTGGGTGTCCAGACACACAGGAGCACAGACCGTGGACAGGAGACCCTCATCCTGTGAATATAACAATTAACTGGTGAATATTTAATCATGTGGGGGTGGGGTAGCAGCAGGGCACGGTAGAAAGAGCATGTCTTTGAGCCACCTAGCTGGACTTGGATCCAAGTCTATTATTTCCAAGTTGTTTGACCAATCTCCATTTCCTCCTCTGTAGAATGGGGGCAACAGTATCTCCTTCATGGGGCTTTTAGGAGGACCACATCGACATTATAGGTAAAGCTCCTTTTAAACGGCTAGCTTCATCTTCACAAAGCAAGTGAGTGAGACTTCACATCCGGAAGTATTTAATAGAACTTTGGACTAGAGTAAGTGCTTAGTAAGTTGCTAGGTAATATTGGAATTGTCACCACGATTATATATACAAGCACCTATGACAGTGCTTGATATGCATTTTAAAAATAAATATTTATTAGTTATGCCTAGCACGTAAGCAGTGATAATAGAACAGCAATTATGAAAAAGAGGGAGGAGGAGAAATAATTATCACTTAGTGAATGGTTACAGTGTGCCAAGATCTGTGTTAAATAGAAGCAATATGTTATTTCACTGAGTCCTCTCAACAGTCCTTCATTATTTTCTAAGATACACACATTTTGCAAGTGAAGACTGGGGTACAGAGAAGTTTAGTGATTTGCTTAAGGTCACACAGCCAGTGTGAACCCAGCTAGTGTAACTCCAGAGTCTGATCTTAGTTTATGAATAATGCTGAAAAATATGTTCATTAACCTTGACTTTACAGAGAACTCTTGAGTTCTTGGAGTGGAACCATTATACTTTGAGACTAGCTCCATGAAAATGCCCTTGGCGGTCCTCTAGTAGTCTTACAGTCCCAGCCCAGAGACTTGAAGACATCTCTGGTGACAGGTCTTGTCACATCAGGGTGCCTCTCAGGCCTGTCCCCGTGTGGCCCCAAACATCAAACCAGGCTGAGTTACTACCTTGTCAGCCTCTAAGTGACCTTGGGTACAAATATGGACTCTTCCATATTGGAACACCTCTAAAGCTGATAAACCCATATTCAAATGCCCCTGGCTGTCTACCTTCCTCATCTAGTTACTGTCCCACCACTCAAAGCCCTTCTTGTCTGCATGGCAGTGGCTTCGCCAAGATAGCATCTTGGTCACACTCTGGATCCATGATGAAGGAGCCACACTCAGACTCAGCGCCTCCGTGTGGTCTCAACCCATCCTTAGTCAGGGTCTGGTTCTCCTGGTCTTCCAATGGGTTTACTTTCTCCTCCCTGTCCAGTGGCCTCTCTGTACCCCAGTTCTGGGGGCAGCAAGGATTTGCGGACCTTCCCTGGTAACCCTCCCAGTCTAGCCAAGCAGTCCCAGGAATCTCTGAAGAAGTGAGGTAACCCATTTCTTGGGAGACTTGCGGGGAGCCTGCAGGGCTCTTCCAACTCCTCACACTGCTCTGCATTCCCTCTTCTTTTCTATATGCAGAGGTGCAGCTCCCAGTGGGCACAGGGTAGGGGTGAGGGCATGCACTCCCCTCCTACAACTTCCTAGAAGGAAATCATTTTTTATAACTGTTGGAATCCTGATTGAGCTGTCAAAAGTACATGAAACCAGCTACATAAATGGTAAACTATCCATCAGTCACAGGCCTATTTGTTCTGAGACAGTATCAACATCACACATTTTTCTTCAAGATAGAAAATAATACTTACCCTATCACATCCAGGTAACTTAGCCCCCGTTCCAAAAAGAAACTTATTAGTCACACCAGTCTGTTCCTTCTTGTCTCCCAAATCTTTTTATTCTTTGGCCCACTAGTCTTGCCTCTTTGAAGCATCAACTTAAGCTATTTAGCTTTCTCTCTGTTTACAACCAGATTTAGCACTTCCCCCATCTCCAAAACAGGGAATAAAGACTGGGCAGAAACATGGAAAATCACATATGATATGTGAACTAGTCTGCGATTTCAGTGGGTAGAATATCAGCATAGACAGATACAGGGTCAGCTTCTAAGCTGCCTTTCAAGGAGAGTGATTTAAAAAAAAAACTCCTTTGTGCCTACTGGAGCCTGCCAACTGGATGGTCTAGAGCAGTAATGAGGAAGGGGATCCATCTACCCTTTTAGGTAAGCTCTACGCCTCTGAATTCCTCAGCAGGCCTTCATCCCTTATAGTCAGGGAAGACTCCCAGCCAGCTAAAAGAGGCCACAGCTTTTACCTTGCTTCCAGTCTCCAGAAAACTTGACCTGGAATAAAGATCCTAGCTGCCTATGGTAGACAATAAGACAGGTTTTGTTGTGTGGATGAATAGGTGAATGGGCAGATGAACGGATGAGAGACAGACAGGTATATACTTACCTGCAAACACACCCCTACGTGGGGTATAGCCCCTACATAACTAAGACACATTCAGTGCAGCTTTAAGACTCACAGCAAAGACTCTAATACTCCCTCTCAAGTTCAAGTCATTGCTGAGGGTATGAACTTGGATGCCTGAGTTAACCTTACTCAGCATTTTTCTACTAGAAAAGGACGATAATAGTCTTATCCGCCACGTGGGGCTGTGACGGGCTGATGGCAGTCATGATTAGCACAGCGCTTCCTTGAGGAAGCACCCAGTGCTTTCGGTTACTATTGTACTACATTAGATATTCTTTGTACACACTTGTAAGCACCAACACAAATCAGCACCTCTTTTAAACTTAGAAAATACATGCATACCCATAAACCTGCACATCCTCTTGTCCAAAGGGAGAGAGGTGCACCACGCTAGGAGCACACTCTGGAGCTGAATGAAACCCAATGCCAAGCTCTGCCATTTGTTAGCATTGAGATTTTTTTTTAATTCAGTGCTAGGGATAAACTCCAGGGCCTTCTACATGCCAGACAAGATTTCCACCACTGACTTACTCCCTCAGCCCTGGCCATAAGATTGTGAACAGATTATATAACCTGTCTTCCTAGCTATAAAATGGAAATACTATGAAGGAACTTTGTAAGATTATTGTGAAGGTGAAAATATTTCCAAAGCATTTAAACACTGATGCATAGGAAGACATATGTGTTTGAAAACCAAATCCCACAACCTGATAAACGAATGCATGCCTAGCTTTAGAGTTTGTGTGGCCCTCACACATGCCTTCTTTCCTGAAGCTTTCCTCATAGCCTCCATTTCCAGATGAGGAAACTGAGTCTGAAAGAGATCCACAAGCCTGGTACCCAGCAAGCAAAGGGGCAGGCAGCCCTGGCTCCAAATTCAAGTTCTATGTCCTTTTCTCTAAGTAACAGACATTCTGGGTGTCCCGCGGCTGTGTATACTAAGGAGATTCTTCTCTGACTTCCTATTTGGGTACCCCCAGTCTTCCTCACCCCTCCCACTGCCCCCTTAGGAATCCTCACCTCTGGGGAATGACCTAGCCAATGGTTCTCAAAGTGTGGCCCTGAGCCAATAGCATCAGCATTATCTGAGAACTTGTTATAAACGGAAACTCAGACCCCAGCCAATCACAGAATCAGACATAATGGAGTTAGCAATGAGCACTGGAAACATTCAGAACAGAATGGTCTGGGAGAAGCTTCTAGAAGAAAATAGGCTTGCCCTGGACTTTGAGTGTTGAATACAGGAGGAAACTTTGAAGTAGTGGCAGTGGGTGGGGGGAATGTCCTCTGACTTAACTTTAACTATTTATTTACTTATTTATGTTTGTCAGTCATAGGGCCTGGGCACTGTGCCTCAGCTCTTCAGCTCAAGGCTAACTCTACCACTTGAGCCACAGCGCCACTTCCAGTTTTCTGGTGGTTAATTGGAGATAAGAGTCTCATGGACTTTCCTGCCTGGGCTGGCTTTGACGACAATCCTGAGAGCTCAGCCTCCTGAGTAGCTAGGATTATAGGCATGAGCCACTGGTGCCTGGCATCACTTTGACTATTGAAGTAAAGTTTCCTGCTGGAGATGTGGCAGAAGCTGAGCTGAGCCCTTTAATATGGATGTGCTTGTGTGTGTGTGCGTGTGTGTGTGTGTGTGTGTGTGTGCGCGCATGTGCGTGCACACGTGCATCAGACCTAGGGCTTGAATTCAGGGTTTGGATGCTGTCCCTTAGCTTTTTCACTCAAGACTTGTGCCCCACCACTTAAACCACTCCTCCACTTCTGGCTTTTTTGTGGCAAAGTGGAGATAAGAGTCTCACAGACTTTCCTGCCTAGTCTGGCTTTAAACCAAGATCCTCAGATCTCGAACTCCTGAGTAGCTAGGGTTACAAGTGTGAGCCATTGGTTCCTGTCGTACATACTTTTTGGTCTTTCTGGACATGCTACTCTGTTAAACTGATTTGTCCATGAATGTCTGGAAGCAGGGTCAGAGCATTGCTAGAGCTGAAGATATCCTCCTATGCTTCCTGAACTTGCTCCTAGGTAGCAGCTCCCAGCCCTTAGTAAGTATTGCGGATCGCCTCCACCTATCACCATCAGGCTCAGCTTCCCAAGATGTGAGGGGCATGGGAACACCTGAGCCAGGGCCAACAGAGGCACCAGTGTACCTGGGGGCCAGGCCTCACATGGTGCCCCCTCCACGCACATACTGTAGGAGTGGAAGCTGTGAGTCTGAGCTGGGAAGTATCCAGGGTGAGCTGGCGAAGGCTCCTGTGCTGGAGAAGAGTGAACAGAATCCCAGCGCCCTGTGTTCTGCCGGGGGCTACCACTAGGAAACTAATGAAAAGACAAGATGCAGGCTGGGGCTGGGGCTGGGGCCAGCAGGAGACAGCAAGGGGACAATGTGAGGCAGGAAGGAGGTGACCCTCAGGCAGGGACAGACAGTGTCCCCATATGGGAAGCAGACGGATTTGCCCCACCCCCTCTCAGTCCTGGGGCTCTGTGCAGCAGGCAGTACTCTAGGCCGAACCCCTCAGCCTGGTTAGTTGTACCTGGGAAGATGAGCACACTGAGCTAGGACAAGTGACAGAAGGAGCTAAATGCTCCTGAGGCTCACCAAGATCACTACAAAGGGCCTCGGCAGGATCCGGTCATAGCACTCATGTGTACATACACGGTAGGATTCCTTTCTGTTTCACCTAGATGATAGGACGCTACACCATAGTATTTAGATGACAATAATACAGTGACTAATACAGAGTACAGTGTGAAACATCCCCTACTAGTCGGGGGTGAGTGCTGGGGTTTGAACTCAGAGCCTGGGTCCTGTCCCTTATATTTATTTTGCCCAAGATGGGCACACTACCACTTGAACCTCAACTCCACTTTTGGCTTTTGGGCTGCTTAATTGATGATACTGGTTTCACAGACTCTCCTGCGAGGGCTGGCTTTGAAGGCCGATCCTCAGATCACAGCCTCCAGAGTAGCTAGGATTACAGACACGAGTCATGAGTGTGTCCAGCTTGTAGTTACCTTTACTACTTGCCGCTGAGCAAAGGCTACTTCTGTGTTGGTCTATAGTCCGTCTGTCAGCCATGACAGGTGATTCGTGCCAGGCATTCCCTCCCCACCTCTGACCCAACTGGGAAATATCTGCCCAGCGATCTCAGATTTTAGATTATCTGTAAGGATTCCCATTTTTGCTCTCAAGTTGAAAATCTCCAAGAATTGTACTTTTCTTTTTCTGTCTTAATACCAAGCCTCATTTTTAGTTTCAGAAGTTTTCCTTGGTTTTTTACATTTTAGCTCAACTTGTTTTTGCTAATTATTTTCGTGAGTAATTGCAAGGCATTAACGCAAGTTTCATAATTTTACCCTGACAGGAAGGGTTGGAGACTTTTGAGCATTTGGGGCCCAAGGCAGGCCATTCACCAGCTTCCTAGTGTGGAAATTCTGACTGGCACAGGCCCCAAAAGATGCATCATTAGCTCTTTCCCAGGAGAAAGAACTAGCACTTGCTGGGCTCCTCCTATGTGTTATACCCTTTGTTTTTGTTATATCACTCAGGACTCCTTTGGTTGTGAGCTACAGAAACCCAATTTGAATTAGTTTAGGCCAAGAGTGGAATCTACTAGAAAGAACAGGAGATTCCACCTTCTGAAAGACCCAAGTGCCCTTGGCTTGTGGCAACATCTCCCCATTGCTGTTCCTTGATTCCCATGGCCACCTGTCCTCTGGATCTGAGTCTGTGTGATCGCCTCCTCTTACAAGGACACCTGTCATACTGGATTAAGGGCGGCCCTACTCCAGCACGACCTCATCTGGATTTATATGTTAATTACATCTGGAAAGCCCTATTTCCAGAACAGGTCACATTCACAAGTGTCAGGGGTTAGGATTTCAACAAATGAGGAGATGGGAGTGACACAGCCCTAATCAGAGCTGTGCTTTGGATAGATTGGTAGAAAGCCAAGTACATCCTAGAGAGGCAGGTGTCAAGGACACTGCAATGAGGGATGGGACCTGGGCCAGTTGCAGTGGGAGATGGTGGTTGTGTAGGAGCTGACTCTTGAGACAGTGGAGGAAGGGATAGAAGGCAGACGTGAGGAGGGATAGCAGAAGGAGGGGAGCTCATTAGACAAAACGCTCTTTGAAAGTAGGGGATGCTCACAGCCCAGTACCGCATCTGAATCTGAGTACTCAAGAAATGAACGTGTCTAGGTTTATACACAATGTATTTGCTGTACCAGATGAGACCAGTGAGTGGAAATTCAAGCCCATCATTTAGAGGATAGAGTTTGGGGTTAGAAATCTCCATTGTTTTGTTTCTAGAGGAGAGATTGGAGGTAGGGTTTGTGCAAAGACAGAAGGAGGAAGAGGTTGGAGGACAGATTCCTGGGGCACAGTTACACATTAGGGGTGGGAGAAAGCAGAGGAGCTAGTAGGAGGCTGAAAGGCTCTCCGAGAAAGAAGGGGGTATGGAGTAGAAAGGTGCAACGTCATGGAAATCAGAAAAGGAGAGTCTCAAGGAGGAGAGGTGGAGCTGCTGCCAAAAGCACAGAGGTCGAAGAGAAGAAATACTGAGAAGAGCCTGTGGATGTGCTAATTAGGAGGCTGGCAGCCGCATCCCCACCTGGCTAGCACCAGAGTGTAAGAATCTGAGAAGTGTGTGCACCTGTGCACGTGCACATGCATCTGCATTGTGCACACCAGCCTATGACACACAGAGGAATAACAAAAAACAAAGTACTTGCTAATGGAAAGAGGTAAGGAGTGCACATGCCAGGGTTTGCATGTAAGGAAATGACCAGACACAGAGTAGGAGGGACAGTTTGAGAGAAGAGCCTTGCAAATCCTGGGGGATGGGGAACTGTTGCCTCCCCACCCCTTGCCCTGACTACAAAACTACCCAGTCTTCGGTTTCCATAGGTTACTTGTCAAGGTGTCTGTTGTACCTGCCCCTTAGGGTAGGGGAGGGTAAGAAGGAAGGCCTTGACCTGAGCCCTTGAGTCCACATAGAGTCCCCACTAATGTCAGTGTTGTCACAGTCACTGTATATCCCTCAAGCCTGAATCAGTATCCCCACAAAGAAGATACTCAGGCAATACTTAGGACTGGAAATAACAACATCATCACCAACAATTAAGACCATCTTTTGAAATAGTAAATGTGAAGTCCTGGCTAGCCTGCTGGCTCATTCTTGTAGTCGTAGCTACTCAGGAGACTGAGATCTGAGGATCATACTTCAAAGCCAATCTGGACAGAAAAGTTGGAGAGACTCTTATCACCTATTTTTTAAGTAAAATTCCCAAGCACTTTATGTATATCATCTGTCTGCCTCTCTCTCTGTCTCTCTCTTTCTCTGTCTCTGTCTCTCTCTGTGTCTCTCTGTCTCTGTCTCTTTCTCTCTCTCATACCAGAAATGGAACTTGAACTCAATGCATGGTACTGTCCCTGAGTTTTTTGGTTAAATGTGGATGCGCTCTCACTTGAGCCACATCTCCATTTTCAGCTGGCTTTTTTCTGGTTAATTGGAGACATTAGTCTCATGAACTCTTCTGCCTGGACTGGCTTCAAATCACAATCCTCAAATCTCGGCCTACTGAGCAGCTAGGACTAAAGGCATGAGCCATTAGCACCTGGCTCTATCATCTCATTTAATATCCACAATAGTCAGGCTGGGGATATGGCTTAGTGGTAAAGTGCTTGCCTAGCATGCATGAAGCTGTAGGTTCGATTACTCAGTATCACATAAACAGAAAAAAACAGAAGTGGTGCAGGGGCTCAAGTGGTAGAGCGCTAGCCTCGAGCAAAAGAAACTCAGGGACAGTGCCCAGACTCTGAATTCAAGCCCTAGGACTATATATGCGCATATATATGCACATATATATATATATCCATAATAGTTCCATGGATATTGTTATTATATCCTCCCTGCTTGGATAAAGAAATAGGAGTTCAAAGTGATTTAATGAAGTTCCAAAGGCCCTGAAGCTAGAAAATGTTAGTATCAAGATCTGAACCCAGCTCTGTGGTGATGATTATTATGATTATGATTATTATGCAAGAACTATGAATCTGGAAGAAATGAGTAGGGGTATAATCTGCCTCTGCCTTGTAGTCTGACGCATTTGTTTGTGGTATCCACAAAGTGTACATATTTTCAGATTTTTGTGTCCCTGTGGTCCTGAGTCTGGATATCTTTCCCACATTCTTTTCCCAGTCCTGAGCAACTCAGATTGTCTCTGCTTGAGGCAATGATGGTTGAGTTTGGCTTTCAGGTGTGTTCAGAGTTCAGCCCTGAGCCCACCTCTAGCACAGAGGGCCCATGACAGGGTCCCTGCCCCCTACAGTCCTGCCCATAATTCTCCCTCCTTGTTTAAAGGGGCCAGTGGGTTTAATGATTAGTTACCGCCTTGTCGATATTCTCACCCAGGGAGAGGATGGATGGTGAGGCACTGCCCCCGCCCCTGACACACACACACACACACACACACACACACACACACACACACACTGCAGATTAAGGATGAGGGAGGGGGCCTGCACCAAGGAGATTTGGGAGGAGGGAAGCTCCAGAGGAGGCTTCTAAGGAGCATGAGAAGGATTCCCCTTGGGTCCTCCAATTGTTCCCACAAATGTAGTGGCCTGTGGGCAGAAGGAGTCCCCACTGGACACCCCTTTCTCCAGTTCTCTCCCCTCCAAGTCCCCCAGGTTCTGGAAGGCCAGAGCCCCTAGAAAGAGCCATTCTTGAGAACAGAGAGCGTACACCTGTCACATACTTGACAGTGCATGTATGTTTGCATGTGTCCTTGGTCTGTGAGTATGCATCTTGATGTTCTATGCTGCCTAGAAAGCGCCACATTTGGGAACACCTTGGTGATCCATTGCTCCAAATGTCCAACAACAATCCAAGTGCGTGCTCTGTGTTCACATGTGTCTGTATATCCGTGTTGCACATAGGTATATGGGTTCAGGTATGCAGGTACGTGTATGTGTATGGGGTGGGAGGGTCAGAGTCTTGCTGTGTGTCCTTGTCCTGTGGTCCCACCTCCTCTGGGTCCTGAATGGAGTTTGTTGTGTCTTCCCAAAGGGCTGCTGAAGGAAACCTTACATGCCTACTTTTTGTAGGCTCCAAGGCAGGTCCTGGTAACTTGGATGCCAAGTTATAGACCCCTGAGCTTCCATCTCCAGTCTTTACTCACTAGCACCCTCCTTACTGGGCTCCTGAATGCTCATGGCCTTGAGCCTGAGTTTCTCCACTGCTCAGAGGGAAAGCCCCACCTCCCTGTCTAGGGCCTGAAGCCTTGGAACTAACTGTCCATTCATACTCTATAGCTAAGCTCTTTTGAATTTCCTGGGTTACCGCATCTATTCATTTGGTGTTCATGCTTTTGGGGTAAATTCCAAAACCCCCAACTTCATAGCTTCTGATCTCCAAATACCCTATCAACCCCATACCTCTGCGCCTCTTCCCTTTGAATTGCATTATCAACCTACAACCTAACCTCAATGAATCTAATCCTAGAAAAATAAAGGAAAGAAAATGCAGAACTGTACAGTGAGTTGATCCCCTTATGTCAGGCCTCCAGGACCTGAAGTGGCTGAGGGAAAGGACAGGAAGGAGGAGACTGAGAGGAGCTGAGCCTGGCAGAAAAGAAATGCTAGGAGTCAGGTCCATCCTCCAGCAGTCCCCTGCCCCTGCTACACACACACTCACACACACACTCACACACACTCACCCTGTTGGAAGGTGACATTTGCTATTAACCTTATATTGGGCCATTTTGTAAATCAATGTCACTTACATTTAATAACAAGTGTAATCAAAGGAATTATGCAAATTTAATTTGATGCTTCTTGAATTATGCAAATCTGCGGTGCACATAATGTTCTCTGACATGTGCCCGTTGGAGAGAGAGAGAGAAAAAAAGAGAGAGCAAGGGAGAAAGTGAGGAGGGTACAGAGAAGAAGACTGGGCCTGGGACTGAGGGAGGGAGGAGGCTAGGGGTGGGTTGGGACTTGGAGTAGTGGGGAGAGGAAGGCAATAGACCAACTCTGGCCCAGGGCACTGGCCATCACAGTGGGAAGAGGTATGCAAGGTCTGACACCTCCACGTTCTCTAGTTCCCCTCTGCCTGCAGGTCCTGATGCCCTTCTCTTCTGCAGACTCAGCAAGACCACCCTGGTCACTTGTCCTCAGTGTATCCTTCTGTAAAATGGGCGTGGCCAAAAAAAGAGCTGACTGGCCAGGGATCTTGAGATACTTTGGTCTTCTGAGAGATCAGTCTCCAGACCCCATCGCAGGTGACCTGTTGTGCCTCTAGGGAATAAGATTTTTTAAAAAATTTAATTTTATTGTGAAGGTGATATACAGAAGGGTGACAGTTACATGAATAAGGTAATGAGTATATTTCTTGTCTAACTTGTTACCCCCTCCCTCATTTTTCTCCCTCTTTCCCTTCCTCCAATCGCCCCCCCCAAATTATACATATCATTTCCAACATTGTCTTGTGAGTTTCCCTGTTGCATAAGTTCCCCCTTTTGTCCCTTGTCTCACCATCTTGTTGTTCTCCTTCCCCTCCCTAGTTCAGATAAGCATATATACAATACCCAGGGTACCAAAATCAAGTCTGGTGACAACAGGGGAAGATTGTCTTCTTTGTTGTTGCTGGTCTCAGTTGTCTTGAGGGCCTAGCAGAAGGAACTAATAACAAAAACCTGCTGACTCACCTCTAGGCATATGGTATGAACCCTACTAGGGTAATGATACACATGTCACATGTTGACTCAGGCATTTGTATCGGAGATGACCCAATCACATGCATATTGTTAAAATATTATGAACATCCACAGTGAGACAATCAAACATGGACCTAGTTACTCCCATAGGCCCATGTAAATGTCACATAAGATACAGCTGGGAACGATGATGCACACCTATAGTCCAAGCAGCTGAGGAGGCAGACATAGGAGAATCTCAGTCTAAGGTCACGCTAGGCAAAAGCAGGAGATACTCTATGAAAAAAAACAAACTACAATAAAAAAAGAAACTAGGGTCTGACTTAAGTAGTAGAGCCTTTGTTTAAGAAGTGTGTGAGGTCCTGAGTTCAATCCCCTTCCCTGGGTATAGAGGAGAGCTCTGTCACTTCCTGGAGGATCAGCATGAATCTTCCCCAGCTCTTGGAAAGACTATGGTGCAGGCACTCTATATATTTTAGCAATTACCACCATAATTCTTCTTCTCCAAGTTAGTTCTGTCTTGGTTTTGCAGGTGATAGCTTCTTTCTCACCACTCTATTCGAAGCATACCTCCCATTATTGAGTGGGAGACTGCTCCTACCAAAACAGCTTCTATCCTGTTAAATAGATACAGTGACCCGGGGTTTGGTAGGTATGGAGGTCAGGAATCAGGATGTATCTGCCTATATACACTGCTGCACTATATAGAAGTATTACAATGCATCTGTTATGCATGTCATTATGTCTGAGTTTCTCCTTGTCTTTTGAGAGTCATTGGGTTATTTGTGTGTCCATGGTTTCTTGGCTTATAATTTCTGTATCAATATAGAGAATTTTGTTTTGACATTGTCTCTAGGTGTCATATTCTGTGAATTTATCTCAGCCACTTGTACATGTCAACATGTTTGTGCTGTCTCAAAATGTGTGTCCCTGTTTGACCACATATAACATGAAAACAAATGAATACTATCACAATGTGAATGTTATCATGGTGGATGTTTTACAATGTGTTTCCAACACTGGATTGTGAAGACATCTGTGTCATCATTATACTGGAATTATCATGATGTCTCAAATTGACATCATGTGTGTCAGTTGTATGTTCTTGTTAGCCCTATGTTTTAGTAGAAAGACTGCAGGTTGGATGCTATGTTTAACCTGTTACCTGTATATTATTACATTTGCATTTCCATAATGTAAGACGTATGTGTTGCCAGGTTTGAGTTTTCAAGGGAATCAGATGTAGAATCAGTTTTGAGTTTAATACAATGCATGGAGTTTTGTTACCTTTTTGAGTTGTCTCCACATTATGAGGGTATTACCAGGTTTAAATGACCATGATGTGTCTACATGCATGACTCTAATTTTAGGTTAGCATGGGTTTTCTTTGACAATATATTTGCATCTTAACAATATAGTGTGTCTCTCTGAGTTGGTGCAGTGTATATGCCATCCTATTTGAGATATCAAGTGTTTATGCTGTTACAATATGTGTCTGTGTGAGTCATTGTTTCCATCGTCACACTGTATGAGCGTCTATTATCATGTATGAGTTATGTGTCTGCGTTTATGCTACAGTATTAGAACGCATGTCTGTGACTATCATGTTTAAGTTGTCACAGTGTATATTGCCATGTTTTGAAGTGTTAGTCTGTTTGTCACAATTGTTAAGTCATCATGATGTTTATTAACATACTCAGGTTGTCAAAGTGTATTTCTGTGTTGGGATTTTGAAGCAACAATGTTTTATCCTGAGTTGGTGCACTGTGTTAGTGTATAGGTGCATAGGTTTAAGGTATGACAATACTTTGTGTCACCATTTTTGAGGGATTTCTCTATATATTGTTTTCCTTCAGTATTGGGGTTTGAGCTCAGGGCTTTCAGCTTTCTAGGCAGGTGCTCTTCCACTTGAAACCAGGCCCCCAGCCCTTTTCGCTTTAGTTATTTTTTGACGAGGATCTCATATTTATACCCAGATTGACTGGACATGGACCCTCCTATTTATACTTCCCCTGGAGCTGGAATGATAGGTGCACATCACTGTGTCGGCTATTGATTGAGATGGGTTATCTCTGAACCCTATCCAGGTTAGCCTTGAACTGCAGTCCTCCCAATCTGAAGCAAGGATTATAGGTATGAGCCATCATGCCTGGTGGAAATGTCTTTCAAAGTGAGTGTGATAATCTGCTTCTTCACATGGGTTTTCAAAGTGAAAGACTAGGAATGAGGTCAGAGGGGGGGCAGCTGAGGAGTGAGGAGGTTGGGCCATAATGAAGATGGGGTAGGATGGGTTGTGTTGGGGGTTAGGGACAGAGGAAGCTCTAATTGGCCCGCGGTGAATTATTCACATGTATAATCCTCACAGAATTTCAGCTCGGGCAGTGCCAGTAAATGCTGTGCATGTTTAAAAGTCATTTCCATAAGTAAGTGCAATTTCTCTACTGTTTGCCCCTGTTTAATGAAGTGAAATCTTGTTTGCATTCCTCCCAATTTCCCAACGAAAGGCGCCCAACCGTTCGCACCAAAATTACACCGCCCAAATTAAAACTCAGGCTCCAAGGGAGGTGAGGGGACCGCTGTACTGGGCCCTTCTGGGAGGGTCTATGAAGGGGTGGGGGGCAGACAGAAGCCAGGCCTCAGTTTTTCAGCTCATTTACTTCCCTGTAGTCTTGCAATTTCAAGGGCTTCCCCACCACGTTCCCCACCCCTACCTGCCCCCCAGCATGTCCTTCCCCCACTTTGCTTCCCATTTCTTCCAATGAACCCCTGAGGTACAGGAACAGGGCATGATATATTTATTCATGTGTATGTAAATGCACTCCTACATGCATTTGTACACGTGTTCATATAGGTACCTGTGAATTTGTATACTTGTAAAACTCATACGTGGTTATACACTGTGACAATAAAACACAATGATTGCTATGGCTGCACATTGTAATGACAAGCACAAATGGCTACAGGTGTATGTATTCACTGAAGAATCTCAGCCTAAAGCTGGACAATAGTGGCTCAGACTTGCAATCCTAGCTTTTCAGGAGGCTGAGGTCTGAAGATCTTGGTTCAAAGTCAGCTTTGGCAGGAAAGCCTGTGAGACTCTTATCTTCGATTATCTACCAAAAATCCCAAAGTGGAGCTGTGGCTTAAGTGGTAGAGTGCTAGTCTTGAGCACCAAAGCTCAAACAATGCCAAGGCCCTGAGTTCAAGCCCCAAAACTGGCACAAAAACAAAAATGAGACAAAACACAAAACAATCTCTGCCTATATATGTCTAGTTTTATACATTGGGTGAACTATATATGTCTAAGATGGATGAATAAGGAGAGGGGGAACAGTATACCCATTTAGCCGTTTTAGCTACCCAGTGCTCTATTGTTAAGACTTACTCCTTTTGGGGGGGTGGGGTACATGCTACTCCTCATACCCTCCACAGCTGGAGGAATCCCTTCCTGCCACTCCATCCCCAGTAACAACCTTTGACCCTGACCCCTTGCAGAATGACGAGCCCCACTACAATTCCTGCTCCCCAAATAAAACTTGATCAAAGCCACCCTGAGTGGTATGGCAAGAGACCCCTCAAGGCTCCACCCTTTTCTATGCCTAATGGCTACTACATGAGGGTCACTTTGGCAAGGAGCCCAGGACATAATTGCAGATTGTCCAGATTTGGAGAACCAGAAGAGGATGGGAGCAAGGTGAAATGGAGTTGAAGAGAAAGGCAAGGAAAGGTGGGCCTGTCAGTGATTCCTTGAATCCCTTCTCAAGGCTCTAGGATTCTGAGTCAAGAGCTCAGGTTCTAGAGGCAAGAGCGAGCGTGGTATGGATTCTCTGGCATAGTTGTGCATCTTTACCCTTTGTGGATAGAAGCATCTTCACCTGTCAGATCACTCTCTGCTAAGCCACCAGCTGGCCACTGAGCCCAGACAGGACAGAGTAAGTCAGCCCCAGACTGAATGCGTTACTGCCATCTATTCATCCAGACTGTAAGCTGCCATTCCTTCCTGAGCACATCACAGCATGACGCTGATGGGCATTGTTAGGGTTCCTGTAACTGCTGAAGGTCTTGGTGGGTGGGGAGGGGAAACATCCAGAAGTGGAATCCTGAGGGAAAAGAAGAAAAGAGATGAAACTCTTAACAGCAGAAGCCCTCCTCAGAGACAGCTTCTCTCTCAGCTTTCTGGTATCCCCAGAAAAGTGGGGCATCCAGGCACCAGGGCGACGTACAAGACTGGCGATGACCCCCACCTTACTCTTTCCCTTATGCATCCTGCTGCCAGTGAAACCAGCTCAAACCACAGCTCTGCCTTCTACTTCCACAATTCAGAAACCATTCACGACTCCCTCACATTCCCCCAAATAAAGTCCATATTCATTCTGCTATCAAGCAAGACAGGATCTTCTCTTCCTCTCCAACTGGTTTTTCCAGACTTGACTTTTTTGGACACTCCTCCCTCCCTTCCATGTACCCTCCTAAGCCCCATGCCAACAAGCAGGAAAAGGATCTATGCTTCCAGCATTCTTTAGTTCCTCTCCTTGGTTTCTCTGCCTCTGTCATTGGAGGGGTTTTTTTTGTCTCTTTTTCTTGCCTCAGGCACAAGACTTTGAACAGCCTGGAGAAAGGAAAAGGAGTAGAGCATGTGGAGAGGTAGGGCATGTTTGGGGGTGGGTGTGGGGCTTCTCTCCCTGGCCCAAGCTAACAGGATTAAACCCCAGGCCTGGCTCTCCACAGTTCCCTACTTGACACTATTTCTCTCTTTGAGGCAGTGGAAATTGACCACCCCGTGCCCTTGAAAGCAGAGGCTTGGGGCCCTCTTGCCAGCAGGAAAAAGCAGCCCTGAAGAAGAAGCTGGATGGAACCCTCCTCCATACTGCACTAGGGCCACCTCCTGCCCCAGGGGACCCCATCAGTGTTACCCAGGCTGCAACTTGCATTAATGAGGTCCTTCCCCCTTAATAGGAGAGACACTGCAGTTAATGTACAGATAACCCCTCTCTCTCCTGGGCCTGCCTTGTGTGTTAGCACACCATTCTCCCTCCAGGGATTCCCCAAGCCTTTCACCAGGCCCTCCACTTCAGCCCCAAGTCCCAAGACTAACAACCCCTGACCCTCTGTGTCTGTCCCCCCTTTAGCCCACCCTTACACTCTCTGGCTCATTGAAGTCCTACCACCAAATTCCCATTAACCCTTCTTGTCGATCCTTCCCTATCATTCTTTCCCTGAATAATCCTACACTCAGACCTCATTCCCCCCGGCTCACAACCAACCCCTGGCCAGACCAGAGAACCTGGCAGGCAAAATCCACAAGAAGAGGGCTCCAGCTGAGTTTCTAGATACAAAAACCCCAGATCTCACCACTTTCTTTAACCCAGCCCGACAACCCTGTTTGGTGCCGGGGCAGAGGTGGGGAGGCAGGGGTAGGGGTGGGTGCCAGACAGGAAGGAGGTGTGGACTTCAATCTAGAAGGTCTGTGCAGGACCCTTCCCCCTCCCTGTAGCAAGTCTGGGAACTCGGCCCCAGCCAGGTCCTCGTTCCCCCCGCCACCCCCTCCCCCGCCTCTCCGCGCTTTCATCAGAATTCAATTTCCGCCCGTAAGTGACTCCGAGAGCCCCTGATCCTTCCCTTGATGAATGAGCCGCCCGGTCGGGGCCCGTCCGTCACCGTCACCCTCGCCTCGGCCCGGGCCGCTGCCACCCCCAGCCCTCCACTCCTCCACCAAACGCCCTCCCCGACCGCCCACAGCTCCCACCCGGGCGCCCTCGGCTTCCTCCCCCACCCCACCGCCATACCCGCGTGGCTTTCCTGGTCCCTCCCCCCTCTCCTGGGTGACTTTCTCTCTCTCTCTCTCTCTCTCTCTCTCTCTCTCTCTCTCTCTCCCTCTCTCCCTCCCTCCTTCCTCCTTCTCTCCCTCTCTCCCTTTCTCTAACACCTCTATTCATCTCTGGGAGCAACATCATTTATTTTGCACTTCCCAGATAATTTACTTTTTTTCCCTTCTACAGGAATTCTCCATTTCCCTATAAAATGAAAATTCATCTAGAATTACATCTTATGTCATCATTATGTTTATTAAGCGTGGATGATGTATATGAACAGGACGGGCTTGCTGCTGAGTGCTTAATGGTGCATAAGATTAAGCCGAGGCTCTCAGCTGCGCAGCGACTCCCCTCCGGTTCCCATGTTGTCGAGGCATGCTGGGAGTACAAGTTCCGAGCGCACGGCCAGGTGAACGCGCCGCCGCCGTCGCCACGCACCCCCACCCCGCCAGCACCCCCTCCCTGGGTCGCGCCACTTCCACCCCAGCCGGGCTGGGGACGCCAGCGGGGCCTGCGCCGCCCAGATACCCGAACACACGCTGGGTCGAGGCAGCCTGGCTGTGGGGGTCACCACCGCCCCGCCCCCACCCCAGCTCAGTGACTGGACTGGTCACCCCCAGGACCCCAGCCTCCAGCTAGTTTCCTTCTGGGTCCTGGGTGCCAGGAGCACCCTACTCGCCCCCCCCCGCCCCTTCATTCCTTCCTGGCTGGCTGTGCCTCGGCCCCAGGTTCGCTCTCCCCACCCCACCCCTCTTTTCTCTGGGTCGTGTTTCTTGGGGCCCTTGTCTTTATGCGACTGCGTTCTTCTCCATCTCCCCTGCTCACTGTGTGTTCCCCTCTCCACTTCTGCACCCCTGGCCTGCGTCTGCCTGCCTGTCCGTCTGTCCGTCCGTCCGCCTCTCGCGGTCTCTCCCCTGTTCCCCCTCTCCCCCTCTCTCTCCTCTCCCCTCTCCCGGCGCTGGCGGCCACCGCACTGCAGCGTGGCACCAGCAGTCTATGACAAAAACATTATCCTTCTGCTGCTAAACAATCCAATAAACCTCTCCACAGGGAGAAAGTTAACCTCTTGTCTCTTCGGCTGATGCCTTCCCGCCCACGTGACTGCTGCCACAGTAAATTCAAATCATTAGTCTCCTCACCCCATCAAAAAACTTCTATTAGTAATGGAGACCTCGCCGGAGACCTTCCGCGGAGAGCGCTGCCTTCCCAATTCCCAGTGGAAAAATTCTGCGCGAAAAACTAATTCTACTTTTAATAATCTGTCATCAGGACCAGAGGCAGTCATAAATTATATGGGAGCGCGTGCGAGAGCGCGCCACAAGAGGGAAATCAGGGCGAAAAATCAAAGCCCAAGTTTGACAAACTTTCCTGAAGATAAATAATAACTTACAAACAGGATTAGTTGTAAAGTCACGCTCCGGCGCGCAGCCACCGCGGCAATCACGGCTGCCGAGGGCCGCCACCGCCGAGGCACCTGTCACCGGCCGCCGCCGCCTCCGAGCCTTCCTCCTCGTCCTCCTCCTCCTCGCCGGCCTCCCTTCGCTCTCCTCCCCCCTCCTCTTCCCACCCCCTCCCCTCCTCCTCGCCCCGCATCCTTTTCTGCTTCCTCCTCCTGGCCGTCTTCACCGTCCCCTGGCCTTTCTTTGCCCTCCTCCAGCTCTTCCTCCTCCTCTTCCCTCCCCAGACTTCGCTCCCGGGGCCTGCGGTGCCGGGGCTCACCTAGTCAATAGCACCACGGAGCCCGATTCCTTTCCCTCCCGCACCCCCACCCCCATCCCACCTCCGAGGGTCCCCAGATGCCAGCCCCAAGCACAGGAGGGCGGGAGGATTCGCAGGAGTCTGGTTTGCTGGGGGGGGGGGGTTGATCTCGAGTGCGAATTCAGTGTGGACTAGATGATGTGGGTACAGTCCTAGCCCGCCCCTCCCCGCCCCCCAATTCTCAGGCCTCCCTTCCCTCACTACCCCAGTCCCAAATCGCCCCTGTTCCTCGCCCCCACCCACCAGAGTGGCGGGAGAGTGGCGCGGGCGCGCGCGGGTGGGGCGTAGCCCGACCCCTAAGTTTATCTGTCTGTGTTAGTGTGGGGTGGCGTCCCGTCGGCTCCGCCTGCCTAAGGGCCCGGCCCCCAGCGACACCCTCCCCCACCCCACCCCGCCCTCGCCCCGCACAATCTCGGCGTTGACAGCCGAGCGGGTGATAAATGCCGGCGACGCGGGGAAGGAATTGCGCAAAATAAAGAAGCATGTTCCAACAAGTCCTGTCAGGATTGTATTGATTTAATCATCTGCAGAAATACACATTCTGGATTACTGTAGCGTGCCCGGGCCGAGGGAAGGGGCGGGCCGGCCTGCCCGGGCCACGAAGGGTGGGGCGGAGTGGTGGGAGAAGCGGCGGGCGGAGCCACCTGGCTCCGCCCCGTCTACGCCCCGCCCCCCGCCCTCCAGCCCTGAAGGAGAAACTGTAAACCCGGAACAGGGTTGGGGGCGTGGGGTAGGATCTTACCCAAAAGGTTCTCTGAGCTTGCACCGCAAGATACCTCCTCCGACACCTGCCAGGTCGAGTGGACCAATGGTCCTTGAACCCTGGGGACCCCTGTGTTGGGAGGTCATGGATTCTCAGAGCTGGCTGTGCTCCCAGGAGGCAGGGGCAGAGAAGGGAGGTGGAGAGATGGGCCCTTGAAACTATTTTATGCTGATTCCCGGTCCCCGCCATTTCTTCCAGGATCCGGACCTCGGTTGCCAGGCTTGGGGGTGGGATGAAGGGGATGTAAATGAAGAAGGCAGGCATTTCAATAGCACCTCCTAACGGGCCCTATCTGTCCCAGCAGTTACTCTAAAAATGGAGCTAGATCAGAGCCTCTTAGGGACTGCCCTCTGGGAGCTGGGCCTGTATTGTACTTCATAGGTGTTTCGAGTCAGGGGTGGGACAACTATTCTTCTAAGGGCCATTTGTACATTTATAACATCATCAGTGGATCACACAAAATTATCGACTGAAGTAGATGGCCCACAGTTTAGGAGTACTGTCCCATCACGTACAAATGAGTTGGAAGGCCTGGATGATCTCACCACTCTTGATGGCTTCTGACATCTGTCCCATAAGCCAGGATTAGAGATCCCAGGGTGAGGGCTGGACTCCTTAGGCTGAAAAATCTCCCCTTTGCAAGGAACACATTCATGGAGAAGTGGGGGGGTGGGGGCAAAGAAGTGAGGAGATTGAGCAGCTCCGGAGAGTGGAAATGGAGGAAATTATTGATTTATTCCATCATTGGCTTCATTTCATTCAATCATCCACCTAAGGAAGTTAACTATTAATATGTTCCATTATACAGATGGTAGAAGTGAGAGGTTGGGAGAGGTTAAGTCATTGGCTCAGTCATCTGTTAGTAGGTTTGGTAGCCTGGCTTTGAGGATAGATAGATCATACTGCAGACAGGTCTCCGCTAGAAGCTTTGGAAGCTGTTGCTCTGAGTTCTAGAACTGTATAGAGCATTATGGGGGAGACAGGTGTGAGAAGTCCAGGAGAACCAGACCTAGCAGGCAGAAAACTTTGCCCATCGCCAAGAGACTCAGAATGATTACAGGGAGAGGGCTAGCATCTGAAACTGCCCTAGGTCTTGTGAGACTTTAGACAGCGAGCTTCCATGAGATGAGGAACTATGAGAGAGTAACTTACCACAATTCTGTCTTCGAGTACTATCAGCAAATTATTATGGAGGGGATTCATAAAAAGGGGAATAATGGTGAGTGAGGAATGTAGACCAGTGAAGTGAGTAAAACTTCATGTTAAATCAGAAAGTGTTATCAAGAATGGGGGGGGTGAAATAATTCAAGGTGGGAGGAGACTTCATTAGAGTGACTTCATCACTTAAGTCCCTCCTCCTAAGTGACCCCACACCCAATAGAAAGCAAAAAGGAGTGAGCAATCATTGAGCATGTGCTGTTGCATTGGTGGCTTGTGCCTGTAATCGCTAGCTACTCAGGAGGCTGAGATCTGAGGATCATAGTTCAAAGCCAGCCTAGGCACAAAAGTCCATGAGATTCTTATCTCCTGTTAACCACCCAAAAAGCTGGAAGAGGAGGTTTGACTCAAGTGGTAGAACACCAGCTTTGAGCAGAAAAAGCCAAGGCCCTGAATTCAAGCTGCAGTGCCAGCACAAATAATATTAATAACAACAATAATAAAATTGTGCTCAAGTGTGCTAGAAGATCATGAGAGACAGCCAGACACTTGATTCCCAATGGACCACAAGCCTAATTAAAGTAGATGTGACTAAGTGAACCAGACTAGGAGTGGGAAATTAAGAGACCATTCATTTCATTGCATTGAGGGGAGGGGCCAGGAGGGAACTCCCCCTTTGACTGAGTCTAGTCATCTGTTCCTTGCTTCTTCCTAGCTGCACACAAGATCTTACTTTCTGCAAGGCATATTAGCTCCATCTTCATCACAAGGCTATGCGGTGATAATAGTACATCTCCATTTTACAGAACAGGAAACTGAGGTAATGAGTGTTATACTGGTTTGTTCAGGGTTAAACAATTATCAGTCGCAATACAATTGAATCCTCTTGCCAACACTGGTCGGCTGGTCAAAGCCCTAGCTCCAGGACCATCTGAATGAGCGCGACCAAGGCTTTGCTCTATTGTGGGCCTCAGTTTCCATCTCTGTAAAGTGAAAGAATTAGCAAATCCTCTCCTAATTCCCTTTCCAAGGATGTGTGATTTCTTTCTCTCCCACCTCACTTCCGGGCCCTTTTCTCCTCCCCTGGAGAGCCAATAGCCCCAGTCCCACGAAGGGTCTTGAGCTTGCCTGCCCTAGCCAGTCCCCACCGTCCCGCGCGTGACTTTAGCGCGCGGTTCGGCCCGGAAGGTCACCTCCTTCATCACGGATTCTATTTGCATCCGGAATCGCATGTACATGAAAAATGTGTCCGCGTGCGGCCCCGACTGCAGACGCAGATGAAATTCTGTGCCGAGCCTGATGCGCGGTAACCTTTGCAGATGGCGCCGCTATTGCTGAGAAATGGATTGCTTAATAAAGCGTATCATCCGGCATATTTGCTGCTTGGCTAGCCAAATAGAAGTTGTTTTTTGCACAAATTTCCTTGTCAAATTTGTCAATGTTCATGTCATTTTTGCTTTAGGTCACAGAGCAAGGTGCAAATTCCTGGCATCTTTACTAGTTGCAGCCAATTTCGGCGATTTCGGCGGTGAAGGGATTCTCCGAGGAGTCGCGTTTCCGCGCGCTCCTGCCTGCCTGCCCCAGAGAGCTCAGCTGCAACACCTCCTCCTGGAAGCCCGCCGGGCCCACCCTGGTCTGGAAAGAGAGGCTTAGGGCCCAGGCATTTTTCCTTTGCCCAATGAGCATACTTGGACACCCCCAACCTCAACTAGGAAAGTTAGGGGGTGGAGTGGGAACACAGAAATTTGGAGCCAGCTCACCCCTTGCCAGCTCCTTTGTCCAAATGGTGGCTCTGTTCCCTTCTTCCCTCGGCTCCCCTGACTTCACAGCGGAACCGGGAATAAATGGGGAGCCCTCTTGTCTTTTCATAAGATACTTTTCTCCCAGTGCCCAAAGTCTCCACCCATATCCAATTTCAAAGCCAGACTAACCTCTCCCAGCCTGCAAGGAATTTCCTGGTGGTAGAGAAGAACCCTATCGATTTTCCTCTTCCTATTCTTCATACTTACCTGGAGGAATGGTAGGTGTCTTCGCTTCCCAGGGGAGGACCGTGGACTAATGGGAATGCGAAGGCAAGCATGCATGCACCCTGACCTGGGGAGGTAAAAGAAGTTGATTTCCACCAATTAAGTGTCAATCAGTGGGATTAAGCCAAGCTCAAGAGGAGGTTCAAGATGATTTTATGAAAAGTAGATGTCCCTTAGAGATTACTCAGGTGATTAGGCAGCCTTGAGGTTGGCGGTAGTAGGGTGTGTGTATATTGGGGCATCCATCTATTTTCACCCAGCTGACATCGACAACTACCACGGAGGAGTGCTCAGCCCTTTGCCTAGGTCATCTCATAAATCCTCCACAACCTCAAGAGGCATGTGCTGGTATTATCCCATTTTACCAATACAGGGTCCACTCTAGGGGGACCCCACCTGGAGTGTCTGGCGAGGTTGGTGAGCCTGTGAGGGGAGGCAGGCTGATGAGGGGAGGGGTTCAGAAGGTGGAGAGGAGCGGATGAGTGCACTGTCAGGACATGGGCATAACCAACTACTGAAGATGAGGGAGGGTGGGAGAGGGTATGGCCAGGAGTTCCTAAGGGAAGTGCGAATTGTGTATGAGGATCAAAGGGCATTTAGGGACAGGTGTGGGGGAATACGCGTGGGAAAGGATGTACTATGAACAGATATGTGATTGAGATAGAAAAGGGACAGATGTGGAAACCTTTTGAAGACAGATGTAGGGTACAGGCAGATGGGGAAGGAGTATAAGGCTGATAGGAGTTGTGAATGTGGATATGAGTACTTGGGGTGACACATCAGAGATAGAAGAAGCCACAATTTGAAGCCTGCTCAGGCAGGAAGTCTGTGAGTTTCTGATCTCCAATTAACTACCAAAAGGTTGGAGTGGAGCTGTGGCTCAAGTGGTAGAATTCTAGCCTTGTGCATAAAAAACTCAGGGTCAGAGCTCAAGCCTTGAGCTCAAGCCCCAGAATCTGCACAAAAAAAAAAAAAAAAGAGAGAAGGAGGCGGAGGAGGAAGAGGAGGAAGAGGTAGTGGTGGTGGTGGCGGCATGTAGGAAGACAGGTGAGACACTGAGTTCCAAGAAACTAGCCATATCTGTCTGGTTGCAACCACTTTCAGGAGATTTCCGCAGGGACGGGAGAAGCTTAGGATGAATTTATATAGTGACTGAAAAGGGTTGGATGGATACAGGTACCAGATCAAAGTTGGTGGTGTATATGCAGATTTATCATGACATTCCAGGCAAGTACGGTGGGCGCAGGCTAGGAAATGGTCAGAGACCAGCCTAGGATGGGAGCCCAATGAATTGGGGGCGGCAAAGCATTATATGTCTGCTGCGCGTGGGGGTGGGGTGGGGTGGGGGAGGGCTGCCGTCAGATTATTAATGGCCATGCGTTGACTCAATTAAATCCAGCCTGCTTTTGTTGGCAGGCCTCCGCAATTATGCATCTCATTACGGGCGGCTGCCCAAATGCATCCTGGGAGGAGACCAGAACTCCAAATTAACTTTTCTTGGCGCTGCAGGGGCTGGTTGGCCGGCACTACCTGCATGGCAGCCAATCAGTGTTGGCTCCAAGGGGGGCGGGGTCAAAAGAAGGGCGAAGGTGGGGGAAGGGAAGATAGACTGAGGATTGGCATGTCCAACCAGACCAGAACTCCCAAATCCATCTTATCCGATTCCCACTAAGGAGTCTGGGCGGGAGATGGTGTCAGACTTGGAGGGAGTCTTGAGCCTTGTCCCCATTTCCTCTGTGGATGAGACACCCCCAACAGCTGAGCAGCACCAAGAAGTCAAGCGCCCTTGGTTTCCCCACTTCCCTTCATGCATCACCTGGACTAAATCAATGTGGCTGTGGGATTGCACCCAATCCCCGAGGGCCCTGGGAAGTAAGGGTGGCAGAGTGTCGAGGGCATCTTTCTGGGTATGGGAGGCCGTTGGAGAGGTCTTGAACCCTGCTGGTGTTGCCTGTCTCTCAGGGTGTGGATGTCTGTGTAGGGGTGTTTATGTGTGAGCTTGCTCACAGCCTGCCTCTGCAGTTACATCACCCGTATAAAGCGCTTCATTAACCTGTCAGTCAAAGCCCTCTTCTCTCCAGCTCTACTGCTCTGCCCTGCATCAGCCCCTGCTTTGTGTGCTCTGGAACACTGTGCCATCCTGGGGCCACTGGGCATTGCCTAGACTCTCCCTATACAAACAAGCCTCTTGATGCTTCTCTGTAAATCCCTAAACAGCCATACTATACTCAGAAGAGACCGGGAGCCCAGAGTTTTTTGGGTGTGGTGTGGATGTGTGTAAAACAATTTTGTGCATGCTGTTGTATTCATTTATCTTCTTTTATTTTTATTGGGAATGGTACTGGGTTTGAATACAGGGACTCATGATTTCAAGGCAGGTGCTTTACTGTTGAGCCAGGCCTCCAGCCCTCTTGCGTGGTTTATTTTTAACATAGGGTCTCTCTTCCTGCCCAGGCCTCCACATGGACTGAGATCCTCTTATTTTTCACTTCCTATCTTACCCGGGATGACAAGCGTGGTTACCATACCTGTCTTCTTCCGTTGAGATGGAGTCTCTTGGACTTTCCTGCCCAGCTTGGCTTGGATGCCTTCAGCTTCTCAAATAGCTAGGCTTACAGGAACCAGCCACCAGAACCCAGTGTGCATGCCCCTTGAGTAAGAAATGGCTATTCTCAAAGCAAAATCCTGGACTAGTATGAGGAAGTCTGGCTCTCTGACATTGGACCTGTCATCTTTCCTCTTCTGGTCTCAGTAGCATCATCTGCATTAGACAATCTGGTTTGGATGCTATAATCTGCTGTCCTGGGTTCCAGTGGGTTTGGCTGTTTCTCAGCCTGCAGAATTGTTCACATGAGTATATGGGTGTGCCTGTCCTTTCCCAATGTTCTTCCCAGATAGCTGGGGTGCAGGGCAAGAAGATGGCTGCAACAGCACTCCCAAAGCCCAGAGGTTGGCACCTGAACTGGCAACGGGACACTTATCTGAGGGTCTACATGCCACCAGCCACTGGGTTCCACAATTGGAAGAGACATCATTCATTCATATCCACACTAGCACCCTGTGAACAAGTCCTACAGGGCTGCAAAGCAGCCCAAGCAGGTGTGGGCCCAGACAATGTCCACCCTCTCAGAGTGCCCCCAACTTCAGGTCACCTGTAAACCCCAAGCTTTCCAGTTCTGAGAGCCTGGCCTTACTCCCACCTGCCAGGCTCATGTAACAGAAAGAAGAGATGTCTCCCATGAGAGGGAGGGCTCTGTTCACCCCACTTGTGGTTTCTTTATGGTGTGTTAATGAAACCCTGTTTCTTCTGGGCGTTTAATTCTTTCCATCTATTATGTTTAGACAACTCATTAACAATCATTCGTTATAATTAGACTTCAATTTTAGGCTCCTTTCTCGGGGGAGGCAGTGCAGAGCTTTTACACATGTTTGCATCATAAACAGCTTCCAAATGTCTGGGTGCCACCCCTGCCCTGTCCCACTCTAGCCGGGTCCCTCCTTTCCCCCCTTCCCTGCTCCAAATGTAGGGGTGGGGCTTAAGAAAGAGGAACATAAAGTGGGCATAAAGGACCCTCAAATCTTGCTGCTTCTGCAGTCCTTCTGGCCTAGGCCTGGCTCACACCGAATAACTCTAATGTATGCATATGTGCGTGAGGGACTTCCATAGAGACAGAATCCTCCCACTGACCGCTAAAGAGTGATACCAGGCTATCCTCATGCTCTCTCCTTCCCTCCCACAGCCCTCTGGCTGCTGCTCCCAGGAGTATACAGAATGGCTATGCCTGCCCATGGGTATACACACATGTATATATACTAGACATGCCACCACTTAGAGGGTGACAGAGGGCCTCTTTTCTGAGGCTTTTTCTTACCAATGCTGAATGAAGACACTGATTTCCACTGCCACCTTGTCCTGAGATTCCTTTAAATTTAAGGGCCCCTATTTCTTTTGCTTTTTACTTGGAATACCATAGGCTCTCAATTTGATGAATGAATGTGTGCTGAGAGAATGAGTGAATGTGTTTCAGTGAAAACAACTGGAGGTTATAGTCAGACTTGTCGACATGCCCCTGGTTTAACCTCTCCCGGCCTCAGTTTACTCATCTGTAAAATGTAGCTCACAATGTCTCCCTTATACAGGCTTTAATGAGGACACTGGGAAATAGCTGGAAATGGAAAGCCCCTGGCGTTTTATAAGTGCTTGACCGATGATAGCTATAATAATTAATACTACTGAATGGTTCTATTAATAATTTATGAGTAGCTCCAATAACAATCTGAGGAAGAGGCCTCGTGGGGCATCCTGGCAAGTGTCTGTCCTGTACGCGGTCTGCTTCAGCGTCTTCCGTGACAGGAGTCAGACCTGTCCCACTCCACTATGAGGTGGGCCTTCTAGGAGAAAGATGTTCCTTAGATCCAATTACAACCAGCCTCCTATAACCTTCCCCCTTAGACTCGGAGCTATTTCCCGAGCACCTGGGCATCTCTGCCCTAATGGGTGTTTAGAGACAGGGCATCCAGAGAGAGCAAGTACCATATGGGATTGGTCCATGGAGGGAAGGCAGACAAGCTGATGGGAGAGGCAGGGGTGGAGTGAGGATGGACTCCTCAGAGGCTGCAAACCAGAGGGAGTCACAGGAGGAGAGACAGAGACAGAGAGGGGACACCAGGGGGAGAAGGATTTTCTATCAACAAAACAGCAGGACAGATCCTGGCTGGTCTCTGGAAACATCTTCATCCGGTGCCTGAGGCCAGCTCTGAGCTCCTTTTAGCTCATTACAGGCAATTAGTCCTCTGGGCCCAGCCTGGAGGAGGGGGCATTATTAGCTCTCACTCCCCTGGACACATACCACACACCATGAATCAAGTTGACAAGTTTGCCCAGGCCTGCCCTTGTTGGCCTGCGCTGTGCCTAGCGTGAAGCACAAGTCTATGTGGATCTGTGTGTGTACGTGTGTCTCCATGATGATATCATAGGGTAGGAAGTGTGAGTGTCCATACAAATGTGAAATTGTGCAAGTAAGCTGAAGGAATGTATGCACCCGAGGGTGTAGAGAATGTGTATATAAGTATGCCCTGTGGGAGAAAGCACAAATGTATCCATGAGTATGTGATGATAGAAAATATGGGTGCACATGTTGGGGACAGACACGTGGGAACCAGTGACCTCCCACAGGCCTCCATGGGTATGTGTGACCTGCCTGGATGGTGGATGCTTGGTTTGGGTTTTGGGGAGAAAGAGGAACTGGTAAGTCCTGGAGTTCCTATCTCTCCTACACCTTGGAAGAGTTGTTCTTTGGAAAGCCTCTTGCTCTGAAGTGGGAAACTAGGACCTCATTGATGTGAATCCTTGGATGGAGGGGAACACCCAGAATTTTCTTCTTCCCCAACTCTTTACTTTCCAGGCATTTTTAGCATATCATTGACCAGTAAAAATATAATTGAGGTAAGCCATGTACTGGTGGCTCATCCTAGCTACTCAATCCTAGCTACTCAGGAAGCTGAGATCTAAAGATCATATTTGGAAGCTGGACATGTAAGGAAATTCTTATCTCCAAACTTTTATCTTAAACACCAAAAAAGCCAGAAGTGGAGTTATGGCTCAAGTTCGCTAGCTCTGAGATCATATATATATATATATATATGTATATATATATATCATATAAAATGAACCACTATGTAATTTAAAGTTTTTCTAAGAGTGCTTGAGGTGTGGCTTGGGGTTGGAACATCTGCAGAGCAAGTGGGGAGCCCTGAGTCAGTACTTAAAAAAAAATGTTTCACAAAGTGAAAAATTAATCACTGGGGCTTCATGGTATGGCTGAGTAGTAGCATCCCTGGCCTAACAAGGATGGATTCAAACCCCACTATTACCAAAAAACATTAAAAATCAAGTAAAATAAAGTATTTCTGAAGGGCTATGGTCTTTTCAAAAGAGAAAACAAAAGACATTAATTTTAATAAAATACTTTATTTAAGCCAGTGCAAATCCTGAGATATTACCTCCTTTATTACGTGATCAATAGTTTTTAAACACTAACAAGACATTTTACATTCTTTTTCCATGCTAAATCTTTTTATGCATTTCAAATACTGGAGAGCCAGCACACATGGCTCATGGCTACCATACTAGAAAAGTCTAACATGGCAGGTTCCCCAGAAGCTAATGAAGGATGGTGTGTGTGTGTGTGTGTGTGTGTGTGTGTGTGTGTGTGTGTGTGAATAGGGGTCAGTAAGGGGCAGGGAGAAGTGTGGACTGGACTTGGTGTCCTCCAGCTTCTCACTGTAGCTCAGCCCCAAGTGTTTCCATCTCTGGGCTCCTTTTCCCGTGGATGACTCTCATCCCTTGCTCCCAGCAGCCACAGCTGTCCCTTTGTCTCCTAGCTTTGGTTCCACCTCAGTGACAGCATACTCCCTTCAGATTTTGTGCGATCCATTCTCACAAGTGTCCCCCCCCATCACACCACTTCATCCACGAGACTTTGGGGGTGACAGCAGGGAATCACACAGAAACTCAAGTGGGCAGGAGAGATGTGGGATAGACCCGAGGGAGAAAAACTAGCAACATCTAGTGCATAGAAGGGATGGGAAGGGACGGAGAGGACTGGGGGGGGAAAGCGGGGGTTGACTAGGAAGTGACATAGATACAGTTTCCAGAAGGTGCTATCTTAGCACATAGGCCTTCTTAGCCATATTTCAGTCCTTTCGGCCTCTCTGATTGCTCCCCGTTTTGATGCCATCCCTCCTTTATTTCCCTCTACTCTTTGGCCTTGTATCTGCCTCTCAGCCTCCAGTCCTTCACCTCGGCAGCTCACTTCCAATTCCCACACAGTCTCCTTCAGGATCTTTCTCTCCACCCCCAGCCCAGGGGATGGTACCAGGAGAAATTCAGGGAGTGAAGACCTGGAATGGGGTGTGAGGCCTGAGCTGGCAGCACCTCCAGAAGAGAAGGGAAGCAGGTCCCTCCCTGTCCCCTCCCATCCTCTTACCCTCCTCCTGCCCCTCCCCCACGGGGCTGCAGTGATTCCACAGTCTAGGGGCTTGAGGGTCTCGGGGCCCCACACTAATGTAAGGTTATTGTAATTGATATGAAGGTAATTGATAATGTGTTACGGTGAATAATGTCTTCAATTTTCTGCTAAATCCCATTTTTGTAGCCATCTGGGCTCCTCCAACTGCCCCCCTGGGATGCTGGGTAATAGAGAGTAATTATTCTCAAGTCATTTACTTTTTCAAAGTGTTTAGTGCTTATCTGTTTTACAATTAAAATGGAAACGACCCTGATTCACTTCCTTTCTTTTTTATTTAAATAGCACTCACCCCCCCACACCCCCACTCTCCCCACACACTCTCTCTGTCACACACAACCACACTGGCACACAACCCTTCAACACACACACACACACACACACACTCCTTGTATGCGGCAACATGTCCATATTCAAAGACAAAAATACAGGCACATTTTCTTTGTCAGCCACACATTAAAAACTACACATATGCAAGTTTACATGCAGATAGGGACATTGCCCTGGTGATATAGACAGACAGACTGACAGACCTATCTTTTCACGACTTACTTTGCAGTAAATGAGGGTTTGAGGATAGGCCTTGTCAGGATCTGAGGGAAAGTGTCATGTCACCTTGGCTATGTGTTTGAATACAGAAGATAAGCAAGTGGAGTATACACGTGTGTACTCTGAACACATAGTTCAGAGGCTTTAAAAATAAAATACACATTTAAGGCAAGTTCATGGCCTTGTTTCTAGGTCTGAATATGAGTTATCAGTGTGGACAGGTGTGTATGCAGTGAGTGTTCACACAGTCACACATTGGCAGAGGCCCCGGGTCTGCAGCCTTGGCTGGGACACACTGCTCGGGAGCAGGGTGAAGCCAGTGCTCAGAGGTGCTGGCCACGACCTTGCTGACACCTGGCTGAGTTGGTCTGGGACCCATGGAGCCCACCACCTTCCACCATGAAATCCAAGCCACTTATTCTAACTACAAATGGCTCCAAAATGACTCCCTGGACGATCAGGAGATGTCAGGGGTGGAAAGACTGAGGAGGTGAACATAGCTCACACCCTTGTTGGGCCTTTCCTCTCACCCGACCCTTTCCTTGACCTTCCACTGACCTCCTATTGGTGTCTCATGGAGCCACCCCTCTGAGCTCCCCACTACTGGATCCCTCTAGCCTCTTCAAAAGCCCTGATACTGGCTGCAAGCGTGGGGGCAAGAATGGTCCTCAGAGAGACAGCGCTTCCCGCCTCTGCCCAGACCATTCCCCACAGGAGGTGTTCACCAACAACGGACCGCTTACCTGTGGCCATCAAAGCCAAGACCATGCACTCACCACACCACCCGTCTCTTGTGTGAGAAGCCAAAGGAGGCACCATGTCACCATCACACTGGTGATGCCGGGACACTTCAGTAGACATGTGTATCATGCAAGCTCAGAACAAGGTTTGCATAATGCACACAGGGATGACAATGGAGCCCCAGAGAGAATGAAGCTGTAGTGGACCCAGTGGCCTGCCTGCGCAGCACCCGGGGTCCCGGCATCTCCAGCCCTCCCACCCATGTGCCGCTGGACAAGAGGTGCATGGAGGTCCCTGCCTCGCAGGCCCAGACCTGCCCATTGCCTATATGGGCTGAGGTCCCAAGGAAAGCAGCAATCTGAGCTGGCCTCGTGGAGGCGGCGTGCTTAGTGGAGCAGGTCTGCTGACCTGGCAGACCATGCTGGCTTCTATTTTGTTTTTTTGTTTTGTTTTTTGTGGGTTTTTTTTGCCAGTCTGGGCCTGAACTCTGGGCCTGGGCGCTCTCAGCTCTTCAGCTCAAGGCAAGTGCTCTACCACTTCAGCCACAGCGCCACTTCTGGCTTTTTCTGCTTATGTGGTGCTGAGGAATTGAACCCAGGGCCTCATGCATGCAAGGCAAGCGCTCTACCACTGAGCCACTTTCCCAGCCCTGGCTTCTATTTTGTATTTGCCTTTTTAGAATGGGGGAAGATGGGATTTATGGGTAGAGACTGCCTCTTTTTCCTTACTCATTTTGTGCTTGCCTTGGACTCTTCTCTTGCAGTCTTAGGTTCTGTGAGTGCTCCCTAACGCTCTCCTCTCATCCTCCTTCCTTGTCTCCCCATCTCCCAGTCTGTCTGTCTGTCTGTGTCTGTCCCATCTGTTCCCAGTCCCCTGGGTCGCGTCCTGTCCCTGCCTCTCCCCCGGGCCCCTCCCTGGCTCGGGCCCCTCACACCTTCTTGGAAAAAGTAAACATTTAATTTTTTTTTTGCTGTTAATAGATTTAATGTTCATTTGTTGGTAGCCCAGGGGCAGAAACGCGTGACATTTCAAATAATTGTTGTTTCAGGGGTATCCTCTGGAGGGAAATGCGGCAAAAGTGTGGAGAAGATTTAAGCAAATGACTGTGTCAGCTTCTATTTACTCCTGACAGGATCGCCGGGGGCACGGCTGCGAGATAACCATTAGCGCGGCCGCCGATAAAGCGGGAGGCTGCATTTCTAAAGGCTCCGCGGCCATTACGGGAAAGTTAGTGTGAAACATGTTAAATTATCCCCAAAGTGGAGGGCGCGGGGAGGGGGGGGGCGGGCGCGGGAGGCGGGCGCGGGGAGAGCCTCCGCGCCTCCTCCTGGACAGCCAGCCGGCGCGGATGCGCAGTGGCGGGGCCCGGCCGGGCCCGGCCAGGTCGGGGACAGCGCTGTGCCCGCCACCGTCCACCAGGGGGCGGACGCGAACCGGAGCCTCAGTCTGTCCTCCCGGAGGGTGGGTGGGCGGCCCGGTGTGCGCCGCCCATCGGTGCCAGATGCCCTTGCGCCTTCTCCCACCCGCAGATGCGGAGCCAGACCTCACCAAGCCCCACCCATCAGCCCCAAGACCCATTGGATCATGAGAACTGGCCTAATTGTGGGGCTCTACCTGAGACTTGGGACAGTTCAGCTTCTACTCTCTCAGGGCCTCTGCCTGCCCCTAAAACTCCCTAGGCTGTGAGAAGGTAACAAGGTCAGGTGCCATAGGCCAGGTTTGTGCAAGACCAGGACCAATATGTGAGTTCATCTCTCAGATCTATCTTTAAGTAATTGGCTAACTCTGTAAATGCAGCCTCAGTTTCCCATTTGTAGAAGTGGAATAATATCTGCTCTAGTACCTCACCCCTGAGCTATGGTGAAACAATATCAGTATGTAAAAGTGAGCCGAAAACCCATTCAACAGAATCCAAAAGGCAAGTATTGTTATTATTGGGGCTTCATCATCATTAACATTCTTCCAGATCCTCAGGGAAAACCTGTAGACAAAGACCACCAGTAGACACATCAGTGCATAGTAAAGAAGAACTCTAGTTACAGATTCCCTTGAGTTTTGGGATAAATAAACATCTATGGCCTAGCCTGGTACAGAAAAATAGCATTACCAGCTCACCCTGAAAAAGTATCTTAATTCTTAAATATGCCTGGATCAAAGCACTAGTGGTGGTAAGTCCTATCTAGGGAGGTTGAGAGATTCTGTGGGGCAGGAGAGAAGCGGGAGAAGAAGTTACCTTCCTCTTTTGTGGTTATGACATTTCCAGATAGTTTCTTTCTTAACAGCAGCGGCAGCAGCAACCACAACAAAAAGATCCCCTAGTGACACATACCTGTAATCCCAGCACACTGGAGCTGGGACAAGAGGATCCCAAGCTCAAGGCCAGCTGGGACCATGCGTACATGGTGAGTTCCAGACCAACCATGGCATTATAGCAAGACCATTCCTCAAAGTAAGTAAATAAATCCTTGCAGCTATTGAGATTTGTATTATCATCTGGGTTGCACTTTAGGTCTTGAAAACCAATCCATGATATAATGGAAAGCCAGTGTCTTAAAAGAGTAGCTATGTATACCATACAGGCACTCACTCCCAGGACACTTTCAGGTTTCTAGAGACCTAATGCTCCTTCAGCATTTAAAAACCTGTCCCATGAGTCAGACCCACTGGAAGCAAAAGGAAAGAGAAACCACATTTGCCTTACTGGAGTTCGCTAGAGAGAGAGGAGGGAGCTTGTGTAAAGGGGGAGGTTGGTGCCTACAAGGATGGCAGTGCCTGAAACAGTAGCACATAGCAACTGCTTCATATTCAGAGTTGATGAGGACTCATTTCCTGAAGATGTCTGGGCTGGATTCTTACAGGAGCTGGCATTTGATCTTGGGCCTTGAAGGATGGAGCAAAAAAAAAAATTTTACCAGATAGTAGCAATGGGCTGCTAAATTGTTCATAATAATAATCTATGTCACCTCCTCCTCAAACAATTAAAGCAACAGTGAGAATAATAGCACTTAACCTGTGGGAGGTACTTCACACTAACTGCTACATTTAAGTCAAATGTAATACTTTCATGTCTTGAAATCCAACCCATGATACAATGGATTGTGCAAATACCTCATTTCATAGATAAGGAAACTAAGGCTCAAAGAGGCCCAATAATTTGCCCAAAGTTAATGAAACCATCATTAGTACCAAGACCCCATCTGCCCACCATTTCAAGAAAAGCTTTAACAAGAGGTTGGTTTGTTGAGAAATTTAAATATGTACTGCCTCTTTAATGTCATCTAACTTTGCTACTTGTTTTTCTGCATGTCTGCTAGGTATCAGGAATTGAGATGATACTGTGGGTACAAAACTAAGATCTTAGACCCTGCCCTGAAAGGGACTCACACTCTGGGGAAAGACCTGCAATTAAGTAGCCACAAAGCAAGGTGCACAATGCACTCTGAGAGGCCCAGCATGCTTTGAGCTAAAGAGATCACACAGGGAAGTCAGAGAAGCTGGGGGTATAGTAGAGCAAGAATTGAGACTGTGCAGAAGGAAGAGTTTCCCAGCCAACATGGTAAGATATGCAATTCAAGGGGTAAGTAAATCTGGCATTTGTGCGAGGTGAGGGAGGGAGAGAAGTAGACTGGAGAGGTTGCCAGGAGCCAGGGGGGTCTGGACTTGATCTACAGTGATAATTTTCACTGAGGATCAACAGTTCAAATAAGAGATTCCTCCTCCTTCAATCTCCAAAGGCATCTCTCAGTAAAATAAGGAAAACTAAAGGAATGTTTTCATGTTTTCAGTATAGGTCACTATCCTAGGAGATGACTAGTCCAATGTAACCATAAGTGATTTTCACTAACATTTGACAACATGGGTTTTCTTCATTGCACTTTGTGGGCTTTACCCACAATGAGCATCCTTGGACACCCATGTTGGTCCACATGTTAACATGGCAGCAGCTGATGTACCATGGTGGTGGCTGGATTGGTCTCCACGTATTTCTTTTCACTGTCATGTCTCACCTTTTCCTTTGACCCTAAGGCTATTGGCATACACTCCTAAATCTTCCACCACTGCTTTAGTCCATTTGGGCTGCCATAACAAAATGTCATAGACTGGGTGGCTTATAAACAACAGAAATTTATTTCTCACAAGTCTGGAGGCTGGGAAATCCAAGATCAAGGCACTGGCAGATTTGATGTCTAGTGAGGGCCGAGTTCATCCAAGATAGATATCTTCTTACTGTAACCTCACATGGTAGAAAGGGCGAACAGGCTCTCTCAGGCCTCTTTTCTAATGGTACTCGTCCCACTTGGGGGACTAGTACTGTCCTAATCACTCCCTAAAGATCCACCTTTTTATTCCATTGCCTTGGGAGGGTAGGATTTAAAAATATTTGGGGAGATATAAACATTCAGACCAGAGCAATGGACATCCTTGAGGAACATCTCCCTCACAGAAACAGGACAACTTTCAGGAGGCAGATTTGTCCGGCTGGCTGGCCTGCCTGCCTGCCTTCGATCCATCCCATTCTCCTTCCTCTCCTCCCTCCCTCCCTTCCTCCTTCCTTCCTTCATTTTTATCCTCTCTCTTTTTCTTTCATCCTAGCTTTCCTTTTAATGTTTATGTTTTTAAGAACTCTATAGTGTGGGTGTAGGAGCACAAACCAGTAGTCCCAGCATTTGGAAAGCAGAGGTAGCCTAGGCTATATAGTAAGGTTCAGGAAAATCTGGGATAGGATACCTATCTCAAAAACAGAACAAAACAAACAAGAAGGGCCTGGAGTCATGGCTTAGGTGGTAGGGCACCTGCCAATGAGTGTAAAGCATCAGATAGTGAGTTCAAGTCTGGGATGAAAACAAAGAATTATCTAATCATTGGAGCTGATTCAAATAGAATAGTCCAGCCTCAATAGAAATGAGTTTCTCCTACACTCTGGAGCTTGTTCAGCAGAGGCTAAAGCTTCTCCCTGAGGGACTGTTGTGGAGAGCAGGCAGTCTTTGTCTGCTAGAATCACTTAACATCTCAAGGCGCTAAGAACTTTGTGCCTAGAGAAGAATGATGTCAAGCACTTTCAGGAGAATTCTTTTAACCAAGAAAAGAAAAACAACTCAGACAGGCTGGGAATCCTTATCATGAGGAGAGGTGCCAAGGACAAGGACCTCATGAGTTTTCCTCCCCCAGGTAGGTCTCCAAAGCTATTCCAGTCCAGCTAAGCTCACTTGTGATTTGCATATTCTCCCTGTGGCTACAAAACATGAACACAGATCAGGCAGAGAAAAGATGCACTGCTTATAAATGCAGGCTATTTGGGATGTCATCAGGAAGTGCAGTTAGTCCTAATGCCTATTAGCTGGACTGAGGATTGAACTCAAGGCCTTCCACTTGCACAGCAGGTACTCTACCATTTGAGTCATTCTGTCAGTTCTTTTTGCATTGGCTATGTGTGTGTGTGTGTGTGTGCGCGCACACACACACATATGCACACTAGACCTTGAACTCAGGGCCTCATACTTTTGTTTGGCTTCCTCACAACTGGTGCTCTATACCTTTAGCCACAATGCCAACCTGGATGTTGGCTGGTGAATTGTAGATAAGAGGCTCTTGGATATACCTGCCCAGGCTGGCTTCAAACCTTCATCCTGAGATCTCTCAGCCTCCTGAGAGTAGCTAGGTTTACAGGTGTGAACCACTAGCCCCCAGCTGCATTGGCTTGTTTTTTGTTTTGTTTTGTTTTTGTGGGGGGTTGGGGTTTGTGGGGTTTTTTTTGTTGTTGTTGTTGTTGGTCATGGGGCTTGAACTTGGGACCTGAGCATTGTCCCTAAGCTCTCTTGATCAAGGCTAGCACTTTACCACTTTGAGCAACAGCACCAATTCCAGATTTCTGGGGGTTAGTTGGAGATGAGTCTCATGAACTTCCTTGCCTGGGCTGGTTTTGAATCATGATTATCAGATCTCAGCCTCCTAAGTAGCTATGATTATAGGCCTGAGCCACCAGTGCCCAGCTGCATTGGTTATATTTGAGGTAGGTTCTTGCTTAATGTTCAGGCAAACCTGGGATCCTCCCATGGGGCTTCCCCATGTCACTGGGGATGACAGACACATGATACTGTACACAGCCATTGTGCTTAGTCTATAGCTGGTTAAAAGGAGATACCACAGTACCAACCATTGATCAACAAGGAGTCATACAAACTTTTTGCTCAGGCTAGCCTTGAACTGCTATTCTTGGATCTCCATTGTCTAAGTAGCTAGGATTACAGGTTTGAGCCACCCTGCCAATCTTATTCCCAGTACCTTTTATGTGGCAGTTTAACCCTAGGGGGGCCAATGTCTCATTCATTGCTGTTTCTTTGTGCCAAGTGGAGACTGGTATGGAGAAGGCATCTTGCTTTCTACTCTCTTAAAAAAGATATATTCACTATAAAATTAACTATAAAGAAAATAAATTGTAAAGCTTACTGAGGTCACATAATCTGTTGCTTTGTGTGTGGGGGGGCGGGGGTGTCATGGGGCTTGAACTCAGAGCTTAGGCACTGGTCCTGAGCTTTTACTCTCAAGGCTAGTGCTCTACTACTTTGAGCCACAGTGCCACTTCTGGTTTTCTGGTAGTTAGATGGAGATGAGAGTCTCATGGATTTTCCTGCCCAGGCTGGCTTTGAATCATGATACTCAGATCTTAGCTAGGATTACAGGCGAGAACCACCAGCACCTGGCTTCCATGAGACTCATCTCCAATTAACCAACAGAAGACAGGAAGTAGATGTATGGCTCAAAGTGGTAGTACACTAGCCTTGAGCAAAATAGCTCAGGGACAGTGCTTAGGCCTTGAGGTCAAGGCCCATGACCAATAACAACAACAAAAAGGATCCAATGGGCTTTCCTTCCCCCACTGATTTCAAACGGTGAGCCTCAGATCTCAGCTTCCTGAGTAGCTAGCATTAGAAGCATGAACCCCCAACCCCCAGTTACTGTGGACATTTTAATGACTATACCACAAGATAAATCTTTCTGCCTTAAATAAACACAGATACAAGAGGGAGATAAAACAGAGTCAAATTCTATATTCTGTTCCATAATCTGCCATTTTCATTAGTAACATGTCTGGGAAACCAACCCATTTCAGGAATACAGAGTTAGATGAGTACTTTAATAGTTGTCTTTTTAGTATCGAGCCAGCCTTCTGTTGGTAGGCATTTAGATTATTTATAGGTTTGCACTGTTTTAAATGCCCTGAGATTGAGTGTTTTTGTACACAGAGGCTCCTGTGCTTGTACAATTATCTCCTTACGGTTAATTCTAAGACATGGGAATACAGGATTAAAGAAAATACTCAAGCTGGGTGCCGGTGGCTCACGCCTGTAATCCTAGCTACTCAGGAGGCTGAGATCTGAGGATCGAGGTTCAAAGCCAGCCCGGGCAAGAAAATCCGTGAGACTCTTATCTCCAATAAACCACTAGAAAACTGGAAGTGGTGCTGTGGCTCAAGCGGCAGAGCGCTCGCCTTGAGCTGAAGAGTGCAGGGACAGTGCCCAAGCCCAGAGTTCAAGCCCCACAACAGGCCAAAACAAAACACACTTTTCTTTTTTCCTTTTTTTTTGGGGGGGGGGTCCGGTCATGGGGCCTGAACTCTGGGCCTGGGCGCTGTCCCTCTGCTCTTCAGCTCAAGGCTAGCACTCTACCACTTGAGCGACAGCGCCACTTCCGGCTTTTTTCTGTTTGCTTATGTGGTGCTGAGGAATCGAACCCAGGGCCTCATGCATGCAAGGCAAGCGCTCTACCACTGAGCCACCTTCCCAGCCCCACAAAACACATTTTTCATTTGAGCACATATTGTCAAAGTACTATCTCAAAAAGTTATATCATTGTGCATTAGTATCCAAAAATGGTATTATTAATAACTTGCACTTAAATAAATGGACCTTTACTTCAAAGACAAAAAGCAACAATTAAAAGCAAAATGGAGGCGGGTGCCAGTGGGTCACGCCTGTAATCCTAGCTACTCAGGAGGCTGAGATCTAAGGATCACAGTTCAAAGCCAGCCCTGGGAAGGAAAAGTCCGTGAGACTCTTATCTCTAATAAACAACCAGAAAACCAGAAGTGGTGCTATGGCTCAAATGGTAGAGTGCTCGCCTTGAGCTAAAGAACTGAGGGGCCAGCCGGGCGCCGGTGGCTCACGCCTGTAATCCTGTAATCTCAGGAGGCTGAGATCTGAGGATCAAAGCCAGCCCAGGCAGGAAAGTCCGTGAAACTCATCTCCAATAAACCACCAGAAAACCGGAAGTGGCGCTGTAGATCAAGTGATAGAGCACTAACCTTGAGCTGAAGAGCTGAGGGACAGTGCCCAGGCCCAGAGTTCAAACCCCATGACTCACACACACACAAAAAAAGCAAAATGTAATCTGGGGGCCAGCAGCTCATGGCTATCCTCCCAGCTACTCTGAGATCTGAGGATCATAGTTCAAAACCAGCCTGGGCAGAAAATTCTGTAAGACTCATCTCCAATTAATCACCAAAAAGCTGTAATTGCAGCTGTGGCTCAAGTGGAAGAATGCTAGCCTTGAGCAAAAAAAACCCTCTGAGATAGTGTCTAGACCCTACATTCAAGCCCCAAGACCAGAACTACACACACGCGCGCGCACGTGCGCGCACACACACACACACACACAGCAAAATGTATTCTTCAGGTCAATTTTTATATGTGCTTTTATGATTCTGACTCTGAAAGTCTAGGTGAGCCTGGCACACAAATGTGTGCTAAGCCCATTCTCTATACAAACACAAGACTCTACATTGTAAGTGCAGTCCTGCATAAATGTTCTCAAGGTCTTCAAGCTCTTTAAGCTCTCCCCTCTTTGCAGGGATGAGGTTTGTTTCAGCATCTCTGGCCCCAAGGAGCTTACCCATTGTGAGTCTTGCCATTACCTCTGAAGTCTTATGGTCCAGGTTAATAGGGAAAGGGGAGAAAGAGAGAGCTACACTGAGTTTGTCCACAATGAGACTGATAGTGCTCAGTTGCCACAACTAAGAAGCATAGACTGATATCTCAAATCACTAAGTTTTCCATAGGGCTCTCTAAAGGGTCCTCTGAGTGCAGAAAATGACAGGTATGTGGCTCAGGCTTGTTACAGAATGGTGGTGTCTACAGCATCCTCCACCACTCCCCCTCCCCACTCCTCTCCTTTCTGCTCCATTCATTCACATATAATTCCACAACTCACATACTTCCAGTCACTCATAGACTCTCATTCTCACATAATTTGACTATAATAACTTGCATGCACTTACATCCACATTCTTGCATACAATTTATTCATAGAATTTGAGGGGGACACACACACACCTACATAAACAGCAAGCTACTTAGTATTCACTCTTATGTAGTCTTTCACTGATACACTTTGCCCCAAGAAAGCATAATCCTAAGTCCCTCCCATCACTGTTATATTGTTATAATAATATCAATCTCTATATCCTACATCTCCACCCAACACCTTCCTTTTAGATACTCTCAGAATCCCAGAGTTTACTCATATTTCTTGAACACATATAGTTACTCAAACAATCCTATAATACCAAAGCTCATCTAGTTTATTCTTCTTATTTTGCAGGTAAGATAACAGACTCTGAAAGGGAAAAAAATGAGATGTGGCCAAAGCCATAGAATTAATTAATGGCAGCTCTCAGGTGTTAAATCCAATCTGATGACTCCCAACTCTTTTCTGTTATGGAAAACCTCTTCTCTCTCCATCTCCCTTCCAGTCCCCTGTGCAAAGCCCCTTATACTGACTTTCTGAAACATTCAGATAAAGCATGGAGAAGCAGGTAACTAGGTGACTACAAGTATAAATTTAGAATAAAAAATAATCTGAGTTGGAATATCAGATCACTTGCAGGGCAGTAACAGGGTGCAGAGAGTATAAAAGGCACAGCACAAAGTAATAAATTTATTGGGCACTTACTATCGCAAGTACTTTTTGACATTATCTCATTTAATTTTTAAAATAAGACTTTTGTTCCTTACTCTTGTCAGGCCATATAAAGCTCTTGAGATCATTTGGTTCATGAAGGGACCAAGATAAATGCTTCTCATCCACTGCCTGTGCCTATCTGCCTGTGTTGATCGTTTTGTAAGGCCCTCAAATGATGTTATAAATGCCAGGCACTGGTGTTTCATGCCTGCAATCCTAGCCACATAGGAGACTAAGATCTGAAGATCACAGTTCAAAGCCAGACCAGGAGCTGGGTGCTGGTGGCTCAGGCCTGTAATCCTAGCTACTCAGGAGGCTGAGATCTGAGGATCGCAGTTCAAAGCCAGCCCAGGCAGGAAAGACCGTGAGACTCCTATCTCCTATAAACCACCAGAAAACCGGAAGTGGCGCTGTAGCTCAAGTGGTAGAGCACTGGCCTTGAGCTGAAGAGCTGAGGGACAGCGCCCAGGCCCAGAGTTCAAGCCCCACGAACGACCAAAAAAAAAAAAAAAAAAAAAGCCAGACCAGGCAGGAAAGTCCATGAGTCTCTTATCTCCAAATAACCACCAGAAAACCGAAAGTGGCACTGTGGCTCAAGTGGTAGAGTGCTAGCCTTGAGCTGAAGCACTCAGGGACAGTGCCCAGGTTGAGTTCAAGCCCCACAACTGACCCTCCCCCCCAAAAAAGATGTTATAAATATCCAAGTGGCCTTTGACAGAGGAAAACTTTCCCATCCTGCTTTAAAGTATAACTATCTCCCTATCACAAAAGAGAAGCTAAGTCTCTGGCCTAAGGCTAATCAGCTAGTAAACCCTGAGACCAAGATTATAGCCGGCTCTCAATCCAAGTCTAGTTTTTATACATTATGTTGTTCTTCCTTCAATAACACAGGTCACTCTTTATGGAATCCTTACTCTGTCCCAGACCTTGTGCTATTATATGAGTAATTTCTATGCATTTTTACAGGTAAGAAGACAGAGCTTTAGAAGTGCTTAATACATGCTACCTTTTATCCTTATGGAGAGGAAAATTCTAATTTCAAAACTAAACTCAACTGCACTTTATTACCAGCTAAGTCCTTCAGCTCACATAAATCTTCAGTGGACATTATCATTCTCATCAATTGGTTCATTTCAAATTAGCCTTCCTTCCAAACTGATCTGTAATTCTCTGCCTCACCCACCCCAGTGCATCACAGCACAGGGAAAGGCCTCTGCTGTCGCTACATATACAACTCCCCTCTCCCACTCACTAGATGAAGTCATACGCAGACACAAATCGTATACCCACTGAAAAAGCCGCTGTGATTTCATCATTTAGCAAGAACATTAGGGAGAGATAAAAAATACCTGGGTCTCAGTTCTAATTTTTACTAACCGTGAGACCACAGGCAAATTAAATTCTGTTTCATTTTCTGTACTTGCAAGATTGGAATAGCAAACTTCCCCCTTCTCCTTCTCAAGGTTGCTGTGAATTTAAACCATTGTAAGATGTCATTACAGACAGTCTGTCATAGCATAGCTACTTAAAATTTGCCACCCACACTCTCACAGAGAAGTAATATCAACACTGATATCAACTCAGGCAGAGACAGACACCAACCTGCAGACAGGCCCACACAGCACATCATGCTATAGACACGCACAGATCTGCAGGCAATGAGCACAGGGCCAGGGCGCTGTCCCTTAGCTCAAGGCTGACACTCTACCATCTGAGCCACAATGCCACTTCTAGCTTTTTGGTGGTTACCTGGAGTCTCATGGATTTCCTACTCAGGCTGGCTTTGAACCATGATCCTTAGATCTCAGCTTCCTGAGTAGCCAGGATTATAAGCATGAGCCACTGGGGCCCACCCTTAATACCTCTTAAGAAAAAAAAAATAGACAATTACATTTTAAGAGAACTATAATCATAATATGAACACATGCACATTTAACATTATCAAGTACCCAGTTCATATTCTAATTTTCCTTTTATTTAAATTTTTTCTAAAAAAGGGGTCTGGGGGCTTAGCTCAGCGGAAGAGCGCCTGCCTGGTGAGGGCAAGGCCCTGAGTTCGGTCCTCAGCTCTGGAAAAACAAAAACTAAAAAAAGTTCTCTTCCTCCCTGCTTCTCTCCATGTTCTTCACCCTTCCGTTCTAGCTGCCTTAGGATTTTTGTATGGAAAAAAAAAAAGATTTTTGTGTGGGTTCTCTGTTCCCTTTAAAGACAAGATTTCTGACACTAGGAAAAAGTACTGGGTTTCCCCCAGAAACATCTTTAATGAATACCTAAAGCATGAATGTATTCCTGATTGTAAGAAGAAAATAAACATCAGAAATCAGCACCAATTAAGCGAAAGTTTCCTTTTACCATCCTTAGATACTGCAGCTCTTTAACCTTCCTCAGTTTCCACATCTTGAAAATGGGGGCTAGGGGAGGACCCATCTCCCCACGCTTGCTGCGAGAATTAAATTTATATAGAGCCTGGAAGCGTTTAGGTCATTACACACGTCACAGTTATCCATCAGTAAAAGTCCCTTGCTATGGTTTGACTCTGGCAGACACGGAAGCCGCCGTCTCCGAGCGCGTTCAGCACCCTGGACAGAAGCGGCCGCCGCCGCTCTCCAAGCCCGGTAGCCGCGCGCGCTCGGGGAAGTTCGGTAAATAAACCCGCCCGGCTTCCGGCCGGCCCCGCATAACTGGTGAAGGGGAAAGAAATCTGGGATTTTCCGATCCGCCTGCTCCGGCTCTGCGTCTGGCGGAGACAATTACTCGGACACGCTCCGGCTGGTCTCCCTGAGGCCCTGGGTCTGGGTCTGTGGCAGAGCCCTGGCTGGCCAACGGGAGGGCTAACGCCAGGGCCTCACTCTCCCGGCCTCACTTCTCTAGCAGACGACTGCAGAAATCTCCCCAGGAAGCGCTCTTGGGGAACCTCCAGACACACCCCAAGACACATACAGGGGCCCCAGTATTCTCGGGAGCGCAGGGTGCTGGTTTGGGGGTGGGGACAGCAGCTCGCGGCACAATTAGCAGGGAGCTGAGCCGCCCGCGAAGGCTGATTTAATTAGGTGACATGGTGCCAGGCAAAGATGGGGGGGAGGGGAGAGCAGGGTCAAAACATTTTGTAAAAATCTGTTTCACAAACGCTGCTGCTCCCCTCGGGCCAGAGAGAGAGATTACGGTCTTTGGTGTCGATTGAGGCTGGTAAGCAGTGGCAGGAGCACCAAGACATTTCTTCTTCATCAGCCTCTCTTTTTTCCGGTGCCCCCCAAACAATCTGAAGATCTGTCAGTTCTACTGGGGTGATGGTTGGAGCCATGAGACTGATGACATGAGAAAAGAGAGGAATGTTGTCTGATATTAGCAGTAGTTGCAGGAAGATACACTCCCCAAATAAGGCTTTCATTTCCTGAGTAGGTAGTCTGCCATTGCTAGTTGTCTAATGTTGGTTATTTATATTTTGTGCCTCTGTTTCCCCATCTCTAACATAAGGCCCTTTCTGAGTTGATGTGAAGAGTGAATGTACAAGGAAGCATGCTTTATCATTATCATAATGTTTTATCATTACTTCTCCTATTATTGTATTACTATTATATGCCAGGCCATTTGTTTACCATCTTTTGTCCTCAAAACAGCTCTATGCCATTAATGGGACAATCCCCATTGTACAGATGTGGTAACTGAGGTTCAGTGTTGAAGAAACTTGCTCCCATTTACCTGGTCAGTAGATCTAGGAATCTGGACTCCGGACGATTTGATGTTCATATTTGTGCTTTTTCATCACCATACTGCCTTGATACTTTGTCTCAGCTGACCTGACTAGACCCACCAACACAATCATGCATGGCTTGCTCCATTCATGTCTTACACAACTAACCCTCAGACATCACACATATGTGTATGACACTGAGCCAAAGGAAGCATGCAGCAAACACACATACACACACATACAAACACACACACAAATATCTCCTATGAGATTGTCACGGAGGATCACCCCCTAACGGAGAGGGGCTCCCAACTCACCACCTCAGGAGTAATTAATTTCCATACAAGTACTAATCTGCCATTGGTCATAGCCAAAGCACCCCATTACAAGGGAAAAGGAATGTCACACTGAGTGTTATACCAAAATCACAAGAGTGATGCCAAAATGTACACAAACCATGAAACACGTTCACATACAAATGCATTGTGATAATAAAATGTGAACAATTAGACACAATAGTCATGCACAGGAAGATTGCTTGGTTTGGGCTTTTTTTTCGTTTTTGCTTTTCTTTTTTTTCCCAAGACATCATTTACACAGATACAGGGACACATAATTACAACATACATAATACATACCACACACGAGCACACACCATCTAGTGGAGAGGTATTGCTACATGTTCACTATAACACAATAGTTATATATATTCATGTGTATTATATAAATTTATTAAACACACTTGGGAGATAACACAGAAGAAAATCAGTCAAAACCCAGATCACATACATTCACTTCCCAAACACACCTATACAGATCAACGGAGACAGGCAATCCTAATCTCCTAGGCACACATCCACAGGCACACAAGCACACATGGTCTCAGACCCTCTGGGAAGCTGGCCTTAACCCAAGTGCTTCCTGCCTCCCAGAGTCTTCAGGGCACAGAGTCAATTGACTCCATTCTCTCCTCTTTTTTTTTTTCCCCAGCTGAGCCCAGGGCAGCAGGAAACCCATCCTCTAACAGACATGGGGAAGGAGTCTTGGACAGCCAATCCTAAGAATAACTCATCTATCATCATAGCCAACCCAAGCTGGGGCCAGTCACTGGGTCATGAGGGCTGTCCTCCCATCCCCCAAATTCATTCCTGCCACATCCCAGCCTTAGGACCCAACATTTTACAAAAGGGCAAATGGATTCACCAACAACCTACTTTCCTGGGGAGCAAGAGCTGTCTCCTCAAACCTCTGCCGCACCTGTTGTCACCTACCTGTGCAGGTACTCTGTCTCAGCAGTTCAAAGCTCCAGCCTGGACAAGGTCCCAAAGGCAAGTGGGTGGAGCCTGGTCCGTCCTCTGCAGCCCCCCAGTTCCAGTCCCCTCTCCAGATGCCCTGTTCAGCTCCAGGCCCCCTGGGTGGCCCCCTCCCTTCCTGCAGCCTGCTTGCCCAGCACTGTCTCTTCTCTGAAAACCAGACTAGGGACTGGGGGGGAGGGGGGAGGATCCCAAGAGAGGAAGTGGCATCTGACGGCCCCAGTACCAAACCTGGGGGGCTGCAGGGGGGGAGGGGAGGAGCAGAGAGGCTTCTCATTGTGTGAGGGAAATTTTATTTTTAACAGATGCTAAGGCAGATGGCGCAGAATTAACAGAAAATGGGAGAGGAAAGAGAGGAAGAACATTACTGACTCCGGAGAGAGTGGACATTAAAAAAATAAAGAATAAGGGAATGAAAACAAGTTTAAGTGCTCTCTCCGGGGGGGAGGGGGGGGGAGGGGAGCTGAGAGGCAGAGAGGGACAGAGCAGCGTGGTGATAACCAGAGGCGTGAAATTACAAAAGTAAAATTTGTGGGACTCGGGAGGGGCTGAGAAGGCCCCAGTTTCATTGCAAAACTCACTCAGAAATTACTGATGTGATGTTTGAGCTTTTATCATTAATAATAATTGAGAAGGGAGGGGAAGACAAAAAGACTCATGGGCTGAGGGATTCTAAGGCACCAGGAGAAAAGGGGCTTGAGCTGGGGGGGGGGGAGGATGGGTAAGAGAAAAGTCATTTCTGACAGAAAAGGGAAGGGAAGAGGAAAGAGAAAAACTGTGGGAAACACAGCAGGAACTGAGACACACAAAAAGAAACAGAAAAAGAAAAGAAGAGAAAAGAGGCAAAGAAAAGAAGAGAACCTACGGGGGAAAAAAGATAAAACAGAGGGGATGAAGAAAATGGAAGGAAACTGAAGATAGAAGCTTTAGAGATGGAGAAGTTGAGACAAAGAGACAGAGATAGCAAAGATGAGGACAGGACAGAGACAGGGAGAAACAGGACCAGAAAAGCCACACCAGAGACAGAGGAAGGAACAGGCACACTAGTTGGAAAGGGAAGTAGCATGGAAAATGGCGTTGAATGGTTATCACCCAAAAGCAAGGGACCCAAAGAAGCAGGGAGACAAGACAAAGGGCAGAGAAACAGAGAAATGAATGTAGAAAAAGAAAGACAGGAAGTAAGAGACTTCGAAAGCCAGGGAAAGAGATAGAACAAAATGGAGGGAGAACAAAACTATGACAGATTTCGAAAGAGACACAAAAAGAGTTGGAGAGACAGAAATGTCAAGAGACAAGAAATGGACCCACATGGTTAAGATGAGAAAGAGAAAAGAGAAAGAAAATCTGAGCTAGAGACAGAGAGACAGAAAGGCTGTGGGGGAGACTAGAAGGGAGGAAGGGATGGGAGACAAAGAGGAATGGCCGTTTATCTCTCCTCCCAAATTAATTGAGGCTACATCAGCCTGAGCCACTAAAACGGAGCGATTATGAATGGGTTAGTCACAGGTGGAGTTAAAGGCCTTCAGAGGGATATTAGCCAAAATTGAGTGGCTTTTAATTTCTTTCTAACGAGAGACTGTGGCTGGGGAAGCAGGCACCGCCTCCGCTTAGCTCCACTGCTAAACACGGCGTGGGGGCGGCCGGGCCACTCACCACCTGACCTGTGTGGCATAGGCAGTCAAGTGGAAATGGCCATGCCAGCCGCACGCCTACCACATGCCTGTAACATGCTTTGAACAGGGGTGGGGGCTGGAAAAGGAGAAAAGGGGTCAGTGCCACTGGAAATGGCCAGAGTAGATTGGGGCAGAAGCTGAGCAGTCTGGGCTACTGGAGGGTGAAGGGAGCGGGCAGATGATGCCATTGAAAAGTTTTGTTTAGCCAGGTGCTAGAGGCTTATGCCTGTGGTCCTAGATACTCAAGGGGCTGAGATTGAGATTCCAGGTCCAAAGGCAGCCTGGGAAGGATAGTCCATGAGACACTTATCTCCAACTAACCACCCAAAAAGTGGAAGTGATTCTGTGACTCAAAGTTGTAGAGCACTACTAGCCTCAAGTCCCACAACCGGAAAAAAAAAAAGTTTTGCTTAGTTGATGGCTCATACCTATAATCCTAGCTACTCAGGAAACTAACATCTAAAGATCTCAGTTTGAAGCCAGTCCCAACAGGAAAATCCATGAGACTCTTATCTCCAATTAACCATCAAAAAGCTGGAAGTGGAGCTATAGCTCACTCAAGTGTTAGAGTGCCAAACTTGAGTAAAAAAGCTAAGGGAAAGAATTCAACTCCAGTACACACACACACACACACACACACACACACATACACCATACACATAAGCCTTGCCATTGTTACTGAGTTCCCTAACTACCTCTAAATCCATTTTGGGGAAAGCATCATGGTCCAGGATTGCTTTTCTCCATTTTCAAGAAACCAAAGCCCTGAGATTAGAAGTGTTATTGACAATTTACTGGTGTTATAAGGACAAGCTGAACTCTAGGGGCAGAATGGTGAAGAAAAGAAGTGTTTAAACATGAGTTTCTCAACTGCCTTCCTAACTCACAGCAGAGCCCTACCCCTTTGGGAAAGCCTTGGTTTCCCTATCTATAAACCAACAAGAGTTTAACATCAACAGGCTATGATTCTAGACAAGACAGACTTCTTCATCCAGGAGTCTCTTTTACTATACCTAATACCTAAAGGATATGTGACTCAGGTGAGCATTTGTGACCACTTGAATAGGTTCTAGAAACTGAATATATGATCCCTGGTCCAGCATGAAAAAGTCCTATTAAGTTCAGTGAATGTCTCAAGAGTATGAACATGTGACTGATGCTGCACTGACCAGTTTGGAGGGCAAAAGCAAAAGCAGGCTAGAGAAGAGGGAAGACCAGTGGGGGCTGGTGGGCCCAGAGAAAGGTATGGCTTAGATTGAATCAGGAATGGTGGAAGAGCTGAGGGTGGCTGTAAAGGACCCTTGTAGTGGGGACACCAGAACAAAGGTGTACTTCTACACCTTGGCTTGGACTGACCTTACATGGATGGGCAAAGGGGAGAGAATTCAGAAGGGAGACTGTGAGCTGTGGTCACAAGGGGATGTGAGACGTGAATGAGAACATGCATGCTAAGCTTGCCACACAGAATGAGATTCTGAGCATGGGTGAAAATCTGGGAGGACTTAGGGAAGGTCACTATGTGGGAAAAATGGGGGGGGGAAGAACATGGAAACTAGCAAACAGGTGGGGGAACTTGAGTAAAGAGAAGAGAGGACAGGAAGCAGAAGACTTGGTCGCTGACAGGATGTAGGGCTAAGGATGAGGTGAACTCTGGGTGTCAAGGCCAGTGCCTTGGAGAATGCCGATGCTCATAGCAGGGTGGGTAAAGTTGGATGGAAGCTAAAGCGCATGCCAGGATGTTGGCTTCCATCCAAAAGGAAAAAAAAAAAAAAAACCGGCTGAGGGAGGCAGGACAGTTCAATGGAAGTGCACTCATCTAAATATCCAGGAGGTGCAACTTCTGGTCTTCAACAGCCAATGAGTGACAAGACCTTTGATGAGACAGCCTCCATCCTCTGGGCTTCAGTGTGTTCATCTATAAAATGGGGGCATTGGTCTGGACCCATTTTAGGCTTCCTTAGAGACAAAGCCAGAAACTGAGACCTGGATGGGAACAGAGACAGAGACTAGAAAAGAGGGTGATAATTCTTGCTGCCCTCTGGATCCTCTGAGCCAACAGCTGTGCCCCCTCCCCCTCACAACTCCATTAACACTCAATTAGGGGGCTTGATGGGCTTGAGCCTGGAGAGCACCCCCCCCCCAACTTCATAACCCAGGAAGTCCCCATTGGAGGGTTGGGCTGATGAGCCCACGGGGAGAAGGCTTCACTCAAATTTATAACTAACTCCAGTGGCCAACCCTGCCTCCTCTTCTCTTCCTCCCAGGGCGGAGCCCATAGGACTAGAGGAGGATGAGGGAGGATGGACAGGGGGACAAGTCCAGGAAGGCGGGAAGGAGGCTCCCATGGAGGAGACCCAGACATGAAAGAGAGCCGGCCCTGGAACAGAGGAAGTGGGAGGGGAGAAGTGAGGAAGAGCCGTGCGAGTGTGTGAGAGAGAAAAATGACAGGCCCTGAATATTGGGCGCCCTCACTTTAAATCAAGATAAAAGACTGAAGTGGAAAATGAGAGTCCGGAGAAGCCCCGGACGGCTCGGGGCGCTAATGGAAACACATGGCTGCCGGCTGCGGGCTTGTCAGCTTCCCCCGGCGCTGCCATTCCCGTCTGATAATCCGGCCTGCCATAAAATTAGACTAGCAAATACCTCCTGACAAAGATGCATGTTTCTCTCTATTGTGCCATCATAAAAAAAACTCCGCTGGTGACTCGGGGAGCCGCAAACTTCAATTTAAATTTACAGTGCTGCGGAAGGAAAGTGATATGCACTCAAAAATTTTAATAACCTATTAAGTTACGACTTCAATTTCATTTTATGAATATTTTCCTTGGGGAGCACGGCTATCACAGAGAAAGATAGAAATTTAAAAAAGATAAATAGTGCCATTAATCTCCAACATTTCTCTTCCATTATCCTTGAAAATTAGGAGTTATTTTTGTTCAGATCTTCATGTAATTAGCTCCCTCCACTTGATTCACTAGCCAGAAAATGACCATGTTCAGAAAATTAAAAATTTGTCATTAAGTGGAATTTAACATAATATCATTTATCTTTATCTATTCCCCAGCTGACAGCAGGAAGCCTTGGCTGCCTTACCGGCTGGTGTGTCAGAGTGGGGAGGGACTACTCGGGAGAGACACTGGGAGAGACAGAGATTGAGACAGAGAGGGAGACAAGGCCAGCAAGGAGGTGGTCAGATAGGAAGGAGGAAGGAGAGGGGAGGCCTGGGAGCCTAAAGCGTCAGCCTGAGTGGAGACCCAGAAGAGGCAGAAGCTGCTGCAGCCAATGGGACATCGCCTGAGAGTAGGAGAGGAGAGGAATAGGGGTAGAAGAGGAGAAGCAGAAGAGACGGCAGTAGCAGGCACCCAAAGAAGGAGGTAGCTGCTTAGTGGAACAGAGAGGAAGAAGCAACTTGGATGACAGAGACATAGCAGAAAGAAAGGAACCTTCTGAATAGGAAGTTAGAGATGGGATACAAGAGGTCGAGGGAATCATAGCTCTGCCTAGCCAAGGAAATCTGGACCTCATGTTCCTGACCACAATCTGGCTTCAGGGAAACAACATAGCAAGAGACTGTAAGCGCCAGAGAGGAGGAGAGAAAACAGTAAGAGCAGGCAGCTCTATGAAATGAGGTAGACAGCAAATGGGAGTCAAAGAAACAGAGATGGAGAAGATGGAAGCCCGCCTGCCAGCCAGCCAGACAGACAGACACAAAAGAATCCATCAATGAATTTAGGTCCCAGAAAGCCTCCGTATTTTCTGCCCTCAAACAAGCCCTTGAACGTCTCTCAGGGGTGCATGATTCCCTCTTCTCCTGATCCCGAAGGCCCCCTCTGCCTCCTCTTCCCCCAATAAACCATTTAGACCTAGTCCTGTACAGAGAGAACTGTGGCCAAGCCTGAGAGACTGAGAATTGGATAAAAGGATTAAACAGTGGCACATTAGTGAGAGATTTAGAGTGTAATAAACCCATTTCATAATAATATGTGCGTTGGGGCTAGTGATCCATCATCACAGGAGCCTGTCCATGGCGGTGGGTTGGGGGGGGAGGCACTGACCTGCTGGGAGGGGACCCAGACTGATGGCTGTGGTTTTTTTTAACTCAGGGTCTCAGGATATGAATGAGGGGCATAGATTGGCCCTGGGGGCAAAGAGTGGGGTACAGGCTCAAATTGATTAATCTGAAGGTACTGCTGGGAGAAGCTGGGCTTCAGTGAACTCCTGGGAGACAGACAGACGGACGGACAGACAGACAGACTCCCAAGAGTAACCAGCCTAGGATCTCTGCAGAAGGGTGGACAAATTCTGTGGGTAGAGGGGGCAATGTCAAGCTGCAGAATCACAGTCCACAGAAAAGACCCAGGAAGTTAGAGACTTCGTGGGGCTTGAACTCTGGGGGCTTGGGCTCTGTCCCTGCACTCTTCAGCTCAAGGTGAGCACTCTACCGCTTGAGCCACAGAGCCACCTCCAGTTTTCTAGTCCTTTATTGTAGATAAGAGTCACATGGACTTTTCTGCCCAGACTGGCTTTGAACCATTATCCTCAGATCTCAGCCTCCTGAGTCGTTAGGATTACAGAGGTGAGCCACCGGCGCCTGGCTGTTCCTCCACTCTTTTCACCCAGAGGCCATGCACTCCACCGAGTCTTCTTCTGAGCTCTTCTCATTCCATTCACCCATTCTAGAACCTTGAAGATCCACGGAAGTGTCTGGGCTTCAAAATTAGGGTCCGGATTTGAATCCTAGTTTTGTCACTTACTGGCTATCTAATGATAACATACAACTTTGCCTCTCTGAGCCTCAATTTCCTATCTGTCAAATGTAGATTATTGGGTCTACCTTATAGGATTGTTGTGAGGGTCATCTGAGATAATAGATTTGTAATTCTACTATAAAGCAGAAAATCAGTAAACGTTCTAAGTTATTGTTGCTGTGATTTGCTAACATTTGGTCCCTTATTCCCAAGTGGCATTGAGGTATTGTTCAGCTTATTGTCAGAGAAAGTTGCATCCTAACTGAACTCAGTGGATGCAAGGGCCAATATGAAAGGACATGTTGGTTTTATGGTTGAATACTTGAACTGTCCTTTTAATGGGACAAAGTTTCCTCTAAGAAAACCAGCAACATGGATTTTAAAAAATCTTTCTGGAAAAGTGATTGAGAAATAGGAATTGACTAGCTAGGTTTCAGTTGTCAGTATTGAAATGGTGGGTATGGCAGGCAGGGAAAGGCCTGGAGATGACTTCCTAGAAGGAGAGAATCCTGAGGAGACTAGGATACATCAGTATCAGGCTGAGTGGCTCAGAGAGTGGAATGAAAAGGAAGAGAGGTAGGGAAATCAGATCTACTTCTCCAAGACCCACTCACATTGGCCAGCCTTTATTGTCCAAGATACTTTAACCTCCATCTCTCAACTGGGACTAATAAGTTCTACCTGTTGAAGCTCTATGAGTATCTACTCACCACTGCCATCCCAAAGAATTCAAGTCTTCTGTTCCAACTGTGGTGCAAAAGGTTCTTTTTTGGAAAGTAACATGTTTTCTCCAATATGTAATCTTCTCTCGATTTTGATTCACTTCAGCATCAAAATCTGGTTAATTTCTAGGGATAGTGACATTTACCACGGTAACTCTATCCCAATTAAACTTTCAATACAGCCCAAGTCATCACTGATTCTTCAAACTCAAAAGTTTTGTTTCTAGATAAGCATGTCAAGAATATCATTGGTCTGCCTGCCTATTTCCCACCAGAATCCAATCATTACCATGTTCCCCAAGCTTCTGCCAGAGGCCTCCATGATCTCATCAAAGAACAGAGATACAAAACTGGTTCGGTGATTCCTCCCAAAGCTCATGCTAATCAATACGCACTTTTACTTGTTTCTGTAAATATTTATTACATGCCTACCAAAGTCAAACATACACACCTGTAGTATAAAGAAGTCAGTTCATCCTGGATTGCAATCCAGAGTGCTCTGGTGTTCAAGAGAGGTTTGATCTTTGCAAGCTGTCAGAATCAAGGAAATGACTGATCAAAGAAGTGCCACTGGAGCTTGTCAGGAGCCAACAAAACAGCCTTAGAGGCTGGTTTGCCCAGAAGAGAGAGGACAAGAACAGAAGAACAGAGAAAGAAGACACCAATATTTAAGAAGCATCTACTCTTTATCAAGAATGAGCTTCCATCCATATTATTTCAGTGACCCTTCCCATCATCCTTAGAGTTAGGTATTATTATCTCCATGAATAGAGATAAGAACTGTAAGTTCTCATAGAGGTTAGATCACACAGCCAGTAAAACACTAGAGCTTGGTCTTAATCCCAGAACTGGTTGCCTCTAAAATCTGTGCTCTTTTTTCCACACTGGTATGTCATGTTTGTTTTGGAAAAGAGCAGCTGAGTTTATCTGGAGCATGAGTATATGAGGTAGAATCTGCCCAACTTTGTTCCTGCCTCCAAGTATGCTATACCATCTCTGGGACTAAGGACTATCCATCCCAGAGGCCTAGTACAAGGATAACCTCTATCTGGGGATCCCTTGCTGTTCACACCCTTAGGAATTCAGGAGAAGCATGGAAATGGGGTAAGGAAAGCCTCCAAGCACTCTCTTGTTTTCCTACAATTTCCAGACTTTCTGTCTCCCCTCTGCCTTGATGTCTTCCTTCCAGGGCTCCGGACCCAGAATCCTATTTCACCCTTGCCTTCACTGTCAACCAGCACCAATCCCAAAGTCACACTTTGCTCATACTTTTCACCACTTCTCTCCCTAACCTTTCTGTTCCTACTCACCATGTCACCAATGGCTTCCTCATCAAAAACATTCCAGTGACTTCTCATAGTCTTGCAATCTGGTTCCTCTGTTTACTAGTTTGAGCTTCAGTTTCACCATCTGTCAAATGGAAATGATGACAGTACCTACTTGTAACTCAATGAGATAAAATAAGGAAAAAGCACAGTGCATGGTACAGAGAATTTTAAAAATATTGGCTGTTGAACAAGTGCAGCCATGGTACTCAGTAGACACTATGTGGAACATAAACTTTGCAACTTGGTGGAAGGGACAGGAGGGGGAAACAGAGAAAGTGAAGGAAGGGGTGACATTATCCAAAAAGAAATGTAGTCATTACCTGACTTATAAAACATTAATCCCTATATATTACATGTGAATAATAACAAAATACTGGCTATTAACTATTTTTCTGACTTTATTCTTTTTTCTCTCTTTCTTTTTATTTCCTTGTGCAAGTACTTATATTGAGGGCCTGGGAGCTGTTCTTTAGCTTTTTTGTTCAAGGAAACCACTCTAACTTGAGCTACAGCCCCACTTTTGCTTTTTTGCTAGTTAATTAGAGATAAAAGTATCTCAGGCTGGGCGCCAGTGTCTCACACCTATAATTCTAGTTACTCAGGAGGCTAAGATCTAAGGATCGCAGTTCAAAGCCAGCCTGGGCAGAAGAGTCCCCATGAGACTCTTATCTCTAATTAACCACTCAAAAACCGGAAGTAGTACTGTGTCTTAAGTGGTAGAGTGCTATCTTTGAGCACAAAGAGGCTCAAGGACAATGCCCAGGCCCTGAGTTCAAGCCCACAACCACAACCACAACAAAAGTATCTCAGATTTGTCTGCCCAGTATGGCTTCAAACCATGATCCAAATATCTCAGCCTCCTGAGTAGCTAGGATTACAGGTGTGAGCCACCAGCACCTGGCTATTCTTAATTTCAAATCCTCAAAAGCCCAATAGATAATGGACTTCAGAAGACATTAAATAACACATTGCTTACCAAAAAACTCTTAGCCGGGGCAGGGGGAGGCTGGGAAGGGATGTGAAGGGTAAACAAAGGAGGAGGCTACAATGCTTGATAAGAAATGTACTCACTATCTTGCCCATGTAATTGTAACCCCTCTGTACAGTATGTTCACAATAAAATAAATTTAAAAAAATAAATAAAAAACAAAACAAAACTCTTAGCCTCCTCAGTCAGGTGCTCAGAGCCCAAGTGGTCTATTTATCCCTCCCCATGTAGAAAGTTGTGGCCTGAGAGAGGACAGACAAAATCTTGAAGTTCTTTGGGAGTACCAAAAGGATTCATGGAGTTTTTTTGGGTTGTGTGTGTGTGTGTGTGTGTGTGTGTGTGTGTGTGTGTGTGTGTGTGTGTGTGTTGGTTAGTGGTGGGGCTTGAACTCTGGGTCTGGGCACTGTCCCTCAGCTCTTCAGCTCAAGGCTAGCGCTCTACCACCTGAGCCACAGCGCCACTTTCAGTTTTCTGGTGGAGATAAGAGTCTCATGGACTTTCCTGCCCTGGCTGGCTTTGAACCACAATCCTCAGATCTCAGCCTCCTGAGTAGCTAGGAATATAGGTGTGAGCCATTGACGCCTGGCTCCATGGAGTTTTGTTTTTTTTTAATATTATCATCTTTAAGTAGTTGTACAGAGAAGTTCCCATTCTACTCCATGGAGTTTCAATTTGAGTTTTTGTGTAAAGATGTATGCCTTGAAACCTTAATAAAAGGTTATATGCTCACAGAAATGTTATGAATTTAATTTGAACACAATAAAGGTTACCATCATGATAAATGTGTGTGCTAATTGACATTTCTTGATTTAAGAAGCAAAAGCCAAAACTGGAGCCTTCACAATATGAGCTAATAAAAATTGTCTTTCTCCTCAGGTGCTGGTGGCTCAAGCCTGTAGTCCTAGCTACTAAGGAGGCTGAAATCTGAGGACTGAGGTTTAAAACCAGCCTAGGCAGGAAAGTCTGTGAGACTCTTATCTCCAATAAGCCACCAGAAAACCAGAAGTGCCACTGTGGCTGAAGGTGTGGTAGAGAGCTGGCCTTGAGCTAAAGAGCTGAGGGACAGCGCCAAGTCCACAGTTCAAGTCTCATGACTAACAACAAACAAAAATGTCTTTCTCAGTTTTTTCATTGAGTTTGCTTGAAAAAGATAGGTTGTTTGCTACTAAAAATAAAAAGAAAGAAGAGAAAAGAGAGAAGCTTGAAATTATTGGTAAGTTGGAAATAGTCACATGGACCTGGGTCCCAGACCCTGGCATGCTATATCTATTCTCGTTTCTTAAGACTTTGGATCTCCATTTTTCATACATAAGTGTATACATGTATCAAGTGTCAACAATAGGCTTAAATAAAATAAAATGTGAGAAATTCTTGGCATTGTTTATGGTGGCTCATGTCTAGAATACCAGCACTTAGGAGCTAGAGAGAGAATCATGAGATCAAGGCCAGCCTTAGCTACACAATAAGACTCTGTCTCCAAAAAGAAAGAAAGAAAACAGAAAGGATGGACAGAGAAAAGAAATGCAAAAGAAATAAAACAAAAAAGAAAAATGAAAGAAAAGAAAAGCCTGGCACTATACCTGACACACATGAATAATTAGCTAAAGCTTAGTGAGTATTAATTATATACAAGGACCTAAACTTTGAGTTTGCATACATTATAATATTTCATCCTTGCAACAATCCTGTAAATTTTGGCCCTAATCTCATTTCAGATGAGTATTCTGAGGCTTGAGGTGGTTAAATGATTTGCCAGTGACCACAAAACCATAACCCATGGAATCAGGTTTTAAATCTAGGCAGTCAAACATAAGAGCTTGCCCACTGAGAAAATATTGACCACTTACTACATACCAGATGCTGTTCTAAATCCATGTGTGTGTATATATATAACATATATATACATATGTGTATTTATGAAATAGGATCTTAATTGTGACCAAGCTAGCTTTCAACTTGCAATTCTCCTTCCTCCACCTCCTCAATGTTAGGATGACAGATGTGTACCCCCAAATCCAACTTTTACACATTTTAATCAATAGCATTTTCACAAATGTTATAGTATCTTGTGCTTCCCACAAGACTTATACAATGTGACTTTGTACAAGGGGGTGAAGTCTATTCCTCCTTCCTTTGAATCTAAGTTCATCGTGTGGCTTGTCTGGCCAATGAAGCACAATAAACGTGACACTAAAATCACTTTCTTTAGAAGCAGTTACCATGTAAAGAATGGACTGTCTTGCTGGAGAAGCCAGAGGAAGGAGAGGTCCTGGCAAGGTGAAAGGCCCCTGAGGAAAACCAGAGATTTCCAACAACCAGCCTCAACTGCCAGATATGCCAGTGAAATATTTTGGCTGTTCCATTCTTAACCGAGTTAAATGAAACCAAATGAGTGACCTCAAAGGTACCGCAGAAAGCAGTAGAAAGGCCCAGCTAAGCTCAACCCACCCACAGAATCATTAAAAAAAATAGCTAGGGGTCTGTGGCTCACCCCTGTAATCCTAGCTACTCAGGAGGCTGAGATCTGAGGATCGAGGTTCAAAGCCAGCCCAGGCAGGAAAGTCCGAGAGACTCATATCCAATAAAAACCACTCAGAAAACCAGAAGTGGTGCTGTGGCTCAAGTGGCAGAGCACTAGCCATGAGCTGAACAGCTCAGCAACAGCACCCAAGCCCAGAGTTCAAGCCCCACGACTGACAAAAAAAATCATAATTCTTATTTTCAGCCACCAAAATCTGGGGCAGTATGTCACAACAAATAACTCAAACAAAAAAGGCACATGGTACTATTTCCTTGTTCTACAAATGAGAAAACTAAAGCTATTGAGGGATTAAATAACTCACCCATTAGACCACAAAACAGTGAGAAAATACAGGCATGATGTGATGTTTATTGGCTCCAGAGGACACATGAGTAACCACCAGGCTACATAGGCTCCAAAGTGTCCCTTCAAAGATGTCTTAATCCTGTGGGTCTGTGACTAAGTCACCTTGCAAGATAAAAGGGACTTTGCAGATGTGATTATGTTAATGATTTTGAGATCAGGAGATCATCCTGGATTATTTGAATACACTCCATGTAATTTCAAGGGCCTGTATAAAAGAGAAGCCACAGATCAGAGACACAGGTGATGTGAGCCAAGGAATGAGGACAGTGTTTAGAAGCTGGGCATGGCAGGAAACAAATTCTCCCCTAGTTTATAGAAGGAATGGGCCCTATAGTTACTTTGGCTTTGGCACAGTGAAACTGATTTTAGACTTTGGACCTCCAGAACTATGAAATAATAAGAGTTTTGTTGTTTTGCGCCAGTCTTGTGGCTTGAATTCAGAACACTGTCCTTGAGCTTTCTTTTGCTCAAGGTTAGCACTCTACCACTTGAGCCACAGCACTTCTGGTTTTTCTGATAATGTGATACTGAGAAATTAATCCCAGGGCTTCTTGCTTGCTAAGCAAAGCATTCTACCACTAAACCACGTTCACAACCCAGGTTTGTTGTTTTAAGCCCCCAAATTTGTGGAAATTTGTCACAGCAGCCTCTCCTATATAAAGGGACCAAGATTCCTTCCACAGATACCAGCCAGCCCAGTCCCCCTGTATGTTACTACTTTGGCACCACTATGCTTCTCTAGTTCTTGAAAATCTCTTTCCCTCCAGGGATTTAATTTTCTTTTCTACCCACCTGTAAGGTCCATTTTTGGACGTCGAACAGACCTCGCCCAGTACCTGCGTTACCTAGGCAACTGGGACACCTGGAAGAGGTCACATCCGCATCCGCTGAGGTCACATCTTAATTTGATGTGGCCACACCTTTCTCCCACCTGATCCCACTTCCCTTTACCTGGACACACCTTTCCCCGCCCCCCTACCCTATATAAGGCCTAACCCGGGGCCAGACGGACTCTTTTGCCAGCCGAGTGGAGTGTCAACCTTGCCTGGTCCCAGCAGGTCTACTGAATAAACCTACCCTTACCTGAATACCACGTGCGTGCTGGTGCAGTTCTTACTCGGCTACCTCTTTTTAAAAACCTAACACCACCTCTTCCAGGATGTCTCTGAACATCCTAGCACATTCTGCTCTGTCCTGTCTCTTTTTTTTTGGTCGGTCGTGGGGCTTGAACTCTGGGCCTGGGCGCTGTCCCTCAGCTCTTCAGCTCAAGGCGAGCACTCTTACCACTTGAGCTACAGGGCCACTTCCGGTTTTCTGGTGGTTTATTGGAGATAGGAGTCTCACGGTCTCTCTTGCCCGGGCTGGCTTTGAACCGTGATCCTCAGATCTCAGCTTCCTGAGTAGCTAGGATTACAGGCGTGAGCCACCAGCGCCCGGCTTGTCCTGTCTCTTTAGCACTTGGTGTTTTAGTTTGGTTTTGTGCCAGTCCTAGAGCTTTAAACTCAAGGCTTGGGCACTGCCCCTGAGTTTTTGTGCTCAAGGCTACTTGAGCCACAGCTCCACTTTTGGCTTTGGTAGTTACTTGGTGATAAAAGTCATAGAGTTTCCTATGCTGGCAGGCTTTGAACTGCAATCCTCAGATCAGAGCCAGGATTATAGGTGTGAGCCACAGGGCCCAGCTGAACATGGTGTTTTGTGCCTTCCTACTCAGCACTTGCTATTGTCAATGCTAATGTACTGGTGGGCAGCCCAATGCCATTCTTAAGTGTGAGTCACAGACTCCAAGGACATCAGGCTGGAGGAGGCTCCTTGAGAATCTATCCAATCATTTTACAAATGATGAAACTGAGTCCCAGGGGAAAAAAAAGCCATGTACCTAAGGTCACATGGGCAAGGCTCAAAGACAGGCCTTCTGATATAACATGCATAAACTTATTCACTCAGCAAGTATTTGCCAAGCCCTCACTGAGCTAGGTGCAGAGGAACCACTGAAAATCATAAACCCTCCTATAAGCCTCCAATATGTGGGAGTGATCAACATGCAAAAAATCACATAGATAATTGATTACCACCCGTGAAGTAGATTTAATTTTTTTTAAGGAAGCTATTTTAACCTGGTAAATCAAGTAATTCTCTTTAGGGGAGGATCTCTCTCCCTAAGGGAAAGGATTGGGGTGTTGAGATGTAAATAATTGAGATGTAAATAATGGTAAGTAGTAAATTAGACTTTCAAGGGGTGAGGAGGAAAACAAGTCTTGTAAGCAGAAGAAATGATGTGTGCAAAGACAAGAGGAAATAAAAGAAGCTCAGGATGACTAGAATCAGAATGATAAGGAGAGACTTAAGAGTTGAAGGTTGAAGGTATGGCTCAAACAGAAGAAGGCATGCGTAGCCCTGAGTTCAAACCTCAGTTTTTGCCAAGAAAAAGAAAGTTGAAGGCTTTCAAGAGTCAACAGAGGTTTAGAGTACAAGGACGCAAGGAGGGCATGGTGAGGTTTTGATCTTAGTCTCAATGGCAATGGAAAATTGTAGAAGGGTTTAAAACAGAGTCGTGACATAATCATATTTGAGTTTTATGGCGCTCTCCCCACCAAGAGCCTGTCCTTATCTCGATAGGCATGTTAGAGATCATTATTACAGAGAATTTTATGTCACTGTATTCCACTCTGTACCTAGCCTTGTACGAAGCAGGTGCTCCATAAATATGTGTTGATTAACCTCTTAGCAGCTTGTGATGCTGTAGATTGCTCCCTCGCTCTCTGGCACTAGCTTCTACATTGCCACACTCACTTACCTTCACTCCTGCTCTCCCCATTTCCACTGCTTCATCTTTACCTTCTTCCTTCCTCCCCTTGGGTCATCTTTTGGCCTCCAACAGTAGTGATCTTTTCTTTTTAGAAGAGCATGTGCTCTACCACTGAGCTATACCCTAGCCCATTATTTGATGAGAGTACATACTATACAACTCTGTTCAGATGAAGTCTAAGCTCAAGCAAAACTAATCTATGGTGATTGATGTCTAAATAGTAGCAATCTATGAAAAATAATGATGGGAAAGGGAGCAGAGAGTTGGAGGAGGATGAGAAGGAGGAGGAGGACGAGGAGGACGAGGACAAGGAGGAGGAGGAAGAGGAGGCTGGAAATATCCATATGTGTGGCCCTAATGGCTACATATGGAAAAGTTATGGGTTAGTGTTAGTTACCATGTGTGTGGTATCTCTCAATAAAAACGTACAATGAGATGCAATATCACCATACTGCTGAGAGGGACTACCCCATTTCTAAGGGATTTATGTGTCTGCCTTAAGGCCCCCTCCATTCATTACCTTTACCCAACAGCTCTCCTGAGTCCTGTACCCAGGTAGTCATCACTGTGTTCCAAACCTCTTGGCTCTTTTGTCTCCACTCCAACCATTTTTATATCTGCATCCAGCTTTCCAAGATATAGGAAATTGAGTAATCCTGTGGTTGCAGACCCCTATGAATCTGTCATCTGGCAAAACGGAGGTAAATCTATGTGTGAGTCTAATAAGAACTTTTTTAAAGCAGAGAGTTTTCTCTGGCTGCAGGTGGAAGAGAAAGTTGGAGACATTCAAAGCACACTGTTTCTGGCTTTGAAAATAGAAAGACCACAAGCAAAGACCAACGAGTGGTTTCTAGAAGCTGGCTCCCCTGTGCTGACAGCTAGCAAGAAAACGGGGACTCCAGTCCAACAACCACAAGGAGCTGAATTCTGCCAACAACAGGGCCCCAAAGAAGAACCCAGACAAGCTAAAGCCTTAATCAGGTAGGCCTATTCAGAACCATAACTTCCTTCTCTCCCTCCCTTCCTCCCTCCCTCCTTCCCTTCCTACCCCCTTCCTTTCTTCCTTCCTTTCTTCCTTCCTTCCTTCCTTCCTTCCTTCCTTCCTTCTTTCCTTCTTTTTTCTTTTTGCCTGAGTCTTGAACTCTGGCCCTGAGCACTGTCCCTGAGCCTTTTGTGCTCAAGGCTAGCATTCTACTATTGAGCTATACTCCATTTCCAGCTTTTTTAGTAGTTAATTGGAGATAAGAGTCTGACAGATTTTCCTGGCTTCAAAACCTCAATCCTCAGGTCTCAGCCTCCTGAGTAGCTAGGATTACAAGTGAGCAACTGACACCCAGCTTCCTACCCAGATTTCTGACCTGTGAAACCAGGAGGGTTTCTTTTTTCTGAAACAAATGTTTAAGCTGCTAACTTCATGGCAGATTGTGAGTGCAGCTATAGAAAACCTTACCTCCCATCTCCACACAGTGCCCTTCACATCCATCCCATCCTTCCCATTCTTTGCTTCCATCACAGCTCAGACTCCTTGATCTCATTCATACCCCTGTGAAACATTCACCTCCAAGCTTCTCCTCAAACCCATCCATCCAGCTCACTGTCATCAGATTATCCAGAATCATAATCCTAATCACTTCTTTATCCCAAAGCTGCAGGGCAGTAGAGTTTGATGGTTATCCTCTGGAACCAGAATCCACTCTCAGATCCACCTCTGAGGGGCAGCACCCCTTGACTCAAGCAGCCTTACCCATCCATTCCTTGGAAGTAATAGTCAACATCTGCAAGGACTAAATGAGACAAGCATACAAAAAAAAATTACATATTGCCCAGCACAGGTAAATACTCCACTCTGAATGGCCATTGTTGGCAGATCACTATCAGTAGTCTATAGATGGTTGATTAATGTCTTCAATCTGTTCTTACAGCCTCTCTCACACTTCTTCCTATAGCTCCTATCCCATTCACACATCTGTCTAGCCTTTTCTTCTACACTTCTGTTAATCCCATCCTTTTCCTCCCCCCACTCAGATTATCACCTTTTATTCCTCAGTGGCATCCTTACTGATTCACACATTTCCAGTCTTTGCAGCCAGTAGTCCTGCTAAAGGCACAAGCCTGGTCACATCCTGAATGAGTATAAATCTTTCTACAGTTCCTACTGCTTTCAAGATAAAATCTAAACTTCTCACCACAGCCCCCATGGAACCAGACATCTTTGTGTACTAACGCCTTTCACCTTTTACCTGGCTTAAACCAATCAGGCTTCCTCCTGCTTATGAGCCATTCACTTTGTGGTTCCCTTCCCCTGGAGTATGCTCCTCTTTCCTTCTCGTCTGATGAACACCTATTTGTCCTTCCTCTTGGTCTAACTCAGCTTCTCCCTTCTAGATTGTCAGAAGGTGCTCCTATATTTCATAGGAACAATTTACATATCTTCATCACTGAAGTCATTATGTCTCTGCAGCAAAGTCTGATGCCTGGTCAAATCTGTGCTCCTTAAGTGTCCAGGAAAGGAACAAATGAATAAAATGAGCACAGTGACTCTGCTTAGGCTCATCAGACTGCCTTCTGCACAGAGGCTTCTTGCCCTATAACTTGTCTCTCTCTACTTAATGTTCTCCCTTGCTAACTCTTGTCTCCTGCAAAGGTAACCTATCCCTGGTGGGTCTAGGCTGCCATGGTTTCTTCTCCATGTCTTTCCTAATTCACTAAAATCAACTATAGTCTATACTCTTTCTTTCCTTTTCTTCTTTTTATTCCTTTGTGGTACTGGGGATTGAACCTAGGGCCTTGCACATGTTAGGCAACTGCTCTGCCACTTGAGCCACATCCCCAGCCCTTCTGTTTGTATTTAATTTTTGAAATAGTGTCTCTTTAACCTTCCCTGGGCTGGCCTTGAACTCTCAATTTTCCTGCCTCGGGCTCCCAAGTAGTTGGGATAATAGGCATGAATCACCCTGCCTGGCTTAAAGTCTTCCTTTTTTTTTTCTTTTTTTGATTGTGAGAATAATACATGCACATTGTATAAATTTTAGATAATGCAGGTAATGCAGAAAATAGAAAAGAAAAAATAAAACATTTCAGATGCAACTAACCAGAGATAATTGTTGCTTTTATTGCAGAGTGTGTCTACCCATTTTCCCCACATACAATCATGAAAAAAAAATATTTTAAACCTTACAACAAATCAATGAGGTTCATATTGTTCTTCACATTTTGCGGAGAAAAAATAGGTTCAGACAAATTCAATGGCTTGTGTAATATCACACAACTAGTTAAGAACAAAGCCAAAACCGTGTCTCAAGCCTGCTTCCTTCCTGGCTAAGCCTCCTTGCTTTCTCTAAAAGACTCACAGGGACTCTGTGCCTCTGTCCCTCTCCTCCTTCCCTTTCTTCCAAAAGCCCAAACTTTTTTTACAGTTTCCTTTTAGCACAATTCTACTTCAGTAACACTACTTTGGCATTCTTTGCTGGAATGAAAGAGTAGTAACAACCTAAGTGAACATCAGCATGGGTTCAATGAATAATCCTCACTACAGAATGCTGCACTGTTGTTGTGAAAAGAACAAAGGAGATCATGGTTATACTTCAACAATCTCCAAAGACAATTTTATAAAAAGATGGATAATATTGTGTATGGTTTGTTATCATTTGAAAATGTGAAGAATATTATCAAAAGATACACACACACACACACACACACACACACACACACACACACACACACACACAAATGATACCAGCAATTGTTTTCTGGAACGGAACATTTAGGACTGAAAATGAAAGGTAAGAGAAGAGACTTAATTTTCAGTTGTGCATAATGTTTAAATTTTTGCTATATCCATTCACTTAATAATTACCAAAAAAAAAACATAGGCCTGGAGGGTTAGCACTTTCTTTTTTGTTGTTGTTGGTCGTGGGACTTGAACTCTGGGCCTGAGCACTGTCCCTGAATTCTTCCGCTCAAGGCAGGTGCTCTATCACTTGAGCCACAGTGCCATTTTCATGTTTCTGGTGGTTAATTGGAGATAAGAATTTCATGGATTTTTCTGCCTGGGCTGGCTTTGAGCCATGATCCTCAGATCTCAGCCTCTTGAGTAGCTAGGATTACAGTTGTGAGCTACCGGCACCTGGCAGTAGAGCATTTTCTTACATAGCTACCATTTTAAGAGACTGAAGACTTTGTCTTCTCCATTAGACCAATAGGTTTCTACAAGGTCAAGAAATTCCTCCTAGTACAACCTCTCCCTACTCCACTCTGTCAGTTAATTTCTCTAAGATGGATTCTGTCTCTTCTTTCAGGAAGGTGAATCTAACTCCAGATTTTGAAACATTGTCCCTTCTGTCTTGTAGCTCCAACACTACCAAGACCAGCTTTTTAAGGCTAGCTTTCCTGTCATCTATGCCCCTAAAAGAACTCCCTCCAGCCAGATGCCAGTGGCTCATGCCTCTAATCCTAGCTATTCAAGAGGCTGAGATCTGAGGATTGTGGTTCAAAGCCAGCCCAGACAAGAACATCTGTGAGACTCTTATCTCCAATAAACCACTAGAAAACCAGAAGTGGTGCTGTGGCCCAAGTGGTAGAGGGCTCGCCTTGAGCTCAGGAGCTCAGGGATAGCGCCCAGGCCCGGAGTTCAAGCCCCACAACTGACAAAAAAAAAAGAACTCCCTCCTGTCTTAGGCTGGCCCCTGATCCCTTCCTGGGTCATTTGGCTAGAATGTTTCTAATAGTGTTAGCATTCCTTTAACTTTTATTCCCTAAAGAACAGTGCTGAAAGCCGGGAACCGGTGGCTCACACCTGTAATCCTAGCTACTCAGGAGGCTGAGATCTGAGGATTGTGGTTCAAAGCCAGTCCGGGCAGGAAAGTCCATGAGACTCTTATCTACAACAAAAACTACTAGAAAACCGGAAGTGGCACTGTGGCTCAAGCGGTAGAGCGCTTGCCTTGAGCTGAAGAGCACAGGGACAGCGCCCAAGCCCAGAGTTCAAGCCCCACAACCAACAACAACAACAACAAAAACAGTACTGAGCACATAGTACATGTCTGCAATTCTTTTCTCTGAGAATAAATAGACCACATCTCCCTTGTCCAGACCATCTCCCCCAGATCAAGGTCTAGACTGGCACTGGCAGCCTCCCTTGGTCACTCAGGAAAGATCTTTGTCACTAGGAAATGGGTCCTCACACCAAGCCTCTCAAGCCACCTGGACCATCACTGACCCATCATCTCACCCTCACACCCACAGCGTTCTGTTCTAGGCCAGTCTAGGTCTGTCCCTAGGGCAGGGCCCCATCCAGACTAAGACTAGACCCCAGACTGACTCCCTACCCCCAGCCTGGCCTAAGAACACAGTAACCCAGCCCAGCCTGGCAGGCCTAGCCCATCAATCGTGCTCCCAGGGGTACAAACCAATTTCTCTTGCTTTCCCGAGCCAGTCTCCCTGGCGGAGCCTGGAGGAGCCTTCAATCGCATTAATCCCAGCCTGGCGGCGGTGACGAAGACGGATTTCTCCACCAAACGATCCATTTGTATCTCTCGAGCACTCACTCGCTTTTTTCTGTGCGGATGTTCAAAATATCATGAAAAAGGCGTTAGCCCGGTAGCTGTGGCGCAGCGAAATAATAGAGTGATCCGGCAATGCGCTCCTGACCTTGCAGGACAGCTAATCCATCCGCACATCTATCTTAATTATTCCCGGTTACAAAAGAGAAACTCTACCATCCATTCATTCTGGGCTGGCAATTCCATTTTCCACCCCCCACTCACACCCAATCCTTTCTTCACCAGTCCTCTAACCAGATAGATCCATTCACCACAGCTACACCCCAGCCCAGCCTAGCCAAGGTCTGAGCCCACCTTGGGCAACCCAACCCAGCTCACTCACTGTTCTTTGAGATCTGAAGTGGTGTGTGTGTGTGTGTGTGCACTCTCATCAACACAACTTTGACCCATGTGCATTGAAGGAAGCTCAGCTATATATAGAACTAAGATTCAGCAAAAACACTCACACTCACACACACACACACACAGAGTGATAACTTCACACAGGCAATCACAGACTCATGATCTCAACCAAATGTTGACATTCAGGTTCCTGTCACATGGAGTTGGAGGCATGGATCAGTTGGTAGAGTGCCAGCCAATGAGCGAAAGTATCTGGAACCAAGTTCTAGTTGGGGTCTCACTCCAAAATAAAGGCTTCTGTCACAGATAGGACCACATCCATCTTTACCTTCATCCAACCTCACTAGTTAGACTTTCCTGCTGCTCTGACTCTTGGACAGATAGTAGGATTGGCTTTTTCCACCAAGGGAAGACCCAAAGGGAGGGAGATGTCTTGGTTGGTCTAGATGTCTATCTCCCACTCCTAAAGTTAAAGCCCTACCCACTGCCCCCTGACAGGCCTTCTCCTTTGTACGAACCTAGTTCCCCGGTACTGTGGGCAATGGTTGGCATGTGAGGGAGGAGGAAAGAAAAAGAGGTAGAAGAATGAGGGGGAAATTTTTTAAATTCTTTTTGTTTGGTGCTGATTATGGGGCTTGAACTCAGAGCATGGGTGCTCTGAGCTTTTTTGTTCATGACTAGAGCTCTACCACTTTGAAAGCTCTATGTCCAGCTTCTTGGTGGTTAAGTGGAGATAAGAATCTCAGACTTTGCTGCCTGGCTGGCTTGGAAATGCAGTTTTCAGGCCTTTTGAGTAGCCAGGCTTACAGGCATGAGCCACTGGTGCCTGCCTCATGTGAGCATGAGGAAAAGGAAGAAAGGAGGCAGGCTGGGGTGATATGAGAAGGTCACAGCTAGTGTGTGCCTGCCTGCTTGTGGAACACAATTGGAGCTAATTGTACTAGATTCACTTTGAGGATGCCTGTGAGAGTTTCTAATTCTGCCCCTTAATGTATGATTTTTCTGATCCCTCATTCTAATGATTTTAATGCAATCAGCAAAACTAAGCATGTAATTGTCTTGGCTTTGTGTTTGGCCATGGTGGCTCCTGGGAACCCTGGCTTCTAGTTCTCATGCCCTCCCCACCCAATTCAGCCCTCCTTCCTCTTCTCACTTTAGTTTCAGTCAGCTAGTACACATACAAACTTCAGCTCTTGGCTCTGGAAGGGAAACACAAGGAAGTTCAGTCCCTGGCCTTACGAAGCCCAGGCCACTGAGGAAATGAAGCCGGTTGTCTAGGTAGTGAGGTGGTTCTCTTGGCCCAGCCTGGCTAGAGAAGGAGGAGGGCTTGCAGGAAGGGCTCAATGCCCTCCCCTTTTCCAGAAGCAGCAGGCAGCCCAGGCTGAGCCTGCGGGGTGGGGTGTGCAGGGGAAAGGCCATTTGTCCTGAGACAATGGCAGAAAAGGGGTCTCCAAGCGGCTGTTGAGAGCCAATTTGTAGTGGTGACGGCCGAGGTTGCTCCAAAGGCTGGGAACAGCTGGAGCTCCGGGTGACTGATGGGTGGGCCCAGGAGAGGGGCCATTGGTCTGGCAGACACAATGGCCCGGATGGTGCTCGGGTGGGGCCCGTCAAAATCATTAAGTGCTGAAGATGGAGCCTGCAGACTTCAGATGGGACCAGCGGGTTAGGGGGAAGAGGTCAGGAGCTTGCCCCTCCCTCCCCGCCGCCCCTCCTCCACCTTCCATCCCAGCTCCGGAAATTGACCACCCACGCACGTATTATCATCTAATTTGCACAGGCACACCCCACACCCTCACCCACGCGCAAACTTCAGCCTTATTCCTTGACGTGTTCGAACTCTGGTTCTGGGGTAACCTGAGCCTGATGGAGCCTCCCCAGGGCGCCTCTTTGGGGTCGTACCCACCCTCAGGCATGCCTTTCTGCAGCCGTGACTTTTTACCTTGCAGGAACACTGATTTCTCCAGTGAAGACTAGGATAGGTCGGTCTCCTGTCTCCCGTGCTAAAGGAACAAGCTGAGGCCCCGTGCTGCTTGCTTCTGGGGGTGGGACACGTGTCTCCCACTTGACCTTCCCCAGGGGCTAGAGGCGGGGACTGGGGAGAAGCCCCTGCCTTGTGGATCCCCGGGCGTCCTCCATCCCCTCCCCTCCCCCCAGCGCCCTCTTCCCCCGCCCCTCCAAGCTCCGGGCAGGAGAGCGAAGCGGTGACCCGGCCAGGTGGCGATGATGCGGCCGGCCGCTCTGGTCACTCTTGGCCGCTCCCCGCGCGCAGCCCGACCCCCCTCGCATGGGTCACGGCGCCGGCAAAACTCTGTGACACAGAAACGCCGCGGGGCCTGCGCGTGTCGGGAACAATCCTCCGCCTGATGGGAAGCGACAGCTCCGCCCCGCCTCCTTCCGCGCCTTTCCTCCCGTGGCTCCCCCCTGGGGGCCGTGCCCCGCGCCCCTGTGCCCACCCAGCCGGCCGGGGGCGCCCCTGCAACGTGCACGGGCCACCAGATTCCACCCCCCCCCACATCCCTTCTGTTGGGGCCTGGGGTGGGAGAGGAGAGTAGGGGTGGGTCAGGGCGAGAGAGAGTGGGAGAAGAGGGGCACCGTGCCCAAGGCCCAGGCCTGGGACAAAGCACAGGATAGGGACAAAGCGAACGGAGGCATGGTTGGTACCGCCCCACTTCAAGTCTGTTCACAGGGTGTTTCCTAAGAAAAACAGCAACATGGGGGCGGGGAGGGGGAGTAGGCTGGGGAGAGGCTTCCCCCTGGGAGGGAGTCAATAGGTGCAATTTCTCTTCTTTTTGCTCCTCTGAACCTCCTGGGGTCTTCTTTGTCTTTCATATTGGTTTGCAAAGAACGGTATCTGGTACGATTACCAGCTCCTCACACCCCAAGTAAAAGCCAGCGCCCCAGGGCTCTATGGTAGCGGCTTCCTATGGGTATCATAGGAATTGAGCCTGCCCTCTGGTCTGGGGCTAGATTGAGAATTCCTGAAGGACCAGCCAGGGAATGGCCTCCACCTTCTAGGCATGGCTTCCCACTTTAAAGGGCTGTGGAGAGGGGGCATGACTGTAGGAAAACTGCCCCAAAGTAACCCTTCTTGCATGTCTTCTTGTATGGGCACCCAGTGATACCCAATGATACTCCAGATACACCATGGCATGCTGGCACGCACCCACACACACAAGCATATCCCAATCATGGCCTTCTACCCATTCACACCTTGCCCTGTCTCTTGCGGCCCCAGACAAGTCTGTGGTCATGGCCTCCAGTTCTCAACTTTGCTCCAGGCCTGACCGTTCAGGTCAAGGGCACCAACCACATCCATCCCAAAATTCCTTGTCCTCCTTCCTCAGCATTTTTTCTACTCAGTTGGGCCAAACATCTTCTCTTCCGGACTTACAAGAGGGGATCTGGTATGGAAAGAGCAGGACATAAGGGAGATAGTGAGATAATGAGACATCCCTGTCCCTGACAGACCAAATAAGATGCCTGCCTCTTCAGGATCCACAAGGATCAGCCCTTGGAGAGAGGAGGATCCTTCTTTCAAATTGCCCATTTCCTCCAGCCTTTACCTCCATCCTGTTCTCCTTCTACCTTCTCTTTGTGCCCTGGCCTGGAATCCAGGTCCAGATTCTCCAGGAGCCTTTCCTCTCCTCTGACTTAACTCTTACCTCATTGAAGTCCTTTTGTGCAGTCACCAGATTCTTCATGACAGAGAATTCTGTGAGTTCCTACAAAACAGAGGCAGATCTCCTCTTCATTTTACATTCTCCCACCCCACATCAGTTGACGCTGATGAATGAATGAATGGGCTGAGGGATGTTTGTGAAACTGGTTTTATTTTTCTGGCTGTTAAGGTGACTACTTACAAATGAAGAGCTAGAACAGCTCAGAAAGATTATGCTATTTCCCCCAAGAAAGATTATGCTATTTCCCCCAAGACTTTCTGACTCTAAGGCTGAAGATACTCCATGCTTCTGACCCAGGACAGTGTGTGGGGGGCTGGGGGGGGGGGAGAAGGGTTAATTCTCCCACTATGCTGCAGTGATAGATCTGATTCCCTCTCCAGGAGGGGCCTAGATCTATCTCTTCCTCCCAAGCCCTTTCATCAGTACTAGTGCCTCTTTCTGTTTGGCTGTATGCCTAAGATTAGTCTCCTCAGAGTTCCTTTGGTCTTTCCAAGAAAGCTGGACCACAGTTCTAGTTACACCACTGACTAGTTGGTACCTAGGCCCAATCATTAGCCACAAATCTCCTCTGGTCCCCCTTATCCTATTCCCCACTGATTTCCCCCAAATTTATGATTTCCCCAAATATATGAGCTGGGCTTCAGTAGATGATGTCAGAAGATTCCTCCCCAGCCCCCATTGGCCTTCTGGTTTCCCATCCCTGGTGAGAGGACAGGAACAAGGCATCACCCATCACAGTCTGCCCTCAGACCCCCTACAGGGGGGTTCAAGCCTTCCCCCCAGAGGGCTGAGAAATGTTGTGAATTAATTACCATCAGACCTCCGGCCGCTGTTCATCTCTGTAAACAAACATTTTAATATGCAGTAATTAATTACATCTGCCACACCAACCCTCCTCTTGTTCATCCTTCAGCTTTTCTTCTGCTCACTCTAGATCAACCTCCTCTTCCTCATGTGGGTCCTGAAAACCAAGCAAGACCCTTCCTGTGCCCCTCTTCTTGGCCTTCCCCCCCCACACACACACCCAACAGATGTAGGTGCTTGCATCTGCCATGCCATTCTGAAGCTTTTTGTTCCTTTTCTGCCTCTCTAATGCCTGTCTTTCTGACCGTCCTTTGTCTCTTGTTCTCTGGGCTTGGGTTTTCCCAGAAAGTTTGATGTCAGGGACACATCCCGAGGGGGTGGCAGAGGTGAAGGACCTAATGGGTCTATCTACCCCAGTGTGCCTAAGCACATTCTTCATCTGCCTAAGCACATTCAACTAATTTACAGGGATTATGCAAAAGCCAGAAGGAACACCACCACCACCCCACACCCCAAGATAGGTGTCGTTTTGACCCTTTTCGCTTTCGCTTTTCCTATCCCACTCCCTGCCTCCACTGCAGCTTTTCATGAAAGACACAGAAGACAAACAATTGCCCAGGTGAAGCCACTTGAGTATGTCACAGTTTCTTTTCTTTGAACCCAAAAGTACCACGGTGCACCTGCTAGAGGCAGTTTGGCACTGTGAGCATGGGGTGTTGAGATCCCGGGTAAGGGGAACAGAAAGTACCCCCCTTTTCTGGGGAGGTTATCCTGGGGAGTGTGCGAGTTAAACAGGGAAGTGACTACCCCGGTGGAAATCTTCAATGAGAACCACATCAGCAAGAGGCAGAAGCCCAAGGTTCGGAGCAACTGAGGATGGGGAAGACTACAGACGGCCTGAGGGGCTCACCCGACCAGACTAGACGCGCAGGGGGAGCCGGGAGCTGGGTGGGCGGGGTAGGGCGGGCGCCACCAGGCGTGGCGCAGGGAACAGAGCAGAATGAAATGCAGATGCAAAACGTGCTCGTAAGAGTTTCCTCTCTCTCCCCATCTGCCAAAGCCGAGATTTTAATCTTTAATCCATGAGCAATCAGCGAGCAGCGGCGAATGGCACATTACAGATGTTTTACTGTCGCGGGCGCTCGCAGCCTCCGCGCTCCGCACAGGCGCGCCGGGCGCCCCCGCCCCTCCCCCTACTCCGTTTCTCCTCCCCCCCCCTCCCCAGACTCCGTTGAACAACATCCCTCTTACCTGCAGGCTGCAGGCCCACAGAGGAGATGGGAGTGGGGTCTGCAGAGCCTTTTCTACAGGAAGTGGGACTCCACAGGCCCGGGGTACACACAGCAGCACAGGTGCACCTGGGGGTTATGGTAGTGATGATGGCATTCAGTATTGCGCCAAGGTGGATCCCCGCAGGCGCGATCTACGTTGGTGGGCAGAGACCAGGAGCATCGGGTGTCCTGGTAACTGAGCTCTTCCATACATGCACAAACCATCACCACCCTTGCGGGACCCTGCGCTCCTGCGATTAGCGTTCCAGATGTTCAGCTGAGCTGGGGCTCTGTTTTCCAGATGTTGGGCACCTCTGTTCTTACGTGTGGGACCGCCAACCCCTCTGGATGCTGAAGGAGGAGAGTACTGTAGGTGTCAGATCTAGGAGTTGCTAGGAAATTCTGGTGGAGTGGAGTCAAAGAGCAGCTGATAATATGGGGAGGGGGGGGTGTCTGCTCCGTTGAATGGAGTGATGATATTTTAAGTACTGAAAGATTTTTTTTTAAGGCCTAGGAATGTGACCCTGAAGTCCATATTAGACTCCGAGTCCAATTTGCTCCCCTAGCTACAAGATCTCCTAAAGCCCTAGGGATAGGTTTTCCAGCACTGAAATCCTTAGTAGTGATTCCAGTTTGCAAAGATAAAAGTTGTACAACTACTGGATTAATATCTGTCTGTTTCACTAGTGTATAAATTCCATGGTCCAGAACTATGTTTCTACTCATCATTGCATTCCCCAGGTTTGGCATGGGGCCCAGCACGTAGTAGGTATTCAGCCAGCACTTGCTGGTGCTGGTGCTGAACTATTGCTTTGTGCTGTCATCTCAGATCAGGTTTTCTTTTGCCACTATCAAAGAAGCCAGGCCATTCACTCCAGCACAAAAGCAAGCATCTCTGATCTTGCTCCTTCAAAGCCCCAGCAGAACTGCAGCCCTCCTCCCTCGGTAACACCCCCTCCCTTTTCTCCCTAACCAATTGATGAATCTTTCCCATTAGATAGAAGGGATCCCAGGGCAAGAGTCTGACCACAAACAAAACAAAAACAGGGTTCCTTTGGCCAGCTGTTTTCCTATCCAGAAGCGAGGCCCCTCCTGACTTTACCTTCCCCCTTAATCTTTGGACACACACACCATACTTCTTCCCCTCCGTATGTTTACGAATACTGTAACCTTCTCATGGTTCCTTAACCTAATACTTTCCAAGGTACCCCAATGCCAGTAGAGTTCCAAACAGGTCCACTTCATTAACCAGGCTGTATCCTTCCCAGGGACTCCCCATTCCTGAACTCCAAATGAGTAGGGGCCAAAAGGGGGGGGGGGAGAGAGACGCTGTGGATGCAGAGGCCAGAAATGAAGAGATGGTAAAAAGGTGAAGAAGAAAAAAAGGCTGAAAGGAAAGCTAGGCAGGGGAAAAAGAGATCCACAATAGAGGCGGGGTAGACACGGGTAGGGACTGCTCAATGAAGGGCGCCTGAAAGTGGCAGGCAGAAAGACACAAGAGGGAGGAACAGGGGCTGGCAGAGGAGAGGCCCAGAGACAGGTGGACACTGGCAGAAAAAAGGACAGGGAGAAGGGGCGCTGGAGGGTTTTCCCGGAGAGGGGGGCGTCGGGGAGGAAAGTGGCCCGGGCCGCTCAGGGCCGCGGGCCGCCGCGGTGCACGGTTGTCCGGGAGCCCGGGCCTGCACGAGCCCCGGGCCGGCACGAGCCCAGGCCTGCCGCCATCAGTCGGAAGCCGCCCAGGGCCTAGGCCCCAGGGCTCACAGGCGGCCCTGGTTGGCGGCGGCTGCAGCGGCGGTGAGGGAAGCCGGAGCGAGAGGCTGCTAAGCCGCGTGTGTGTTTTTATTATTATTATTTCTGATTAAAGAGGAATTCATCTCGTATCTGCCTCCTGCCAGGGGCCGAGGCGCCGCCATTGGGGTTAACGGTGCGGAAGAATACAAAAAAATTTCATTGAGGAGGATTATAAAAGTTACTAGCTGGAACATTAACAGAAGAGTAACTTGTAAAAAATGCAATATTACAATATTCACAAGGACGGCAGAGCGTGGTAAAGCTATAAAATTCAACATTAAAATCTTCCACAGCCTAGATAACCTAGTTAACAAACATGGTATTGGAACTACTTTTCTGTTGAGGGCTGAGGGATACGAGCCGGGGGCTGATCACACCTTCGCGGTGGGAGGGGGCGGGGAGAGGGCAGGGAAGGGGCGGGGCGGCCTGGGCCACCCGCCCCTCTCCTGCCTCAGCTTCCTCCCCAGGAAAATGGGCATAACCTGTACCTTATATAGGAGAATGCCTGAGGAAGCTTTTCTAAATCTCAGGTAGGACTGACTGCACAGTCCCAGGGTTATTTTTTCATGTGAAGTACTAATTAAAGCAGAGAACCCAATATAGATTTAAACCAGCTGAATAAGATTTACATTTCTATAACTGTAAGATCTGTGCATAAAAGGTATTATGAAAGGATTTTGTGCCGGTGTTCAGAATGAGATCTGTGTGAATTTCCAGAATTGGGTATTCAGGACCCCTATGTATGTGCATAGCACTGGAGAACATAAGCATGGTATGTAAGTGTATATTAAGTAGGGTTTGCAGGGCCTAGCTTTGAAATGAAAGGTATGTGTCCATGGTGATGGGTAGTGTGTATTTGTGTGTGTGTATTTGTGTATGTGAAAAGTGAGTCTATGCAGGATGTATGTATGTATGCCTAGAATGTGGGTGTGGGTAAATACGTACCTAGCATTATAAGGATTGGCAGAATATATGTTTATTTGTGGTATATGATATGTATGATGTAGATACATTGTATATACTTTTTGTAAGGTGTGTTTAAAAGGATACATGGGGGAAGAAAGGAAAAGCATAAAGAGCAATATAGATAGGGTTAATTTAATTAAAATGCATTATATGTATGTTTATAAATATCACAATGAACCCCCTTTGTACAATCATTTATACTAATAAAAATTCATTTGGAATGGATGCATAGTTCAAGCAGTACTACCTGCCATGAGCAAGAAAGACAGTTGAAGCTCGGTGCTGGTGACTGGCATCTACTACTGCTTAGAAGGCTGAGATCTGACAATTGTAGTTTAAAACCAGCCTGGGCAGAAAATCAGTGGGACTCTTATCTCCAACTAATCACCAAAAAAGCTGAAAGTGGAGCTATGGCTCAAGCAGTAGAACACTGGCCTTGAACAAAAAGCTCAGGAAAGTGCCAAGGCCTTAAGTTCAAGCCCCAGGAACAGTACAAGAAAATCAATTGAGAGCTTTAAGGTCTGGTACAGGCACACACATACGCACACGTGCACACACACACATACACACAGGGGAGATCTGTATTCACAGGTATATGTACATGTGTGTGCAGAGTGCATGTTTCAAAGGACATTATATCATTAACACAGGACGTTTATGTGTATAAATACTATCAAAAGTATATGATGTTTGTTGTAGATACACTATTGATGCATAGACTATATGAGATCAATGTGTAAATATGTATGTGTGTGTGCAGGGCATGAGTGCTTCTGTGAAGTGTGAGTGTATATGAGCAGAGGGTATGATTGTGTGAATGCACAAGTCCAGATACCTGGTATAGATACATATATTTGTAGTGAATATGTATCTGAGCAGAATATATACACATGAAAAGCATGTGTATTTGTATGACAAACACTTAGACATGTTGTAAGATGCCAGTAAGCACCTGCAGACAAAGAGCATCTGTTTCTATCAGGTTTCCAAACGTGTGGTTAAGAGCACAGACTCTGGAGACATATTTTGGGGGACTGAACTGTACTTTGTCATGTATTAAGTGTATGACCTTGGGCAAACAATTTAATCTCTGGCTGTCTTCGTATCTGTATTGGCAAAATGATGATAATAAAACTACCTATTTCATAGGATTGTTATTAGGGTTATATGATTAATATTTGCTGTAGAAGGTAGAGGAATAGTTGTGCTGTGTGTGTGTGTGTGTGTGTGTGTGTGTGTGTGTGTGTGTGTGTATGAGTTGGGGCTTGAACTCAGGGCCTGGGCACTGTCCCTGAACCTCTTTTGCTCAAGGCTAGCACTCTACCACTTGAGTCATAGCTCCATTTCTGGCTTTTTGGTAGTTAATTGGAGATAAGAATCTCATGGACTTTCCTGCCCAGGCTGGCTTCAAACTGTGATTCTCAGGTCTCAGCCTTCTGAGTAGCAAGGAGTGATCCACTGGCTCCTTGATGTTGCCTATTTTTATCTTATTTTATTTTATGTGTATATGTATGTGTATGTATGTGTGTTGGTAGTGGGCCTTTAACTGAAGGCCTCATGCTTTGAATCATGATCCTCGGATCTCAGCCTCCTGAGTAGCTAGGATTACAGGCATTAGCCACTGGCGCCAGGCTCTTCTTATTTATTTATTCATTCATTCATTTTTAAGTCAAGGCTTGTCACTCTATTAAGTTGGCTATTTTCAGATGTCCAAAACCTTAGTAACCTGTGAATATGTTACCTTCACAACAAACAAGACTTCGCAGAGGAGAGTGAGTGAAAGATCTTGAGATTTAAGTGACTAGCCTGGATGATCCAGATGACCTTACAGTTATCACAAGCACTCTTAGAGAGGAAAACTCTTAGAGATGAGTATCAGAGTTTATAAAGATGTGAAAACTACAGTATGTATTGGAGTGACAAAGCCAGAACCCAAGGAATATGGGTAGCTTTTAGAAGGGGAAAAAGTCAAGGAAACTAATCTTCCTCCAAAGCTTCTAAAAGGACCTAAGCCCTGTTAATTCATTTTTAAATCCTGAACCCAAAATATAAAGTTAACAAATGTGTTGTTTTGAACCACCAAGATTTGGGTAAGTTGTTACAGCAGCAATAGGAACCTAATATATTTGTAAAGTGTCAGGTACGTTTCAAGTACCTTGTAAGTGTTATTAAAATAAATTCCTTGGAGGGAATACTTCAAGCCCTAGGGGAGGCCTAGATGGTCAATCAGTTGTCAGACATGTCATCCTCATGTGGTTTCCTTAGGCCCTCCAAAATTCTGGATCCTACTGGACCCTGTATTTTGCCAACACAACCATGGAAAAGTGGTGGAGCAAGGATGGAGTTCTTTCAATATCTGCCTGATTGTTTTTCCTTAGTTACAAACTGAGGTTGGGCTAGTGCCAGGAACCTAAGCCTGTGGCTAAGGGAATTTAAAGCCAGGCAGAGAATCTGTGGGCCTCAGATCTCAGCTTCCTAGTAGCTAGGATTACAGGCATCTTAGATATGGATTTTGGCTCATCCCAGAAGATGACCCAACAAGTCTACCCCACAAGGACTTCTTTCTTCTCTTGGAACACACAGGTATGTTGTACAAATACTCATGGACATAAATCTACACTAGAACATAGAGTCTTGTCAGGCCCCAGAGAGAGGTGATAAGACATACTGATAGCTGGGAGCTGGTGGCTCATGCCTGTAATCCTACCTACTCCGGAGTCTGAGATCTGAGGATCGATACTCAATGCCAGCCCAGGCAGGAAAGTCTGTGAGACTCTTATCTCCAATAAACCACTAGAAAACCGGAAGTGGCACTGTGGTTAAGTGGTAGAGTACTAGCCTTGAGCTGAAGAGCTGAGGGAAAGTGCCCAGCTCAGAGTTCAAGTCCCACGACCGACAGAAAAAAAAAAAAAAAGACATTCTGATGAGTAAGTCCTAGTGGAGTAAAACATAGATTATAGAGCTGAGGATCTCACTGACATAGCACATGCCTAGTATGGGCAATGCTTGGGGTATGGTGACTAGTAACACACATATACACACACACAATTAAGAGTTTTCTCTGTGTCCTGAAATACTTAAAATCACACTTTGGAGTGAAAATACTCAGCTATGGCTTTCAACTCTACCACTTCAAATATCAGTCTGAGAAACCTAAGTAGCCTCTATGGCCCCAGGTTTCCCATCTACAAAATGTGATAATAAGTGTCTATTTTGTGAGGTTGTTGTGAGAACTAAATGGGACTCAAAGTATTTATCACATTGCATGGCAAATAATAAGTTCTCAATAAATGTTACTGTTGGTGACTATGATGTCATTAGCATCATCCCTCCTTGCCTTTTCTAGGAGAGACAGTATGGTGCTCTGATCTATGAACCAATGACCATGGGTAAGAATCGAAGCTCCACCACTAGCTAGTTGTATGACACTGAGCAATGGTACAAATTTAATCCAAATTAGCCTCAGCTTCCTCATTTGTATGAGAGGGTTGAAAGTACTCCAAAGGGATAACTCATGAGAATCTGAGTTTTATAAATATGCAATCCAAAACCCACAGTTGCATTTTACCCGGTTTTCCCAGCATGTACTGTAACTAGATAAAATCATACATTTAGTTCAAAAGTTAAAAACATACCACTAGGCATGGTGGCCCATGCCTGTAATCCTAGTAGGGATTCATAGCGTAGGCTATATAGTGAAATCCTGTGTTAGAAAAAAAAATTGGATGGGCTTTATTGACTCATATCTGTAATCCTAACCACTCAGGAGGCTAGGATATGAAGATTGTGGCTCAAAGCCAGGTTAGACAGGAAAGTCCATGAGACTCTTATCTCCACTTAACTACAGAAAAGCTGGAAATAGTGTTATGGCTCAAAGTGGTAGAACACTAGCCTTGAGCACAAAAGCTCAGGGACAGTGCCCAGGCCCTGAGTTCAAGCCCCAGTATTGGCATGAAAAAAAAGTTAAAGGGCATATGAGGTAAAATAGTCATCATTCTATCTCTGTCCCCCTTCCTGAGACAATCATTATTTTGTTTCTAGTATATCATTCAAGATTAAGGTGGGTATGTTCATGGTTGTGTGTTCTGTTTTCCTTTCCAAGCCTTCTTTTTTTCCCCTCACTTAATTCACCTTGGGGATCTTTCCATATCTATATTTGAAGAGTCATTTCCCTCTAGATTAAGGCTGCCTAGTATGCTACTGAATAGACATGGTATACATCATTTACCCAGACATCTAGATCATTTCTAACTTGGAAACAACGTTGCACACCATTGCATCATCTGTACAGGTTGATAGCTTTAAAATGTTTTAAATAGTTTCAAATGAATGCATATAAAAATCAATATTTCTGGCTGCCCTTAAAAATTAAGCAACTTACACCTGCCTAGCAGGTATGAGGCTAAGTTCAAACTCCAGTACCACCACCACCACACACACACACACACACACACAGAACTTGGCATCACTAGCTCATACTTCTGCATGGCAATTGTCTCCTCCATTCTGTGTGTGTGTGTGTGTGTGTGTGTGTGTGTGTGTGTGTGTGTGTGTGTGTGTGCTGAAAAACCCAGGGCCTTGCAAATCTTAGGCAAGTAATCCTCCACTGAGCTACATGACTAGCCCAGCAATATTATCCAGAAGGCTGGAGCGCTCAATGTGCTGGGTCCTAGGTCCATCCCTAGCACCACAAGAAGGAGGAGGAGGAGGAGGAGGAGGTTCCCTTCTCCAGTTGTTTAGAACCTGCTTCCATGTTTTCTTCCCAATTATTCCTGCTACTTCAGGCATCTGCCCAGGTGAGGCCCTGGTAAGACTAACAGCATTGCAAGTAGTGTCTGGTACCAAATACACGCTCAGTGCTATTATTACTTCTTCATGGGAATCACTCATCTGAATTTTTAGAAAAGTCTTTTTCAGGTAGTCAGGTTCTTGTGTGGGTAAGTTTCATGTATGGTGGGTGGGCTACATTTTGCAGTACTTGGAAAACTCTTGTTCCTAACAGGGAGAGGCCTCTGTATGAGTGAGGGTTTCCACTGCTCTGAAAGGAGGGAAAGAATTCCTTCATATAAATCCTGCACTTATTATTAATAGAGATGAAGACCAACTAGCCTATCAAACTTTTACTGGACAACATATCCATTAGCCATAATTACATTTTTAAGAAATCACTTGAATTAAGTGAAAATTTAAAAGTTAGCTCCCAAGCCACATTGCAAGAGTTCAATGCCACATAGGGCTAGGATACCATACTGAACAGTGCAGATAGGAAATATTTGCATGATCACAGGAAGTTTTTTGGATGCACTACTCTAAATATAATCTTAACAAATGCAGGGCGCTGGCTGATTCCTAGCCTTTCACATAATTCTTTTTTTTGGGGGGGGGTTCAGTCCTGGGGCCTGAACTCAGGGCCTGGGCACTGTCCCTCAGCTCTTCAGATCTAGGCTAGTGCTCTACCACTTGAGCCACAGTGCCATTTCCGGCTTTTTTTCTTTTTGCTTATGTGGTGCTGAGGAATCGAACCCAGGGCTTCATGCATGCAAGGCAAGCGCTCTACCACTGAGCCACCTTCCCAGCCCTCTTTGACCTAATTCTTATTCTAAGACCAGAACTGGCAGAAAGAAGGCATTCAGTTATGTCTTTTTGTTGTTGGTGGTGGTGGTCATAGGCCCTGAATTCTGAGCCTGAGTGTTGTCCCTCAGCTCTTCAGCTCAAGGCTAGTGCTCTACCACTTGAGCCACAGTGCCACTCTGGCTTTTTCTGCTCATGCAGTGCTGAGGAATTGAACCCAGGCCTACCACTAAGCCACCTTCCCAGCCTCTCAGTTATGTCTTAAATGAACAAAGGGGGAATCACTGAGTGAATAACTGAGCCCAATCAGTGGCTCACGGGAGACAAAACTATAGGTTCCTCTGCAACAACCTTTTGAGAGTGGACTACATTAAAGGGAGAAGCTTCAGTAGACTGCTGGAGACTGGCTGCTCCCAAGGGGGCTGCAGCATCACCCAGAACTACGGCCTAAGAAGGAGGCAAGTTGTTCATTATGGCTGAATCAGTAACCTATGTTTTAAACATTTCTATTTTTTTTTTTTTGGTAAGGCCTTCCCTCCTCAGAGTGTGGATAACACTTCTGTATAAATGTCCTGGTTGTCTGTAGATCTAACCTGGGAAAGCTTTATTGACCCCTGGAGGTCAGGGCAAAAACTAATGCTCTTCTGGCTGCACAGCTGAGATTTTGCTGGCTATAGGAAAGCTCCTACATCCAAGGCAGAAGTTATACTAGCAGCTGTGGGGCCTCACCTGTTCCCCTCAGGAGGGGGAGAGGGAAAGAGAAGGAAGAGAGAAGAGTAGGAAAAGGGTGAAAGGGATGAAGCAAGGGAGGAAGAAGGCGGAGATATGAGGGCAAGAGGGATCAGAATCTAGCTAGAAGGGCAGGAGATGACAGTATGCAGATCTGTGCACTTGTGTTTGCATCCATGTGCCTGTATGTAGTGCAGACTGTGTGTGACAGGGAGCTGTGTATGTATTGGAAGGTTGTGAGGAGTGTAAGGAGAGTTATGTGTCTTTGAAGAGGGCTGTCTATGTATGTGTGTGTTTAGGCATGTATGTATGGCATGTACATAGTGGAGAATCTGTGAGTGTGTTGAGAGCTGAGTATATCTGTCAGTGGTGAGGGGAGTTATGTATATTGATTGGAAGGGTAGTGTTTGGGAAGTCTGTGTAGTGGAGGGTGTGTGTGTGTGTGTGTGTGTGTGTGTGTGTGAGACGTATGGTGGTCACAAACATGTCACTTATATAGGCTTTCTTTCTTCCTTCCTATTCCTAGATAGGGGGGCAGGACACCCCCCCCCTTTTGGAAGGCCTCATTAGTCCATGAGGGGAGGCTCAGGCTTTCTGTCCCAAATGGCCCCTCTAGTTCTCATACTTTGTTTTTGGCAGGGAGGGGAAATGGAGATGAGATGGGGGAGGTAGGCAAAGATGAAGAGAGGCAGAGATGAAATACAAAGACAGGGAAGAAAGAAGACCCAACCAGGCCCTGGAGAACAAGTAGAGAGATAGAGTCAGAGAATCGCTGGGAGGGAAGTGGGGCAGGGGTGGGGGTGGGGGGTGGAGGGTGGGAGAGACAGAGATCAAAGGCCACAGGGAGAGATCTGGGAAAGAGATCCCAAGGAAGCCAGGGCTGAGGGAGTGGTGGGGAGCAGAGCGGGATCAAAGGCCAGCAAGGGGGCTTGCCATCTGGGGGTGGGGGGTGGGGAGGAGGCAGGTGCTGGGGAGGGGCTCGGTGGGGGAATCGCGGGACAGGGTGGGGGGGAGGGCCGGGCTGGGGAGGGGCTCGGTGGGGGAATCGCGGGACAGGGTGGGGGGGAGGGCCGGGCTGGGGAGGGGCTCGGTGGGGGAATCGCGGGACAGGGTGGGGGGGAGGGCCGGGCTGGGGAGGGGCTCGGTGGGGGAATTGCGGGGCTGGGGCCCGCGCTGCTCGCTGGCTCGCTCGCTCGGTGGCGCTTGGAGCTGCGCGGCTCCCCGGGGAGATGGCAGACACTTTGCGGAGATGTTACTCCGGAGTTGGAGACGATGATAAATATGATAATTTGTATAAAATCTGAATGGGTCTTGTTTTCAGGGAGAATGCCTCGGATGATGAATGGGCCCGGCTCTCAGATAGATGGCTGATAAAAAGTGTATTGGATTGTTGAGAGCGATTTTAATTCTCATTCTGTACCCGCAGATGCCGCGGCCGCCGCGCCCGGCCTCCTCCTCCCTCCTGTCCACGGTACCGGGCGGCCGGCGGCCCGGCCGGCCTCTGCGGCTCAGGAGGCTTCTGAAATGACTCTAATTACAGAGTTATTAATTTTAAGAGGAGGGTGAGCGGGGGTTTATGATTATTAATCGAGAGCCTGCGCCTGGCGGGCGGGCGAGGCGGGCCCGGTAGCCTACAAGCGAAGACCGAGCACATAGGCTGATCTGGGTCCACGGGCAGATCCAAACCCGGCGGGCTCCATGGCGGCGGTGGCCAGGCCCAACTTCCCACGAGGAGCTCAGTGTCCGTCCTGCCTCCACCCGACCTGCAGCCCGGCCCGCGCGCACCTGAGCAGCTGAGCCCTGAGCTTTGCTGGCTGCAAGTCTCAGGTCGAGAGGTGCTTGGTTGAGAGGAAAGTCCTTCTCCTAGTTCCCGGTTCTCACCCGTGTCTAGAGCCTTTGCCTGTTGCAGTATCGCTCCTTGAAAGGCGAATGATCATGACAATGACATGTAGGGGTATATGTATGAGTATTGTGTATCGGGGCACACAGTTGTTGTTGTTGTTGGTGGTGGTGGTGTGTGTGTTGGTCCAGGGGCTTGAACTCAGAGCCCAGCCACCATCCCTGAGCTTTTTCACTCAAGGCTAGCACTCTATGCGATGAGCTACACTTCCACTTCCCACTTTTTAGTAGTTAATTGGAGATGAATCTAATGGGGGCTGGGAATGTGGCTTAATGGTAGAGTGCTTGTCTAGCATGCACAAAGCCCTGGGTTCAATTCCTCAGCACCATATAAATAGAAAAAGTCGAAAGTGGCACTGTGGCTCAAGTGGTAGAGTGCTAGCCTCAAGCAAAAGGAGCTCAGGGATGGTGGACTGTCCTGCCCAGGCTGGCTTTGAATGGTGATCCTCAGATCTTAGCTTTCTGAGTACTTAAAAGGCATGAGCCAGTAGAGTCCAACAGTGCTGTTTGTTTGGTGTTTTATTTTAGGCTGTAATTTTCTCTAGTCAGCAGGAATGAGACTTCCCATTTCTCAGATGAAAAAAACTAAGACTTAGACATAATTTGCCTCTCTGGAGGGGAGAGGTTATCTTTTGAGATGCTGCAACCTACAATTCCTCCTCTATACACATACATTCCCATGTCCAAAAGAGTTGAGGAGATAGGAGTAGGCTGACAAAGAGACAGTGCCCATCTCTAATTTTCGAGATCTGGTCGTGGGGCCTGAACTCTGGGCCTGGGCGCTGTCCCTCAGCTCAAGGCTAGCACTCTACCACTTGAGCCACAGCGCCACTTCCGGCTTTTTCTTTTTTGCTTATGTGGTGCTGAGGAATCGAACCCAGGGCCTCAGGCATGCAAGGCAAGCACTCTACCACTGAGCCACCTTCCCAGCCCACCCATCTCTAATTTACATCCATCCAGTCACCTCATCCCCCATGTCAGTGTCGAATGAAGTGGCATATTGCCAATACCCTGTCCATCTTCAAGCTGGGAAGGGTGATCCCTGAAAGGAGTCTGTAAATTGTTTGGCACTTTGAGAATATCTGCTCAGCTACAGTGACTTTTTAAATTGTTTTGTTTTGTTTTGGGGTTTGGGGGTTTTGTTGTTTTTGGTGTGCTGGAGTTTGAACTCAGAAGCTCATTTGAGCCACAGCCCTCCATTGATGATTAAAGAACTCAAAGATTTTTGGAAGAAGCCATTAAGTATATTTAGCTAGGAAATGGTTAAATTAAAGGAAAAAATTAGACACCCCCTTTCCAAAACACAGGTACAAGACCCTCCTCCTTCTCCCACATACCCATTTTACTGGATGAGTTAAAGGAAGTCAGAGGTGGTCTTCACAGACCTGAGTCATTCCAGAGTTTCTTTTGGTAAATTCTGTCTTTTGGCAAAGGCAAGTCTTTCCCAAGGAGAGAAAGGAAAGCTGTGAGGCAGTTCTAGGATGGGTGGCCCTCTGGCCCCAGTGAGATCAGTTCTGTGAAAAGCCATACTGCCTGTTGTGTGAGCACTAGGAAACCCACAGATACCATGGTTTCTGGAGCAGGATCTTTTGCAGTTCCCAGAGAACTTCAGCTGGTTTCGTGGAAGATCTGCATGAGGCAACCCACGTCAGGTCCTGAGGGGCATAGGATCATCCAGGAGGTTCTTGTATGTAGCTAGAGTTGAGGATCAGAAATTTCAAGGCCTGATCAGAGCTGAGCCTAGCTGCAACGGGGTACAGGCCTAGAAGCAAAAATATCCGAGGGCACCTTGTCTATCCATAGAACTGGCTAGGGAAGTTAGTCTCCCAACACAAAAACCAGTGTGCAGGCTCTGATTTCCTAAAGGGCTAGATGAGGACTAGATGACATCTAACCTAATAGGGTTAGCTGGCCTAGTCATAGAAGTCAGTTTTGAGCTCCCAGATTTAGATACCCTGGGTAGAGGAAAGAGAACAGGGTGAGATCTGGGAGGGAGAAGGAAGAAGAGCTCTTGGGTTCTGCCAGGAAGAAGTTTCTAGAGAGTTCTTTCAACCACAGTCAGAATGCATTTTTTCCCTTTGGGGTTCTTTTGGGGACCAAAAAGTTCTAGCACAGTAGCATATGTTTATGATCATAAGTTATGGAGGCAGTATCCGGGTAGAGAGCCTGCCTTTGCTGCTTATTGACTGTGTGATATAGGAAAAGTTACTAAAAAGCTTTGTGTTTCAGTTACCTCATCGGTATGATGGGACTAATACTAGTAAGTAAAGATTAAGGGACTTACTGTATAGACAGCAAGCAGAATAGTGCTTGGCATGCAGTGAGCCCTCAGGCATGTTAGTTGTTATTATCACTAATCTTGCCATAGTAGGCATAAGGCCTACTTGCATCTTTGAACCCACCCCTACCCTCCCAACCCCCCATGCCTATGCAGGAAACAATGTTCAAGAAATGTATAAAGAAGTCTTGCTAGGCACCAGTGGCTCACACCTATAATACTAGCTACTCAGGAGGCTAAGATCTGAAGATCGCGGTTCAAAGCCAGCCTGGGCAGAAAAGTTCCCATGAGCATGAGACTCTCATCTCCAATTAACTATCAGAAAACTGGATGTGGCACTGTGGCTCAAAGGGCTAGAGCACTAGCCTTAAGCTGAAGAGCTCTGGACAGCACCCAGGCCCTGAGTTCAAGCCTCAGAATGGGGGTGGGGGAGAAGTCTGGTCCAAACATTATGGCACATACCTAAAATGCCAGATACTCAGAGGCAAAAGCGGAGAATCTGGAATTCAAAACCAGCTCCAGTAATATAGTGAAACTCCCCCTCCCCTCTGTGTGTGTGTGTGTGTGTGTAAAAGTCTGTGTATATATATAAGTCTGGTTAGGTTGGGACTAGGAATGAGCTAACATATGTTATATAACCCAGGCTTGCTTAGAAATCACAATCCTCCTGCCTCTGCCTCCCTAGTTAAGACAGAAGTTCTTTTCCCCGTTTTACAAATACTTTCAAAAGTTTCCTATGTGATTTGGTTCACACAGCTGATCCATATCCCATCTGAGAACAGTGGAATTCTTGGCTCCACTTCCTACTCATTACTGCTTTCTGGTGTTTTAGGGTTAGTCTTTTCAATTGTCCTTTTCAACAATTTGTATTGTTTTAGGAGACTATGAAGTAGGGAAAAAGGGTCACCCCCTCCCAGGACTGGAGGTGTGGCTCAAGTAGTAGTGCACCAGCTATGAACAAGCAAGCTGAGGTATTGGCAAAACAAAATGTTACCCCCAGAAATGACACACAGGTTTCCACTTGAGCAACCACTGTGAGGGAGGATTTGTGCTCCCATTGCCCTACTCTCCCCAACCTAAGGAATTCAGGTTAGGTGTCAGTGGAACTTTTGAGTCCCTGCAGAAGTAAAACTAAGCTACCTTCCTATTTTCCCCCTCATTCTACTCCAGCATGGGTGACCTGGCAGAGGGAGGGGCAGGAAGGGAAGGAGGAGTAAAGTGAAATGGGCTGAACCACATAGACCAACCAAGAAGCTAAATGCTGGAAAATTTCCAGGCATTTGTCATCCCAGGGACTGTGTGGTCCATAGGGATGCCTGCCTCTCCCTATTCTCCAGTCCCTTCCCACTTGTACAGTGGTCTCCAGCGACCTTGCTGGGGTCTCAGTCTTCAACCCCACTTCCTGGGACTCAAGAGCAGGGACTTGAAATGGTAAGATCAAAAACCATCCCTGTCCACGAAGAGATCTGTCTCACTCTTGGGGTAACAGCTCCCTAACATCTTTAGGCCTTCCTTTTCCTGCAGTCCACGTTCCCACCTTTCCTTCGCTTGGTCTTAGGCACTGCCCCTGCCACTCCTCCCTCCCCCACCCCGCCCCACCTGCTTCTTTCTCCTCTTCTTTCCCAGCTTCTTTCCCATCCTTTGGTCCAAGCTGCCCGTGCATAGCAGGCCCCAGAGCAGGTGGAATCTGCCTGGCATCTCTCGGCGGTCCCCAGGAGGACTCAGGAAATGCGCCCTCCGCTGGCGCTGGGTCGCTGTTCTTGCGCTGTGGCCGGGAGCGACGGCCGGGGTTCTGGAAATCCACGAGAGGGGACAGTGCTCCGAGGGTCTGCAGGAGGGTAAGGGATCTGAGCTGCCCGGACCACTGAGTCTCGGTTAAGCGGCCTCAGCCCACCCACCACGCTCTCCGCCCCGCTTCACGCCCGGGCATCTAGTCCCAAAAACCCAATAAAGAGCCCGCGCCCTTTATATCTGCCGGTCTCGGATCCGGGATAACATCCCAACATACAGATACCACAGATGCTCCTGTGCGCCCCGCATCCTGCAACTTCCAACTTGGAGCCCAGTTCTGCGTGGCCTACACCCCCGGATCTGCGCGAACCCGGGCCCGCCCGCAGCAGGGCGTGTGTTCACTGCCGCACTTTTCCATTTGTTCTTTTGGTTCTTTTTTTTTTTTTAAATTTTCTCCCGCTCCCTCCTTTTTTAATCTCCCTTGTGGTTCTTGCTAGGCCTTCTGTGATTTTTTTTTCCTTAGCATTATCTCTCCCCTCCCACCCGCACTTCTCTTCTCCAGTATACTCCTAATCTGTTTTTTTTTTTCTCTTCCTCTGAGTTCTTCTCTTTGAGGCTCCCTCCGCGGGTGTGTGTGTGTGTGTGTGTGTGTGTGTGTGTGTGTGTGTGT
>NW_012267252.1:4301776-4374123 GCF_000151885.1 Dipodomys ordii
TGTGGTGTGTGTGTGTGTGTGTGTGTGTGTGTGTGTGTTGGGGAGGGGGCGCTGTCGCTGGACTAAGGTTACCCCGAGTCTCTGCATCCTCTTCCAGGCTCCTGCGCCTCTTTCTTGCTGTTTCCTTCTCCCAGCGGCCCCGATCTGTCTGGCCTGGGTCCGGCTCCCCCGCCGCCGGCCGCAGCGGTGATTTATTCCCCTCACAAGGAGGAATCAGGTGCTGAACCAAGCCCCGGAACGAGGGAACAGATTTCTCCCAGGAAGGGTTGTGTGTGTGTGTGAGTGTGTGTGTGTGTGTGTGTGCGTACTAAAAGATGCTAATTACGGGGCGGGGGACGCGCCGCCTGCAAAAGACGAAGCGCCGGACGGGAGTGTGGCTGGCTGGCGAAGGGAGAGGTCGGGGCTCCCGGCCCCCCGGGGCGCCTCGAGGGAGCGTCCTGTGCGCCTCGCGCTCAGACTTTCGCCCTTCCCTGGGAACTTTCCTGTCCAAGTTAACTATTAACCGCTGGGGAGAGGCAATTTTCTTCGGAATTTCAGCGATTTCCTTTTCGTGGTGGAGGCAGATTAACATGCAAACGGTGAGCCTTCGGCTGGAGTCTGCGCGCCGTGAGGATGCCTCCGTCCCCCCCACCCCAAACAATGTCCTAAGGGACAGCGGAAAACTACAGCCCTGCCCCCACAGCCCTGCTTGTGCACGCAGCCGTGACCCAGTCGGTGCCTGGCCGGTGCCCCGGGAGAAGGTGGAAAAAGCCCAGTGCTCGGCCTCAGGGCAGGGTTGAGGGGGAGGAGAGTCCTTTAACCCTGGCTAGCCAGGAACCTCCGACTTTCTGCCCTTATGGCCACACAAGAAGCCCTTGACCCTCCCAGTCTGGTTCACACATTCTGCTCCAAGCCCTACAGGGGGGGACTTAGGATGGCACAGGCATGCAGAACCCCCAACTATCCCCCAACCTCCTCCCCCTTTGCCATGGTCACTACCTCAAAGCCCACATGAGCACGCCTTGCTGTGGGCTGGGACAGCGGCAAACTTGTTCAAACTTAAAGCTGTGTGCACAACCTTCTTGCTTTTGGCCCTCCTTTCCTCTCTTCCTGAAGCAGACAGGGAGATGGTTTTCTGCCTCAAGCTCTGGGAGAGGGAAGTTTCTAAAAGTCAGGGCCTTTCCTGTCCCCTTCAGGGACGGACATTGGGCCTGGCTATCTTCCAGGCTGTAGGACACTGGACACATTCCTGGATCAAAGGTGCTAGTGATTGCAGTGGCCAGGCTTGGCAGAGCCCTGGGCACTTCTCAGCCTTGCTGACAGTGGTTATGCTGGGCTCGGAACCCCAGTTCAGGGCTTGAGCCCCTGGCCTAACCATCTTCTCCCCACTCAGACTTTCTAACTGATTTGCCCCCAGCTCTTGCCTTGAGTTAGGTTTCTTTCTGCCACTGTCTTATCTCTGGCAGGGCTGCCTAGGTCTCTTGTCTCTCTGTCTCTGTCTCTCTTGTTTGTTTCAATGCGCGGACACTGATTGCGCCTTATGAAGTTCTAACTGGTTTTGTGTCAGGAAGATCTTTCTCGCTGCTACCCAGCCTGGCGTGACGGATTAAACATCAACTAGTTAAATAAAAATTAATATCAACTGCCTCCTAACTTCTAATGTCATGTTGTTTATAACTAATGAACTGATTAGGGGATAAACATATCACGGAGACATTCAGCTTTCCTGCCTAGCTCCGCTGCTGCCTGGTGCCCATTCCTGGATCTGGCCAGACCTCTGCCAGGCCAGGAGAAGGGGGAAGACTTCAGGCTGCAGATACTGGCTTGCTTCTCAACTTATCTAGATCTTTTTCTCTCCCTTTCCTTACCTGTCCTTTCTCTTTCCCTTCTTGTATATACTTCCTTTTCTCAATGTCTTCTTTTTTCCATTTTCTGCTTTATTTCTACTGTCTTTCCTCCCTCCTCCTCCTCTTTCTCCTCTTCTTCTTCCTCCTCCTCTTTCTTCTCCTTCTCCTCCCTCTTCCCCTCCTCTAGCCCTTCCATCCTTCTCTCCCTCCTTCCTTTCTTCCTTCTTTCCCTATTCTCTGCTCTTTGCTTCTCTGCCTCTGTCCATGGCTCTATCCATGGCTCATCTCCTCCTTTTCTTTGCCAGTCTGAGCCTTGAAGCCCTTCCTCTCTGGGTCTCTCTTGTCCTTCATTCTAAGTGCCCTTCTCTTCTCTCTTCTCTCTTCTTCCTCCTTATTTAGAGTCACTTTCCCCAAAACAGCATAGAATATAATGATTACCAGTGTCGTTGAAACTGTACTTCTTCCCTGCTACCAAGCAGAATGTGCCTCTCAACACCCTGTAACACACACACACACACACACACACACACACACACACACACACACACACACACCAGCTACTTAAGGAACATGAAATAGAGCTAGAATAAGTAAGGCTTTATTTTCTATTTCTCCCCATTCAATCTGTAAGAAGAAAAAGGAAATAAAATGTTTAAAACTTTTGCTTCCCACTTGTCCCAGAAGCAATTAATACAAGTTCAAGTGCTAATTTTAATTCCAGGAAAAGAAAAAAAAACAGCTCTAGTATTTTTCCTTCAAGAGCTTAAAAACCCTCACCAGCCAGCCCCAGCATGGCCTAAGCAACCTCTTCCTACAGGGCCCTTTTCCTAAAGATACTTAAACCAAATCACAATTGTCATCATGACAACCATAAGGCAGGAAGGCCGGTAATCACAGACCCAGTCCTGGTGATTTTTTTCCCCCTAAGAAGCCACAACATTTAAACTTGGTTTGCCCTGGACCGCAGGGTCTGACAAGACAATAACAACAGAAAAGGGCTTTTAAAACCAATTTAGCACACGTGAAAATGTAATTCTAATGAAGAATCAATAGGCTGGCGGATCATTTTTCCTGGGACTCCTTGGAGAACCTGAAAGAGACTTTCAATCAATGGGGGCTGGCAATGAGCAAAAGGGCCCAAGAGACAGTGTGGAACAGGAGACAAAGAGAGGCAGAGCCTGAGGGAGGAGGCTGAAGAGAGGCTCAGGGCTGGACTCTTGGCTGGCATTATTTTGCAGGCATCCTGAGGAAGAATATTAGAGTGAAAAACTAAGAAGTATCCTTCCTCCTCATGGTCCCTCTAGTATAAGATGGGCTACTTGGCACCATGGTACCCATGCCTCCTTCAGGGCCTAGGCCCTGGCCTCGCCTCTGTCTCAAACCTGAGCCCTGTGTTCAGTAGCTGAGACAAACTGGCTTAGGAGCAGGAAGGGAACCTGGAGCTGAATGTGTGTGTCCTCAGTTTAAAATAACCTGATTCCCCATTTTGTGCCCCTTTCCATGTGTGTCTGGGACATTGTGTCTCAGTTCCTGCCTTTGATAATACAGGAACAAGCACACCTGATGGAAGTATGGTCACACCTCACATTTTATAAATCATTTGCATACCCATTATCACTTGAGAAATCTGGGAGAAGGGAATGATTATTATCACCATTTTACCAAACAGGAAACAGGCACAAAAAGCTGTACAACAAAAGGTGACTCAGCAGGTCACAACCCCTGTGTAGGTCTGGATGTGATTCTGAAGTTACATCAAGAGGCTAATTATACATCACCATCTCACCACATAGTAGTTGTATATGTGTGACTAGATTTAAATTTATTTGTTGTTCTTATTTTCTTAACAAAAGAAAAAATATTTTTTGCTTTTAGCATTTGATGCCCTGGAGTTGGAAAATCACTGTTACATGAAAAAGAAAAAAAAAACACCAATAAGGTCTGCTTTGTTGAATAAAAAATAAAAATGTTTGGCTAGGTACTGGTGACCCATGCCTGTAATCCTAGCTACTGAGGAGGCTGAGATCTGAAGATCATGTTCAAAGTCAGCCCAGGGAAGGAAAGTCCATGAGACTCTTAGCTCCAATTAACTACAAAAAGCAAACAAACAAAAAAAAGCACCCAGAAAGTGGAGCTGTGGCTCAAGTGGTAGAACACTAGCTTTGAACATAAAAGCTTAGAGCCCAGGCTCTAAATTCAACTCCAGGATCAGCACAATAAGAATAAAAATATTATGGAGTTGTAGTCTTTTTGTACAACTACCTAACATTAAAGTTTTTTTTTATTAAAGTTTTTAAAGATGAAGAACGCTAGTGTGCTGGAGGCATGGCTCAAGTGTTAGAACACCCATCTAGCAAGCAGTTAGCCCTGGGTTCAAACTCTAGTACTACTAAAAAAATAGTTTATTAAATGGGATGGGGGGGGGGCTTTTCTAGCAATGTGGAAGGCCTTAGGTTCAGTTTTCAGTGTTGTTAAAAAAAATAAAGTTAGTCAGATACTAACTTGGCTAGGATTTCTCTGAAAGCACAGAAAGTCATATTCCTATAGGAAAAATTTAAGAACGTTGACTCAGTTTTGCTGTGGGTCCTTGTGCCCCTCCAACTTCCTATCCCTAGTCCCAGAATCTTTCTAGATTAGGAAGTCAGTAGATGGGGGTTTTTATGAGCTGATTTTCAGTTCACAAAAGGAGTCTTCTGGACCTGGGTCCTACCCATCCCTTGCCTCAGAGCCTTTCTTTCTAAGTAGTATGTGCCTGTGTGTGTGTGTGTGTGTGTGTGAGAGAGAGAGAGAGAGAGAGAGAGAGAGAGAGAGAGAAATGAAGGCTGTCACAAGCCTCCACTGTCACAGAGCTTACCCAACACTTTCTTGTGTGCACTCCTCAGGGTTAGTGTGTGAGCAAGGTTCTAAAAAGAGGGAGTCTCTGCATAAGTGAGTAGCAGAATAAGTGGTGTAAATGAAGAAAGAGACCATGACCATGAGGACTTTAGGTATGGGAACATCGTGGTTCATGGAAGGGGGTGGGGGTGGGGATAAAGCTCAAGTCAAACAAGTGCTTATGAGAAAAGTGGGTTGTGAGTCTAAAGGAGAATTTATGACCAAGGTGTAAGAGATGTAAATTCCAGATTGAGTAGGCACAATATGGAACAAAGCTAAAACGGGGCTTTGATCAGGGGATGAAAGCCAAGACCCAAGAGACTTGGGGTGAGGGGACCATAATGTAGTAAAAAGCCCAGTATTCAAGCAGGCCAAGTGAATGTGGGAGGGATTGGGCCTTGGTCCCTTTGCCCTTGGCCTTCACCACATCTCCAATGACCGTGGAAGCTGGGATCTTTTCCTTTTATTCTATAGTTGTTTCATTTGTTGGCTTTAGAATCCTGAGCAGAATAGCTCTCCAGCCGTACCATGAATACACTGATGACCCATTCTCTAAGAACAACTTTGTGATGTGCAAAAGTTAGGGTAGGTCTGTAGAGATCTTGGAAATTGAGCCTGAGACCTGAAAGCTTATGGTAGGCTGCGGAGCCTGAGGATCATCGGAGTGGGATAAGGGAAGTGCCGATAGTCGTGGGCAAGGGAATCCGCAAAAAGTTGTGGAATATGTGACAGTGAGAATGCCCCTGAACGCAACGCTGTACAATGAAGGGGAGCGTGCGCCAGTGAAGGAGAGGGGGTGGGGTGAGAGGGTGTGCCAGCATCTAGACCCACGATTCGGTCTTTGGGTGCCTCCGGCAGCGGCAGCGAGGGTGTTGGCTTGCCTGCGGCTGGCTGGGGACCTCGGTGCCAGTGCGCGCGTGTGCGCAGGGCGGAGGCCCGGGGGCTCCTCCGCGGGTGGCGGTGCCTCGGCGCGGCGGGGTGTGTGAGCGCAGGGTCTGTGAGTGCTGGCACGAGCGGCGCGCACAGCCCAGGCGGCGGGCAGCCTGGGTTATCTGAGCAGCTCCGTCTTGGGTGGCTGCGCCCAGATCTCTGAGCGGCAGCGGCGAAGGCGAAACGCGCTGACAGACTTGGGAAGAAGAGAGAAGCCAGCCCCGGGCCCTGGTGGCTGAGGCGGGGAGCGGAGCATGGAACAGAGTCAGGCAGGTAAGAACCAGAGGAGCCCGTCAGTTCTGCGGGGAAGGGTGACGGTGAGGAGGGATGGGGGTGGCCGAGGCTAGCAAGATTCCCACTCCTTTCCCGGCTTGACCCAGATGGCAATAGTAAGGGCTGGGAACCGACGTTCTCTGGACTTTCCCCCTCCTGTTGGGCCTCCTGAGCCTTCCTTCCTGATGTCCTCCGAATCTTCTAATGAAAACTTTCCACCTAGAAAATGTGAGTTTTGTAACTTCTCTTGCTTCTTGGCAAAAACTTGGTGTATCTTTCTTTTGGGTGTCCAGGACTAGATCTTTCTGCTTTCTCTGCAGGCATTAAGTATTTTGCAAAACTTCCCCCAAGTTGGGAGTGTTGAGTAGGCCTTGGTTTCTAGTGGAGAGTGAGTGTGGGCGTGGACACCTAGTCTAGTGGGCAAGAAACACTGCCTAAGTCTGTGTGCACACATGTGTAAGAATCGTGTGTATTTGGTTATGAACACTAGTGTAAATGTGCCTAAGCTCTGCAGGGAGAAGGTCTTGTCCCCAAACTCAAGACTCTAAAGACAGGTTCAGGGAAGAGAAAGTGGCAAGGGACCAGCAGGCTCAGAAAGGGAGGAGAAACTGAAATCATCTACCCGAAAGGTGATGACTGTTCTCTATTATTTGCCTTTCTCCACCTCCCCTAGGCTTACCAGCTCACCTCTGACTGCTCCCATTAGGTATCCTGGTATATTGGGGGGGGGCAGGGATCAAATACCCAAGTTTAGTTCAGTAGTGGGAGAAAGGGAGATAACTGGATCAGGTTCCCAGAGTTTTCCAAATAATTCAATAGAGGTCAAGGTCTACCTCTGGCCTTTCTACCTCACTCCTCACCTTCCCCAAATCTCATTTCTCCCCCTCCCAACTCTCCCTGCTCAAGTTCCAATTCTTTCAGCTGAAAACCCAGCCTATCTCCACCTCCCAGCATGGCTTTTGCTCTAGTATCTTGGCTCAATTTCGGAGCTGTCTCCATTCTCCTCCAGGGTCTTGCCCCCACTGGGGAACCTAGGCCCCTAAGAGTGCCAACTGCCGCCTCCTTGGGCTTTTAGGGCTCTGGGCAGACCCTCCACACCAGAGGTTTAAGTAGGGAGATCAATAGCAAACAGTTGTAATGATCTAATTAATTATGGCAAAATTAAAAGCGAGTACAAAATCAATCTCTGATGGTGTTGAAGATGGAATTCAATTGAGAGCCCATCTGTGCACCCCCTCGACCGTATAAATATGCAGCCCAAGGACAGACCTAATGGCTGGGCCTTCCTGGGAACCTCTCTCCCCCTTTTTCTGTACAGAGCTTCTCTCTCACAGACTCTCTGAATCTATTTTGCCCTCTGATGCCTTCTACCCTCCACTCAGGCTCCCCCTTCCCCCCCCCCTTTACCCCAGCTCCTGAAACCACATTTCAGTTTTCTTACCATGCAGGCACCTCTTCCTGCCTTATGGGTCTGAGGTGCAATGCACTGGGTTGCCAGTCTCCCACAGCCCCATCCAAGCCTCCCCCTTAGCACCTCAGGAAGACTTGAAGCAGAGTAATGGGAAATCCCTATAAGTCTGTCAAGGTTCCTCATTCCGAGTTACTCCAGATGGGACCCTGGCACTTCCCACTTGGCCAGGGGTGCCTGCGCTTACCCGTGCCTGGAAGGGGTAGGCTAGCTGATCTTCGGGTGCATGGCACAGAAAGCCAGTAGAGCAGGCTGGTATTGAGCTCCAGTTCCTTTCTTTCCTTTCCTGGAGCAGGGCTCGCATGCCTTGGCTCGGGCCAGGAGAGAGAAGAGCTGTGGAGCTGAGCAGGAGGCAGAGGGAAAGAGCCTTTCCTTTCCAGGTGCCTCCACCAAGCCGGATCCCAAAGTCGTCTGCCTCCCCAGCTGCCTTTTCTCTTTTCTTCTCTTTTTATGTCCTCTCCTGCTGTCCTACCTTTATCTTTTCCATAACCACATCTGGCCCAGGGCACAACTCCCTGGGGACCCTGTGTTCCCCTGAAGACCCTGTCTTCCTTCTGGGCCCAATCCGGCTAGATCAAAATGATGTTGACAGCTAAATGCAATCCAGCGAGAGAGAGTGTACCTAGCAGACGTGCTGCCGCAACCAACCGCTGCAGCCGGGTTTGCGGAAAATGCGGGTTTTAGTTAGTTTCCCTGCGCCTGTTTCTGAGCAGCAAAAAAAAAAAAAAAAACTCCCGGAAAGGGCAAAGGAAGGTGTAAGGGGAAAGCATGAGCAACTAGGTCAATTGTGATTTTCAGTTATTGCAGTCCATACCTCCAGAACCATAAAAATAAGACGTTTGTTTCTGTGCTCTCTCTCTCCCTCCTCCCCGGCCTCTCTTTCCCTCCCACGGGCAGTTTTTGAGCTCCTTGCCAGTGACGCCTTGCCTCTCCCTCCTGGAAGCCTAGGCCCACTCTGAGCTCATCCTGAGTTCTCAGGTCTCTGTCTCTTTTTAGAGATCCCTCCCAGTGCCTGATACAACCACCAATTCCGCCGAGCCTGGGGGTGGGGTGGGGGGCGGTAGGAGTAGGGAATACAGCCTGATGCCTCCCGCCCCCTTTTGCTAGGCCTCCTCACCCCGTTATTAATTGCTGTGTTGACCTGCAGGATTGATTGGTGGCCCTGCTGGAAGAGACTGCCGAGGCCTTGGCCTCTGAGCAGCCTCAGCTGAGGGTAGTGGGAGGAGGGGGAAGCACTGGATGTGGGTCCTCTCAGCCCCTCCTGGAACACAACTCTTAGCTCAAACTCTCCACCACCCTTGGACGCAGTCTGCAGATACCCTTAGGATACTGGAACAAACACTCCCACAAGCTCCTCACCAACGCATGCTCTATATCCAAGGAGACATATCAAAATTTCTCAATTGATTTAGAAATTAAAAGGGTCTTCCCTCCCTTCATTAGTCAGTTTCTTCTAAGTATTTGTTAGCTAGGGGTCTAAACCCCATCACCTGAACTCCTGGACCTGGGATCCTCTCCTCTCTTTTACTTTACATCTTTTCTTTTCTAGGAACAGTAACAAAAAGTTGGGATTATCTTGGATGCAGGTGATCCTAAAAGCCTCAAACAAAATCATCCCCTCCCACCCCCCCACCCCCGCCCCACACCCCTCAAAGAGACCTTGCCCTGGTTTCTGGGCTATTCAGTTCGCGCCTTTTGTTTCAAACTCTGGCTCGAAGAGGGTGGAGGGCAGAGATGTACAGTTAATCCGGACAGGAGTCAAACGCTGCCCACTTCCTCCTCTCTGCTCCCCTCCCCCGGCCCAAACCGTGGTCTGCGCACACAGGCTGGCGCACACAGCCTCAGCAACACCCCCCGCCGCGACCGAGGCTACTGAAAAGTGGGCTGAATGCCCCCAGGTGTCCCGACGCTGGTCTGGGCGTCAGCGGTGAAGGCAGACGTCTACAAACCTTGGCAGGTCCCGAGAAGTCTCCTTCTCCTTTCCCGAGGCCGCTCTCCCTGTCCTGTCAGTCCCTTTCGCCCCGTGTCCCCTAACCCCCCCCTCCGCTCCGATCCTTTGTTTCCAGCCACCTCGCAGTCGGTCCCCCGCCTCGGTGGCCCCTGCCCTTCAGCCTCCCAGCCTCTCTGGCCGGTCTCGCGCTGCCTTACCCGGTCCGGGCTCTGGCGCGCTCTCCTCCTGCTCCTCACAAGCACACAGCTGCTGGGAGAGGAGGAAGGGAGGGCGGGCGCGCCGCGGATGGATCCGAGACAGTAGATTTGGTGTGTGCTCACAACTCCGGGGAAACTCAGCCCGGTGCTCCCGCCCCCTCCAACTTTTGCTGCGGAGCCACTCGTCCTCGCCCGCGTTGGGCCCTTCCTCTCCCCGTGTATTGGCTCTCCCCGGTTTCCAGCAGCTGGAGTTGTGAAGCCCTTTCCCAGCACTCATATCCCTTTCCACTGTTGCTGCCACCTGCCCCCGTCCTCCGCAGTCTCCGGGGCCTGGGGTCGCAGTGGCGGTGGCCAGTCGCACTGAGGATGTCCTGGGTCCTCCAGTAGCATCCCCCTCGATCACAAGTCACAGCCCGAGGAGCCCAAGTCCTCGGGCCGGCTGGGAAGAGGGTTAATCATTACTTCCATCGACAGTCAGCCTCACTTGGACTTTCTCACCTTGGCTTGGGAAGGAGGGGAGAGGGTAGTTGGCCAGGTGGAGACTTTGGCTTGAACCAAACCAGGCTCTTCCGGCCTTCCAGTGACAGGTTTCTTTCCAGTGCCTTCGCACCTCTTTCACGACCTCTCTGATCTTTCTTCCCTCCTCCCCCTCCTCCCCTTCTACCTCCTTTCTGAACCACCCCGTCTGAGCTGTAGCTTTGGCAAGTGGACTGTGGGTCCTGAGAGGGCCAATTCTCTTTGTTTGGAACAAGACTGGACGGAATTTCCTTCTCTGAGTCTCTGCCAGTGGGCGGGCTCCTCCCAACGTTTTTGGTGGACTGGCAGAAGGGGACCAGACTGGAGGCCACAATTAACCTGGCTGGCTGGTGTGTGTGTGTGTGTGTGTGTGTGTGTGTGTGTGTGTGTGTGTGTGTGTGTGCAGGAAATGGGACTGGAGGAGAAGGAAAAGGAATAGAGCAGAGTGAGAAACATGAATAGGATGTGGTATGGTCAAAAGCAAAGGGCTAAAAATCCTTGTATGGAGGAAAGCAAGAAGGAGCGAAGTGAGGAATCCCACAAAACCTTTGTAGAACAGAAGTTGGATGAAAAACATTACTTCCCTGCTCTGACTAAATGCCCCGATCCCTCCCTCCCCTCTTCATGGAAGGATAGGGGTTCAGAAACCTGGGCAGCTATGGATTCATCTACTATAGAAACGTTGATTTTTTCCAAATGGTTCTTGGTTGGTTCCAAGAAAGGACAAGTATAAGTATCCCCATTTTACAGGTGAAAAACCGAGGCTTTAAACAGAAACAAAGGGACTGTGTAGGCAGTGGCAACCGTGGAAGAGTCCTTTAGCTGAGTCAGGAGTACCAGGGTCTCTCTGCCCCTCCCCTCATCTTGTTGTCTTTGGTCAGAGATCTCCACTACTCACACCCTGTGAACTTGCCGGCCTGATTTCTTCTGGATTAACTTTCTCCACCCAGCCCCCTACTCCAGTGGTTCACCGGCAGCAGCCACCTAGCTGCCCCGTGCCACGAAGGAGGCCGCTCTGGTGGCCAAGTGGCTTGCATTGTCATTGCCCCCTCAAAGGGGCTGCGAAAGGCTGGACAGGTCGAAAGGACCTCATGTGAGAGGAAGTAGGGTTAAAGGGGGGAGGGACCAGTCAGGATAAAGGCCCTGCACGTGGGCAAGGTCTCTACAGGACCAACAGACCCAGCAGGCGGGGCTAGCTGAGAGTCAGCCCCCCCAGGGGGTGCCCAAATATTAGGAACAAAAGCGAGATGAGTGAGACCAGGAGGGAGGGAGTAAGGGAGAGAGCGAGGAAGCAGAAATTAGGGGGTCTTAGATGAAAAAAAAAAGAAAGTAGCTTTAGGGGGAATGTGCTGTGGAGTGTGAAATTGCAGCCCATGGTGCTCCATATTGTACCAGAAGCTCTTCCAAAAAGAAAAAAAAAACCATCCTCCAACGTGACCAGAGGGCTAGGCAGGGGGAGGGGCAGGGAGAGAATGGGGAAGAGGAGGGGTGAGGCCCGGCGGGAGCCGGTCAGGCGGTTCTAGAGAGGGGCCGGAGTTGGTACACAGGCTGCCCAGGATCCCGCCATCAAGGGTATGCAGTCCGGGGCGCACTGGACCCCGAGGGCAAATGGATCTCAGGAGTCCGCCCTGAGTTTGATCTTCAGAACTTTTCTTTCTTTTTGATTGCGGTGGTGGTGACTTCTAAAACTGGGAATCCTCCAGACAAGGAGCTTGGCTGCGGAGCAGCTGCTCACTTCTCTTCTCTCTTCTGTCTCTTCTTCTTTTCTTCCCTTCGGACTAGTTTTTTCTCCCTGGATTCTAAACGGATTCTCTCCCTCCCTCCCACCCACCCCCAACTTTAATGCGTTTAATTTGGTCCGCGCTGTAGGGAGCATTTCCTGGGGAGATACACTTAATTTCGGAATTTCTAATCCCCTCGCTCACAGTCCTGTCCCTAGCTCCCCGAGCTGCTCTCGGGGAGATGGAAGGAGGAAGGCAGGCCCAGGCCGCGGGGGAGGGGCACAGCTGGGATGCTCCGCTGCAACCCCAAACCTCTACCAGACATCCCCCCCTGTCCCCTCATCCCCTCCCCCTTCCCGCACTGCTCTGGGCTGGGTGCCTAGGCCCCGGCTCAGCGCCCAGCAGATAGAGGGGAAGTAGCCTCGCCTTTGCCTCTTCTCGCCTGGGCAGAAAGCTCTAGACCAGGGACCTGGAAACCGGAAACCAAGCACCAGTGTCTAAAGAAGCATGGGGGGGGGCGGGGGGAGGTACCGAACAGGATCCATGCAAGGCAGGCACACAGATCCCGCAAAAAAAATCACTCGTGGCTTGGGGCACCTATGTATAGGTATATTGGATCGAGGATACATATTGGGGACCATTGCTTCCCAGAGACCTTCACTCAGGCGGAGCAGGCGTGGTCCAGCCCGAGACTCAAGCCCGTAAGGGAGGCGGTTGTAGTGGGGGACGCCAGGCGCCAGGCGAGCTTGGCAGGGAAGGGAGCGAAGAAGGCGAAGGAGCCGAGATCCACAAGGAAGATTTATTGGGCAGATCAGATGCACAGAGGCGGCTAATGAAGCAAATCCCGAGATGGGTATCAGAGCAACTCCCCAAAAGTTTATTTGCCTTTAAATTTCCGCAGGGAGGCGGGTGCCTTGTTTGAAGTGTAAATGCCCCTAGGTTGGGGGTGGGGTGGGGTGGAAGGGCCGCTTTGAAAACACCAGAGAGAAAAGGTTCATTTAGAGGCAGACGGAAAAGCAACCAACCCTGACAGGTTGGAGCCCTGGTTGTGTTTGGGGTTGGGTTGTTTTCTTTCTTTCTTTTTCTTTTCCCCTTCCCTCTTCTTTCTTCTTGTCTTGCTCTTTTCCCCAATAACAGACACTATAGAAAGAATAAAAAGAAGAGCAGGAAAGGAGATAGAAGGAGAGATCAGTAATGAGAGAAATGTGTAAGTCAGCCCTTCATCCTAAAGCCTAGAAGAGAAGGCATAGTGTTGGCTAACAGGTCTTCGAAATGATCAGGGAGTGTTGCTCGTTGATATATATTTTTTTCCTCTTTGACTTTCTAGGCCCAGGGACTTAAGGAAGAAGCTGCCAGGGGCTGGCCTTGCAGAAGGTTTGTGTCTGGTGTGAGTGTCCAGATAGTGTAGTGCTGGGAAGGGTGTACCAAGAGCAGGGAGTATGCCAGAATTCTCTTGACTATTATGGTTCACCACTCCTGAGAGGTTGTATGGGAAGGAGAGGTATAGAAATGCAACTTCCAGTACACTGTTAATTGATAGTCTGCTTCTTTACAAAATGTGGAAGCACCTTCCCAATACATGAAATGTCTGTTGTCTCTGCTCACAGTATGTACAACACTGTTCCAGAAACATCTAAATCTATTTAGATTCTGCAAGAGAGATTCCACCCACAGGCTGGTCCCTCTCAGAGTTCAGACTTCCTAAGACTTAATTTACTGGATGGCCAACATATGAAAACCTGGGGGCAAAGACTCCTCTCTGGGCTCCTCTCTATAGGACCCTTCTTCAATGCTCCTACCTCCAATTCTGGGTTAATTACCTTCCCCAAGGAAGCCCAAGTCTGTACCAGCTATCACTCCAGTGTCTCTTGCCTCCCAGGCTGGGGACTGTACCCTTTAGGCAACAGGAACTCTTGTTTTCCTTTTTTTTCTTCCCCCCCTCTCTCTCTCTCCACTCGAACTTAGTGCGAGTTCGTGGGGTTGTGAGGCCAAAGCAAACCCCGGAGCGCCATCTGCAGGCCTTGAGAGGAAGAGATTGGCCTTCGGGGTTGGACCCAGCACCTTCAATTCAGGGAATCTTGCTTCGCTGCCCAAAGGAAGTGCGGACAGAGGCTGGGATGGGATGACGGGGTTGGGGGGGGCGGTGGGGGGGAGAAAGGGAATTATTTTCGTCTCTCGAAGTCACTCTGTAGATGGAAAAAAGCAGATCCGGCTCAGTACAATCAGAAGGGAGGGCAAATGCCAGGACCCAGCCCTCCGTGGGAAGCTCAAAGCCCTTTGAGGCTGAGCCTGATGTAAAACCCACCCAAGGAGTAAAGGGAACCAAGAAAAACCAGGGTCCGAGATACCCAGTAGGAGTCAGGCTGTGACAAGCGGGTGCGGTCCTGTAGCCTATCTAGTGTCCAGGCTTTGGCCAAAGGGACAGCGGCACGAGTCCTAGGCCCTTCTTCCAGGTGCCAGGAGCTGCAGACAGGAGCAGACGGCGCCCCAAACCCAGCAGCCCGAGCGCAGCGCAGCTCGCGCTTCCCCGAGCCGCCCTCTCGTAGACCCAGGGAAGCGGGAGGAGGGAGCAAAGGAGGGAGAGAGAGTTAAAACATCAGCTGAAGTGCCAAGATGATTTATGAGACGAGGGAAAATATTTCATAAAGATCTCCCGGATATTCTGTACTTAACCAGTTAGAAGACAAAGGGCTTCTCCTGCCTAGTGTGCGCGAGCGGACCCCAGCGAGCCAGGGAGCGAGTGCCGGCGAGAGCTGCGGAGGCCGGGCCCGCGGCTCGGGTAGGAGTGGGGCCAAGGCCGGCGTGCTGCGCTTGCGGCGCTCGCTCGGGATCCGCAGAGCGAGAAGCAGGCGGCGCTCAGCGGGGTCGCAGCCTCCTCTTCTTCCCAGCCGGGGAGAAGGAACCTTGAACACGCCTTGGTCTCCCGCATCCTTTGCAGCCAGCGACCAGCAGTTCCGCACGGTCTTGAGATTCCCAATCCTTCTCCCCAGTTACCCGAGGGTCCAGGAAGGAGTGCAGTCTCCCCCAGTTCTCCTCCGCCCATCGGGTGGGTCCCACCAAAGCAGGTGGGTCCTTGCCAGAGGCCTCTAGCGGGGTTTTGCTTTGACCCAGGGAAAGGCAGAGAATGAGGGGTCCTAACCACGTGTGGAACAGCAGAGGACAAACTGCTGGGCACTTTGTCCTGGAACGGGAATTGAGGGTGCGAGGATTGGAGGGTATCATGGGAGGGAAAGGCGAAAAGGAAAGGATCAGAGACCGAGAGGGAGGGAAGAAGAACCTGGAAGGAACGGAAGGGAACTCAAGAGCCAAGGGTAGTCGGGTTGGGACTTGAGGTGCCGACCGGGCCCGGGGCGGAGCGGCTCCTGCGGGCGGGCACTGGCCGGTGGATGGCAGGGCTTGGGCGAGTTGGGACTGAGAAGCCCGGCTCCAGTGCGAGGCGCGCTCGGCGGCCTTCGCTCGTAGCCTGAATATTCATTAGACTGGCCCCGCTTTATCCTTATCTAACGTTTATCTTATCGGCGAGTTTCGTTTCTCCGAGTAGTTTTAATCTCGGGCTCTCATTCCTCCTCTCCCCCCCCCCCCCCCCCCCGGCCCGCTCCTCTCCCTCCCTCTTCCTTCGCCCCTAGCTCCCTCCCTCCCTCCCGTTTCCCCCACCCCTGCCCTCCCTTCGCCGGCACCGGAGTGACAGGCGCGGGGCCCTCCTCGCCGAAGCTCGGGGCTCCGGCGCTGGCGAATCACAGAGTGGTGGAATCTATTGCCTTTGTCTGACAAGTCATCCATCTCCCGGCGCGGGGAGGGGGAGGGGGTCTGGAGGGGGCTTTGCAGCTTTTAGAGAGACACACACCGGGAGCCGAGGCTCCAGTCTCCGGCCGAGTCTTCTCGCCGCCGCAACCCACCTGGGGCCAGCCTAGCGCCGCCAGCGCCGCTTGGCTCCCTCCCTCCCGGCCCCACGGCCGCCGCGGCGCGCGTCTGCCTCTTCTGGGGGCGGGGGCCGGCTCGCGCGCTCCCCTCCCGCAGGCGCCCGCTCGGACATCCCGGGGATTGCTACTTCTCTGCCAACTTCGCCAACTCGTCGTCACTTGGAGCGGCCCAGCTCCCCTCCCGGCGCCCTCGGGCCACCCTCGCCCAGCGCCTTCTTCCAATCAACGCCTCTCAGATGACCAGGTTCCAGAGGGAGCGGAGCTAGCGGCCTTCCCCGCTCGGCCTCAGCCCTGGTCCCAAGCTGCTGCGCGAGCCATGAGCCCCCAGTTCCCCTTAGCCCTGCCCGTCACCCCGGGACCGCTCTATTGACCGCCCAGCCCCGCGTCCCGACGCTGGGAAGTTGCGGCCACTGCGGTTGCAAGCCCCGGCGGGCCGGGGGAGGGGGGGGAGACCCGGCGGGGAGCGCAGCACCGCGTCCCCGGTCCCCGCGCGCCCCGCAGTAGCCGGGCGCCCGCTTACCCTTCCTCCCCCACCGTCCTTCCCTTTTCTCCTCAAGTCCTGAAGTTGAGTTTGCGAGGCGACACGGCGGCGGCGGCCGCGCTGCTCCCGCTTCTCTGCCTCCCCATGGATATGCACTGCAAAGCCGACCCCTTCTCCGCGATGCACCGTGAGTACCGGCGCCCGGCTCCTGTCCCCTTGTCGCGCGGTTCCAACCCTGTCTAGCCTCCCGCGCGGCCCGGTCCCCTGCGCTTTCTCCAGGTCCCCCCCTTTCGTTCTTCCCCTTTCTCTCATATGGTGTTGCGTGTGCTTTCAAGCAGTCTCTCTCGCTCTCTCTTTTGCCCTCTGTATCTACGCATGTCCCTCTGCCTGCCTTCCTACCTTCTCACCACCTGCTTTGCTTTTTTCACCTGTTTTTCCTTAGGTCGAGGGATCCACAGCGCTGGGCCCTAGCTCCAGTCACTCGCTCTCTAGTCAGCTCTTAATCTTGGGTTGGAAAACTAATTGGCAGGCAGTTTTCAGGGTGTTGTGTGAGTGTATTTTCTCCCTATCTCTGCCTCCTCCCTTCCCTATATTTCCTCCCCATCCCTACCTTATTAAAACTTAAGAGTTGTGAGGGTTCACCATGAGACTTCTAGTCCGGGCAACCCCTGTGTCAGGACAATTGGGCTAGAAGAGCATGGGGGTGGGGTGCCCCCTTCTGACCCTCAGCTCTCAGTGTCTCTTGGCCTTTCCAGCCTAGTCAAGGCTTCTTGGGAGTTGATTTGAACTACTTCCTTCCTCTTTCTTTTCCATCGCCCTTTCCTCTCCTCCTTTCCTTCTCTTTTGAGTTGTGAATCTGAGGTTGGCAGAAGGGGATGGTTGGTCACTTTTCCCTGCCTCTGCCCAGGGAGATGCTCTAAAAACAAAGAGGAATTCCAAGAAGAAATCGAAGTCCGGGAGAGAGCAACTATCCAAGCCTTCCAAGCTTGTCCCTAGGCAGAGTTGGGCTCCGGTCTCAGTTTTGGAGACTCCTTGCTGGCCATCTACTCCTTGCTGAGGATCAAGCAGCCAGGTCCCTTGCCAGGGGGGGTCAGCAAAGAGAATAACCAAGGGGGAAAGAACAAAAGGAAGGCAAATGCCAATGCTGAGGGAAAAGGAAAAATAAATCAAAACAAGAGGAAGGAAATCAAAGAAAATGCAAAGGATTTTATAGAAAAAAAGGAGAGAATAGAAAAATAGAGGAAAGGGGGAAATATTTCATACAATTAGAATTTAATTCTTGTCATGTCTTAGCTTGGAAAACTATATGTGAAAAAATTTTAAAAGCAGGCTATTCAAAAAATAGGATTCTAAATAGAAAACTCCTCCCTATCTGTAGATTAATAATTAAGAATAATTTGTAACTTTTCACAAGGAAACTTTTTTAGACCTGGTTCCTATGTGTGCTTGAGACAAAACAGTCAAGCAGAGAGTGCTATGTTTGTCTGTAAGGGATGAATTTAGCTTTACAGGGGAATATATATATTTTTTAAATCCTGGGATAAATACATTTCCCTAAATATTTCTCAGCACATCAGCACAAGAAACCCCACCCGGGCTTCAAGCCGCCGCAGATCTCCGCCAGCCACCCGGTTGGAAAGCCAGGGTCCTTTTCGGAGAGAGTAGAGCTGGGTCTGCACACGGTGCTGGTCCAGACCGCAGCCTCCAGGCCGGCTACCACTGCTCTGGCTCTCCTCTCCTGCGGATTGCTCCGGTGGTCCTTCGAGTGGCCGCCCACTGGGAGTCACTTTGAAACCTAAAAGGGAACAAGGACAGTAGAAGGTGGTCAGAAGAAGGCGAGAGCGCGGCAGAGCGCGGGCCCACGGGCCCGAGGTCTGGCCTGCGAGCCGCCGCGGCCCAGATCGGCGCTGGTGGCTGTGGCGCATCCTAAGCGCGACTCAACGCGGGTCCTCCGGGAGGATCACTGGCCCTGGACTCTTACCATGCTTCTTCCAATCCCCACCCCTTAGATTGGGGCAGAGGGGCCGTGCGGAGAGCCTGGGGAGGCTGAATTATTCATCTTTAATCTGCCCGCAGCTGCCGCCTTTTCATACTGGTAACGCGAGTTCTCCCGGGGCCTAAATTATTGATGGTCGAGGTTTGGAAGGAGTGGAGGGGTGAAGAGTGGGAATGGAAATGGGGTAGGGGGCAAAGTAAGAGGTTTCAACCACTGCAAGCCGCCTGATCCAGAGGTCCCTGCCCAGGGGTTTTGCCCAGGCTTGCTCTTGGTCGCCCTAGAAGAGGCGGAGACAAGTGAAGGGGCATAGGATGTTCCCGCTTTCCCCGAAATTGACTGGAGGCTAGCAGGGCAGAGCCTGCAGGTTGCTGGCCTGGTAGGACCCGACTCGTTGGCTAGAAGTCTGATCGTCTGGATTGATCAGTAACTGAGCTCGTGGGTTGATCATTCTGGGTGCAGGATTTCCAGGCTGCTCTGTGGCCAGGGAGAACGGGGCACAGGGTCGTGCCCTGGGACCTGGCGCCTAGTGGCCTCCTTGCCCCCCAAGGCTGTGTGCGTGCGGGCGCCTTGGGTTGGGTTGGAAATCCAGGGCTTGCTCTCAGTCCGGAGAACTCGTCTTCGCTGTTCGGTTTCCCGGCTGGCCACCGAGGTCTGGGAGATGAGAACGATCTGACTGGCTTGGGCCGGTGCAGGGGGTGCCCCATGAGTTCTGTGTGGTGCAGCCAGCACTAGACGGTGGATCCAAAGCCTGGCACACCGCGGCTGGCCACCGAACCCCCGCAGCCTGCTTTTCTTTTTTCTTTTTCTTTTTTCTTTTCTTGCTGCTGCTACCGCCAGCCGCACCGCTGGCTCGGCCGGTCCCAGTCTCTAAGCTCGGCAAATCCCCCAGCCACTACCTCTTCTGTCTTCCCCTTCAAACCTGATTTTCTTTCCACTTTTGATTTTAGAGAGGGGAGGGGGAAACTATATGCTTCTCAGTTCTATGACAGAAAACACAAAGAATCAAACAGGGAAAGATGTAGAATTCCAATTCAAAAAAAATGCAGGGAAGAGGCAGGAAGCACTGGTGTGTGTGTGTGTGTGTGTGTGTGTGTGTGTGTGTGTGTGTGTGTGTCTCACAGCCTCTCTCAGGGCTTGCGGCTATGCTGAGTAGACTCAAGCGGACCCTGAAACCCCCAAATCAAAACCACCTCTCAGCCCTCGCACACACCGAATATGCCTCTCGCTAGCGGCCGGTGCAGTCGGCATCTCGCTGCGCACTGGTTCCGTGCAGCGCAGCCAGGCCTTTTCTCTCCCGTTCCCTGCATTCATTCCCACTGACATTAATTCCCCCCGGACCCGCTCTCCCTCTTTCTCTTCTTCCTCTCTCCTGGCTTCTCTCTCCTGCCTTCACTTTGTCCCTGGTGTCCTGTTCTTTCCCCTCCCTCCCCCAGCGCCTGCGCTTCCGTGTCTCCACCGTCCGCGGGTGGGTTCCAATCTCCACCCCCCTACCTTTCTTTGAGAGTTCGGGAACATTTCCCCCCTCAGCCCTGCCAGCTCCTTTCGCACGTCCCGGACCCTGACTAATGACCGGTCCCCTACTGTGTGTGGGGTGTTGTGTTTTTTTCTTGTCTCTCCCCAGCAGGGCACGGGGGTGTGAACCAGCTCGGGGGGGTGTTTGTGAACGGCCGGCCCCTCCCCGACGTGGTGAGGCAGCGCATCGTGGAGTTGGCCCACCAGGGCGTGCGGCCCTGTGACATCTCGCGGCAGCTGCGGGTCAGCCACGGCTGTGTCAGCAAAATCCTGGGCAGGTGAGGGCCGTGAGCCATCCCTGGAGACGCCCTGACTCCTTCCCTGCCAAGGACTAGGATTTAAGTTACCCGGAACCAAGCGGGAGAGGGAAACTTCCAAGTGGAAGAGATGGAGAAATAAAGGCTCCATTGGGAAAGGGCATTCAAACGGTGGCCAGCCTCAGGAGGGAGGGTGGACTAGGGATTACTTAACGCCTTTTCTAGGGCTCATGCGGGAAGGCAGCCCTATAGGACGCTTCCTACATGGAGAGCTGTTTCTCCCAGCCTGTTAATGTGGGAAGGGGTTGGAGGAAGCTGGTTGGAACAGAACAGGTTTCCAAGGAGGTGGAAAGGTAGCACTGGGGAGGTCAAAAGTGGGTCCTAGTTGCCTAAGAGGCTCCGTCCTCGCTAGGCAAGGGCTGGAGGTAGTGTCTCAGCTCTGGTCAGTGAGAGACCTCCAAGGGCCCTTCCTCCCTCCTTCCCAAGTGGAAGCCGCTTCTAACCCATGTGCACCCAGCTCCTGGAATGGCTGTATTTCAAGAGGGAGGTGCCCCCTAGTTCTTCCCCTCATCGTCTCCATCATCCCTCACCCTAGCCAAGCACCCTCTGGAAAGTCAGCTCAGCCACACTGGGCCTTTGGGGCAGGAGAGTGGCTTAGCAGCTTTGAAGCCTGCAGCCCCCCTGCCTCTGCCCACTTCTTGCTGATCCCGCCGGCCTTCCCCGGGCGCAGGTACTACGAGACTGGCAGCATCAAGCCTGGTGTGATTGGTGGCTCCAAGCCCAAGGTGGCAACGCCCAAAGTGGTGGACAAGATTGCTGAATACAAACGACAGAACCCAACTATGTTCGCCTGGGAGATCCGTGACCGGCTCCTGGCTGAAGGCATCTGTGACAACGACACTGTGCCCAGCGTCTCTTCCATCAACAGGTGAGCAAGCTCCCAGGGCTCCCAGCTCCTAGGACCCTGGTGCTTTTTGCTCTTGGTACAGTCTCCACCCCTTCCTTCTAGCCCCCAGCCTGAAGTCCTTTGGGCAGGGAGAGAGGACCTGGAAAGCAGATAGATAGACAGACAGACAGGACTGTCTCCAGTTCCGAGCTGGGCATTCCCTGCCAGGCTTTTCCCGCCAGCATCCTGGAAATGAATCCAAGTGTTTGTGGTAATTAAGACTCCAAGATTACGCGCCTCGGGATCTAGAGACAATCACAGCTCATAGCAAAGCCTTTAAAATGACCAGTGTCTATTCATTGCCTCCAAACAGACTTCCTTTTCTAAAGGCATGTGCCCTTCCCCAGGGATAGCCGCTGGCCCTGGCTCCCTCACCCTCTCAGCCAACTCCCACAAAGCTTACCTCCCAGGAGCCCAGTCTTGCTAGCCAGCTCCACACAAACTTCTGGCCTAGAAGTACTGGCATCCAGGCCTGAGGAGCAAATGCCAACCACCAGCCAGCAATTGGCAGGGAGTAGAAGAAGAGCTAGCAAGAAGTGGGATACCAGGCAAGGAGGAAAAACTGGGACCCTGAGATTGACCCTTGGAAGATGCTCCTACCACCTAGAATGTCTATCTCAAGGCTGAAGTTTGCGCTGACAACCGGCTCAGGCAGGTGAAGATAACACAGGCTTACTTGAGTCAACTCAACTTACAGGATAGTTATGTCTCTTAATCCCACGCCACTCTAATGTGCTACCTGGGAGAACACATGGGCGTGTTCCATGTGTGTGTGCACATGCACACACTTTTCCCAGCCAGTGTGCCAAAGTGCCTATCTGTGGTTATTATGAAACACACAAGCAGTATTTGGATCCAGGTACCCAGGTGCCTTTACAATTGCAGAACTATACAACCACGTATCTGAAGAATCTGCACAAGTCAGACACCAGTCAGAAGCAAATTGATTCCTCCCCCCATTCTAAAGCACCCGTAAAAGAGAAAAAGGATAAGAGTTGCATACTCTGTTATTCTTTGCACTCCTCACAGTCTCATTATCAGGACAACTAATAATTCAGATGATGCCTTTTTCTGAAACTGGCATCACCTGTCACATTTTTTTAATATTTTGCAAATGATATGGAATTATCCCAAATCATCCTGAAAACAGCAGGTAAAATTAGCTGGTAGAATGTACCTTGGCTAAAGAAGATTCCCTGTGCCACACTCATGCTGTTACGTACTGCGAGGCGACCTCAGAAATTATCCCAGTGTGTGCCATCTGTATTAAAATGGTTATTCAGTTATGAACAGGGTAACATAATACTGATCAGCTAATTATACACCCTCTGAAACCCTCAAGCTCCCTGGGCTTGGCTCAGCCAGGTATTGAAAACATGGTGGTTTGACATTCAGAAGACTAGGTGGTTTGAAAAAGGAATAAGTGTTTTGCATTTCAAAGTCAGAAGGAGGCTGGGGAAGCTCAGTGGATGAGGCAATTAATGAGCAGAAGGGATAAAGTATTGTTTTCTGAGCCATTCAGAAACTTTGTCTCCTGACCGGAAGATAGACCTGAGGTCTTAAGAGGAAAGCAGCTACTTGGTCTTAGGCCAAGTGGCCCCACTAAGGAGCTATGGTGCTGGATTGGGAGCAATAGTGCTGTGGAGAACATTTTTGAGAAATGCTTGTTGATGGTGATGGTATCTGCAAGCTTTTGGGGGAATCTAAGAGAAACATAGTTGTGGTGATTTGTTTGTCTTGAATGAGGTGAAGGAGTGGCGCAATAAGGTAGGTGTGGCGGCAGCCTTGCTAGCACTTCCCTTGTACCTTCTCCCTCTCAAACATACCCTATCACTGGAAACATTGTTGGAAGCTGTCTTAGACACAAGTTTGGGGATGTTTCATCCTGAAAATCATGAAGAGCAGGGGACTCGCGACCCCAAGACCGCGCTCCAGAGGTGTTGAGGTGACCCACCAGAATTTGGAGAAAGTAGACAAGTGAGCCACCAGTGAGATATGCATGATGGAAAGAATTGTTTCTGCTTGGCAGCCGCAGAATCTTCCCAGCACAGAGTCCTAGCACTTGAGGGGTATAGAGACTTCCTTTGGGTGCAGAGAAATTGTCATCCGTGGGTAGGTGTTGCTAGAGAAAGACAGGGAATGGTGAAGCGGATCCTGGAAAACAGTGGCAGCACAGGCAGCCAGCTCTGGCCCCCACAGTTAAGCTTTGGACAGGACCCTCTATGCTTCATATTTTGGAAAGACTTCTGGTGCTTCCAAGCTCCCAAGATGCACCTAGACACTCCCTTTGTAGCATCATTCCCGTAGATGTTTTGTTCTAAAGGGGAAGGTTTATTGGAGGTGTTTTTCCTCTTAATGCCGGATAAAAGCAGGGCGTTTCTACAAGTGCTGGTTATGCCAGCAATGATTGTTCTTTCTCAGTATAGGAAGAACCTGGAGAATTTTCTCTGTGCAGACATAGGATCACTTGAAAACAGGGAGTTTCTGAGTTTGGGGCTTTCATTTTGGTGAGTTGTACACTTAGGTTGGGTCCTTTGTAATAGTTATGAGTAAAAGTGTACAGGAGCTGGAGTTGGCAAAAACGTAAGTCCACACATGCTCACTTACCTGAGCCAAAGGTTTTCATCTTTTCCTTCCCAAAACAGATGCTGTTGCCGCACTTAAAATATGCTATTATGGCTGCAAACTAAATTGCTTTTCATACTTTAGAAATGGTTTTGGCATTTTCTGATCCTATCGTGATAAAGGCTTGGAGGTTCAATCTCCATTCCTTACTAGCAAATCCTCATAGAAATAAATGCCTCTGAGCCAAAAGATTGGGTCAAGAAGGCCTCCCCACTTCCAGAGACCACTTTCCAAAATCCCAAGAGTTGACTGGGTTACTTAGCCTATGGAATTTACCCAAATCATTCTAAATATCTGATTACTGATCACTGAGCATGGAGTTGACAGCTCTTCATCTTTGTATAGCACTGCTGTGGTGGGCAAGTGTTTATAAATAGGTGATTTCAGATTGAAACCTGGTGTGGGAAATGGCCCGGAATGGGGAAGAGATGGAGGGAGATCCATGCACTGAAAGGGGAAAAGTCACCTAGTTACATGGCTGAGCAATTGACTAGGCAGGAAGGATTTCTCTCATTATATACCAGTCTTCAAGTTTGGTCACTGCTCTGGATAGAACAATAGTTCCTTCAAAAGAACAGTATCAACTCCAGATGGAGTCAGGGATTACTGATGATCCTCTGAGGGTATAGTCTTGGAATAAACTGACAATAAGGTCATCACTTTCTACCTACTTCGAGCCTTCTCTACACTCTTCACTGCCAGTGACTTCCCGCTCCTAGATCTTTGTGTAGACCTTTACAAAGTCTGCTGCTCACTGATCACCTAATAATCTCTTGTGTTATCCATTAGCTCATTTGCTCAAAGTGAATACACTCATTCTCCTAGCAGTGACAACACTGGTTTTCATAAGGAAGGCTGCTATCCTAGTCTGTGTCATTTAGGTGTCCTCCCTGCCCCACCTCCCACATTATTCTCAGGGTTTTTTTGTGTGTTTGTTGTTGTTGTTTTAACCAAAATTGGGCCTTGAACTCTGGGCCTAGGCACTGCTCCTGGGCTCCTTTTTGTTAAGGCTAGTACTCTACCATTTGAGTCATAGCACTATTTCTGGCTTTGGCTGTGATTTATTGGAGATAAGAATCTCAGGGAGGGGCTGGGAAGGTGGCTCAGTGGTAGAGCGCTTGCCTTGCAAGCCTGAGGCCCTGGGTTCGATTCCTCAGCACCACATAAGCAAAAAGAAAAAAGCCGGAAGTGGGGCTGTGGCTCAAGTGGTAGAGCGCTAGCCTTGAGCTGAAGAGCTGAGGGACAGCGCCCAGGCCCAGAGTTCAGGCCCCACAACTGACAAACCAAAACCAAAACAAAAAATTCACTGTTCCAAGAATCTCAGGGACTTTCCTGCCCAGGCTGGCTTTGAACCATGATCCTCAGATCTCAGCCTCCTGAGTAGCTAGGGTTACAGGTGTGAGCCACCAGCGCCTGGCTAATTCTCAGATTTTTACCAGAGAGATGGAAGGGGAGTCAGTGGCCTACCAGTTACTTTTCCAAGTAAGCTGGGAGTCATTCATTGCAGCAGTCTTAAGGGTTCTGTAGACATGTTCTGGATGAGGGTTTATCCTTTCTCTCTGAAACTCAGGTTATCAAACACTGTGTATTTGTCTCTTGGACCTGGCTAGGCACAAAGCTGGGACAAAGGAGTGACATTACCTGTCATATCTCCATATCATTGCAGCTGTTTGATTATCAACATTGTTGGTCTCAGGAAAAAGACCCAAGGCAAGATGATGAAATATGAATAAGACCTCCCACAGAGGAGCTGGAGAAATAAAGACAGCAACCTTGCCATTGGGGTCCTGGGCCTCACTAGCGGATTGTGGTCACAAATAGCAGTTTATTCTGATCAGTTTCTGTCTCAGAAGCTCCTTGCTCATCCATTCTTCCAAAGAGAAGGTCCTCACTGGTAAAAATCATCCATCCTTCGAGTGACACGAAGAACATGCATGGCCATTGGTCTGATTTTAGAGTTGTCTTCTTGAAAAGTCCATTTTTGTATCCTTAGTTGTTTAGCGCGGGCTTCTAGGCCATTGGTTGTATTGGTCTGACTGTCTCCCTGTTGTCTGGTTTGTGGGAGTTCAGACTATCACAGGGTCTTGTACTGAGTTCCTATCTCAGTAGGCAGCTTTTGAGAAGGAGAAGAGGTAGACTGAAGGGGTTTTTCCTAACAAAAACTTCAGGTGGGTTTTAGAGGGTGATGCCAAGAAGGAAAGAGAGGGAAAACAACAAATGAATGAATGAATAAATAAATACTGTCCCAATTATTTGGAGAGAGAACTCAATAAAACAATCACATCAAATATGAAGAGGTATAAATCTTGTGTCTGCACAGGTAACCTACTCAATTGCTTTTATTATTGCTCAGACTGCCTCCATTTATTACCGTCCATGGCCCGGGCAAAGGAGACTGCTTGGAGGGTGGTCTCCAGTGCAATACTACACCCCGAGAGGTAACAATCAGCCCATACAGCTAGGGATTTCGATAGGAGCCTTGGAAGGGCCCATCTGTCTGCATGAAAACCAATCAATAACTCTGTAACCAGATCCCTTGTCACAGGGAAATGGACAACACAACAGTTCAATAGAGGAGCCACAAGGGGAATTAGCCAAGTGGAGATGGGGCCAGGCAAGAGCGGCCCTTGAAGGAAAACATGGTACCTGGAGAAGAGAATATTGAGGAGGTAGTGGTATGTGGAAGGGGAGGCCAGGGCTTTGTCTGCTTATTGGCACAAGGTAGGGAATTGCTGGATGAAGTTGGTCCAGGGAAAAAGAGGCAATACTGGAAGTTGGGGTAGTGAGAACATGTACTTTGGAGGGTGTTTGGGGAATGGATGTGTAAGGCACGTGAGATGGTGACAAATGTGAAAGGCTCGGGCTCATGGACTTCTAGAGAGAGTAGCAATACTAGTAACTAGTGCAAAAGATGAATCATATCTTCCCCCAAAGCCTGCTCTCTAAAGAGGGGAAAGTGTGAGGAATGAAAATCCTGTTTGCTAGTCTTCTCAGTAGAATTGTTAAAGGAGCACTTTTCCCTTTTTCTTTCTTTTTTTTTTTGGTGCTGGTACTAGGACTTGAACTCATGACTGGAGCTGTATCATTTGAGCCATACTTCCAGTTTATCATTTTGCTGGTTAACTGGAAATAAGAGTCTCAGAAGAGTTGGAGGCATGGTTTAGGTGGTAGAACACCAGCCAATAAGTGAAAAGTCCAGTCACAGGGGGGAAAAAACTCACAAACCAAACAAGAGTCTCAGAGATTTGTCTGAGATTTGTCTGGCTTTGTGCTCAAACCTCAGATCCCAGTTTCCTGAGAAGCTAGGATTACATGCATAAGTCACCAGCATCTGGCCTGAAGAACACTTTTTTTTTTGGTCAGTCATGGGGCTTGAACTCTGGGCCTGGGCTCTGTCCCTGAGCTCTTCAGCTAAAGGTGAGTGCTCTACCACTTGAGCCACAGTGCCACTTCCGGTTTTCTGGTGGTTAACTGGAGTCTCATGGACTTTCCTGCCCAGGCTGGCAGATCTCAGCCTCCTGGGTAGCTAGGATTATAGGTGTGAGCCACTGGCACCTGGCAGATGGGACAGTGGCCCATTGTTCACTTCAAATTTCCTAGAGCTGAAGCACTAGCTACTGTACTTTGTCCCTTAGTGCTCAGCTCTGTTTTGAGACTCATCTTGTTGCTAACTGGGGATGTGGTTCTTACATTAAGAGGAGAATGTATATACTCTAAAACAATTTTTTTCAAGTCTAGTTCCTTAATGGAATGCAGAAAAGGGTGCCCAATTGGTGACCTGCCAATTCTCTGCATCCCTACTTTGTTTTCTCATACCTCCTACCAGGTACCTAGAACACTGAGGGATGTAGATATAGGTGCAGCTATACAAATGCAGCTCACCTACTGGAGTGCATCTATAAAAGGTAGAAGGACTCCTGAGGATTAGCAATCCCAAACTAATGCCAAAGCAATAGCAGGAGAAAAATTCAAATCATTTGGATCTATGGAGCACTGAGCCACTGGGCTGAGGTATTTTTATCCTATTGGTCAGATTTTTTTTTGGTGCTATAAAGGTGTACAGGTGTAAAGATTATTTTCTCAGGCTGAGAATGTGGCTGGCTTAGTGGTACAGTGGTGCCTAGAATGCATGTAGCCTTAGGTTCGGGTCCTCAGTACCATATAAACAGTAAAAGCCGGAATGGCACTGTGGCTCAAGTGGTAGAGTGCTAACATTGAGCAAAAAAAGCTCAGGGACAGTGCCCATGCTCTGAGTTCAAGCCCCAGGACTGGCAAAAAGGAAAAAAACATTATTTTCTTTGGACTAAGGGTCATGGCTCAAGTAGCATAGTGTCTACCTAGCAGTCTCAAATCCTAGTGTTTTATACACACACACATACACACACACACACACACACATCTATCTCTTCTCTGTGTGGGTTTGTGCACCCACTTGTAAATGTCCTGAGGCTGAGGAAGAAGGCCCCCAGATGTGACCTGTAGTCACAAGCAAGGACTGTCCTTGGCCAAACAGGAAAATCAGCAAGTCACTGGGTCACTAGACCAAGTTTCAATAGTCAGAGCATGGCAGAAAATGGCTCATTTCATAATTTAGGCAAAGTAAGGCCAATGTTTCCTTCAAGTTTTATTTGCATTACAACACTCTATAGTCCAGTTAGCTCCTAATCAGAGAGGCTTTTCTGTGGTGAAGCCACCTTTATGATGTAGATTTGTGTGGCAAGTTGTCTATCCTCACTTTGACACTTAAGTCCTCCCCCCTTTCCCCCCCCCTATTGACAGAGCTAGTGACTAGCCATATCATAGCTAAGAAGATGCTCTTCTGACATAACTCTTCGTCCAGAGCTGTGGTTCAGCCACCCATAGGCCAGGTCCTCCAGCAGGAGCCTTGCAGAAGCACTAAGACAGAGTTATGGCCAATCTCTCTCCATGACAGGCCCAGCCTCCAAAGCCTCCCTACTAATCCAGGTGTCAGGAAGAGGCTCTGAGTAACAAACACATGACTGAACAAGAAGAAGGCTTAGATGTCAGTCATGGCTCAGAAGCAGAGGCAGCGGCCTTGGGAATTCTTGAGATGGGCTGGGCACAGGGGAGCTTCTGGGCCTATGGGAAACAAAAGGGGAGTAGTCTTGCCTGGAGGAGGACAAGGGTACTGGACAGTGCCAGGTACGAAAGGAAGGTATAGAGAAAAGAAGGACATTGGAGTGGTATTGGAGCCAGACTTATCTCATAGCTTACCCTCCAACCATAGAAACAGGTAAACCCTTTCTTGTACTCCTTGATAAATAATAATAAGATATTTTTGTATTTTTTATTGAGGGAGAGAAAAAAAAAGAGACACAAAAAGTCAGAGTCAGATAGCATTCAATTCTAGAGAGTTCAGGTTTATCAGTGCCCAAGATTCCATACTAGCATTTGCCAAAGGCAGTAATGGAGGTGTATGTGTCTACAGGGGTCATGACTTAAGTGTTTTTAGAGCCCTGGTGGAGAGGGTACATGACTACAAGAGCTGGAGCACCCAGAACTGGCCTACAGGTCTTGATACAAGAAGGCAATTTTGAACAACTCCGTGCTAGTCAAATAAAGCACAGCTTTGGGCTTGATTCCATCCTGGCCAGCAGTCGGCAGCCTGTGGTCTATGTAATACTATGCACTGATCTCTCTGCTGTAGGCCAGAGCAGTAACCTTAGAATAAGTGCTAGGGGATCAGACACGCCTTGAGTTCTGTAGTCCAGAAGTCACTGAAGAAGAGGATGGAGGGATGAGGTGACGAGAGCATAAGGCCAGGCATAAAGTTGGAGAATGCATCTAGCTTCTTGAAAGGGGGCATGGGATCCCACTCATCTGAGCCAGCAGCTTTCAGGTTTTGGAGATGTTTGGAGGAAGCCTGAACCTCAGGCAGCTGGTAGTCCAGACTAATGGGCTCCTAAGGAGAGGCCCAAAGGTGAGAAAGGGAAAACTAGAGGCCAGCCAGGAAGAAAGGTGGGCAAGTTTCTGAGAAGGGCATGGCGCAAAAAATTGGCACTGGAGGGAAAATTTCGGGGCTAGGAGCTGTGTGGTTCTTTCTGAGAGGGAGTGGCAGAAGCATGGGCACAGCCATGGCCAGCTGCCTTCTCAGCATACTGCAAGGTTCTGCCAGTAACCACAGTGCTTCTGCAGTGCAGGTGCTCCAGCCTGGCCCCTGGCAGGCCCAGGAAGGAGAGTGGGAGAGAAGCCAAGAGGAAGATGTTCCACACTGAAGCCTCCTCTTCTTGGAGGCCTTGCTCATTTAACTCTGGGTTTTCTGCTTTGTCTTTCTTTAGTCCTGCGTGATCTGCAGTGCGTTCCTTCTGCAGTGGCCCAGGAGCAGAGGAATGAGAGGATGTGTCAGGCAATTCCTGCCAGAGTGTGTGAACAGGGCAGCCGGCTGGAAAGGGAGCTGTATTCACTTTGCAAGCACGGCGGAGGCAGGAATCAGAGAAAGCTAGAGAGGCCTAGGAGAGAGCAAAAGGACAGAAAGGGCAAACAAAGGGACCTCAGAACTCAAGCAAATGGAAGTGAGTGCAGGGAGGTGCTCTCTGACCCTACAGTTCCCTTAGGAGTCTTTGCTGGGCCAGGAGACTTTGCTGGGCCTAGGTGCTCAATCTATATCTGCAAGCAAGGGAGGAAGCTGAAGGAGACTAGGAGCCCTGAAGGCAGAATTAGACCTGATGGACCATGGAGATGGTCAGAGAGGAATGCTTGCCCTTATCCTTCTACTTTTCATCCTGATTTTAAAAGCAAGTCCTGGCACCTGTCTCTGGGTTGTGCCAAGAGAAGTTGATGGATATGGACTGGAGTTTCTACAAGGTTCTGCTTCTGAGAAGGTGGTATATAACTGAGCCTGGGCTTTCATGCCCTGGGAAATGGTCTAAATGGCCTGGGCAACCCAGAAGAGTCAAGCTTCTCCATCTGGGAGCTTCTGGCTTGCTATTTAGGTTTCGGGCTGAAGTAACTGTAGAGTGAGAGTCCCTGACATCATTTGGGTGGCCTGCTTGTTTGATTGAGGTGGTAGTGCAAGCTACCTAAAGAGTGCAAGGTCAAAAGGACTGAAGATGTCTTAATGAGTCAGTCGGTAAAGGTTGGACCATGTCCAAAAGGGTTCTGACACAGCTAGTTACAAGCACACATACATCTGGGGGTGTGGGCCCTTGTGAGCACTGTGTGTATTTTCTCAGTTGAAGGTGAGTGCATTGAGTTGTATGCAATGGCAGCTTGGCCAGGGTGTATAAAGGCACACCAGGAGAACAGGTAGCAGTTGTTTTGTTTGTGTGTCTGTGCATCTGAACAGGATGAATGATAGGATAGTTATCTGCTATTATCTGTAGAGTGGGCAACTCCCCACACCTCCTAACCTCAGTCTCTTACACTTCTTCCTCTTTCCCTCCTTCCTCCTCATCCAGTGATTTGGTTTGGGGAGGAAGCAAATCTCAGTAGACAATTGAAGAGTGAAGAGAATTTGATAAGATAAGGAAGGCCATATTTCCTCTGGGGAACAATAGAGGTGTCATGTTCTGTATCCCCTTTGCTTCTCAAAGGGCAGGCAGCCTACCTACTGACTGTCCAGCCTCTGGGAGAGCCAGCAGAGAGGAGGTAAACACTATGCTACTGAGAGAGAAAGCCTGAGACTCCTAGATGAGAGAGGAAAAGGGATGGAAGACAATTGGCATAGAGAAATGAGAGCCAGCTGTGACTGACACTGACTAGTCCCACCTAAGGCTTGGTTTATGGTCACAGAAATAAATTAGGAAGGGGCAGCATCTGAGTTCTCAGCCTCCTACAGAGGACACAGCCCTGGCTCATGTCCAGCTCTTCTCAGAAACAGTGGTAACCCTCATTCTGAGCTCCCTCCATGTAACATTTGCCTCTATCACCATTCTCTCTTCTTCTGATCGTATCTCTGAAGATCAGGTAACTTCCAGTCCCAAGAAATGATCCAGAAGGTCATGTAGACTTCTGAGAAGATGACCTCCTAGGATAGTTACACAAAAAAAAGTTGAGAGAAATTCATTTCATGGCCAGTGGCTGCTTAGAAAAGGCAAATCCAGCCTATGAATGTGATAAATGTTAACTGAGCATTAATCGCATTAAAGAGGGCCCTATAAACTTTTCATTTCTAATTAAATTCGTCCAGTGATGCTGCCCAAGCGAGTACTCTGGGCCTTTGTTTATGTGGAAAATTAAAATGCAAATACAATGAGATTTATTTCCAAGAGTGGAGTGACGGGCTGGTCCTTTTGGCTACTGGTCTCCAGGCCTGTCAGGCCAGGTAACTGCATCTCTGGAGGTGCTGTCCCTCTTGTAACAGATTCTTGTGTGAAGGGAAAGGTCAGAGTTCAAGGTCAAATATTGTTAAGAATGGAAAGACGGTGTTTAAAGGTGTGAGGAAAGGGAGAAAAAGTAAAGATGGCTTATAAATAGAGGGAAGCATTGCTCTGGCTTTCCACTCTTTGTCTATCTCAAATCATATCTTTAGAAGAGTAGCTCCCCCCGCCCTCCCAAGCAATCCTTGCTCAGTGGTTCCCAGTTAAGCCAGAAAGTACAACCAGGAAGATGGCAGCTTAGCCAGTCAGGGCGTAAAGTGAGACCCTACCTCAAAAATAACCAACACAAGCCCAGCTTCAGTGGCTCATGCCTGTAATCCTAGCTACTTAAGTGGCTGAGATCTGAGGATCACCATTCAAAGCCAGCTGGGGTAGGAAAGTCCGTGAGACTCTTAGCTCCAATAAACCACTAGAAAACCAGAAGTGGTGCTGACGGTTAATGGTAGAACACTTGCCTTGAGCTGAAGATCTGAGGGACAGCACCCAGGCCCAGAGTTCAAGCCCCACCGACAAAATAAAATAATTAACACATCTGGGAGCTGGGAGCTCATACCTGTAATCCTAGCTACTTAGGAAGCTGAGATTTGAAGTGACCCCAGACAGACAAACCTGAGATACTCTTATCTCCAATTAACCAGCAAAAAGCCAGAATGGAAGTGTGGCTCAAATGGTAAAGTGCCAGTCTTGAGTAGAAAAGCTAAGCAACAGTAGGAGGCCCTGAGTTCAAACCCTAGTACCAGCACACACACACACACATACACACACACAGAGGGAGGAAGGGAGAGAGAGAGAAAGAGAGAGAGGAGTCAGAGAGGGAGAGAGGCAAGAACAGAGACAGAGGCAAAGAGATGAGAGAGAATAACACAAAAGGTGGCTGGAAATGTGACTCTAGTAAGTGTGTGCCTAGTAAGTGTTTGGCTTTGAGTTCAATACCTAGTACCATTACCCCCAAAACAAACAAACAAAGCCTCAGTGGCCTTCAACAAGGAGTGCCATGCCTGGATTTTCTCTATTACTTTGAGGACCAGCTTCTGTTTACATTGTGGTTTTGCTGGGCTTTTCCTTCTAGTGCCAAGTGGCATTTTGACACAGGGCAGTGGAGCATAGAGGCACAATCTTAGGACGTTGTGCATGCACGCCTGCATGCACGCAGCCTTCTTACATGTAAGGAAAGCCGGTTGCTCATAAGAATAAACAAATGGCCCTCACAAGGAGTCTTCGTGTCTTGATCGGTTTGATAAAAGCAGTAACCCTGAGTCCTATTGAATGGAACCACCTAAATTTCCTATTTACTAAAACATAAATTAAGTCAAGAGGAGAGAAAAACCTAGGAAAGAAAAATCATTAGAGACTCTGAAAAATATCTATGCTGCTCTATGAGTAAGGAAGTTGTAAATAGTATTAAAACACAGAGAGGAAATGGAGGTAGGAGAGATGAGAAAAGCAGAGTGCTAAATCACAAATAGGGATACTCATACAAAGTCACAAACCAGATTGATGCCAAGCTTTGCAAAATCTACAGCCCAGCCTGATAATACCCAGTGACTGTGTGTGCAGGCACACAGGCATCTGGGGAGTGTCAGTGTGGAGAGAGTGGGCTGGTTGCACAGTGGGCAGGCTGCTCACTGTGCTGGATGCTGGGATTGATCCATCAGCTCTCTGTGCAGGGATCTGATTGGTAGGGTAGGATGTAGACAGTCAAGGATACAGCTGCATGAGGGTTTTAAAGGTCTTTAAGCACATGAGTCTCTTGTGAGCTGGATCCACATTCTAATGGATCTCTAAGGTAGCAACCCACTCCCAGAACACCATCTGCCTGAATGATTTTGCAAATAGCTGCTACCCCTGTCCTCTTTAGTCTGTTTTTATTCTGGGTTATTTTTTTCTCTCTCTTTAGTGTTCACTTATGTGTCTTGGAAATGCTTGAGCACTTACTGACAAACAGGTTAATGACCATAGCAACTCCCAAACATCTGGATGAAAACCAAGAACTTTAGTCAATCCTCTATAAAGGTTGACCATAGGATGCCAAAATCCTGGTAGCTTAGAGATGTCCTCTTAAGTGACTGGAATTCTTAGGCATAGAAACAACATATTGGGAAACACATTCTCTGTTTTCAGAGAAAAATGTTCTAGGAAATAAAGTATGGTTAGAAAGCATTTGGGAGCATTTGGTTCTGATTTCTGATTTTAAGGGCCAGGCCTAGAAGTGAGAGCAGTTGATATCTGAATAAATATAGCAAAACACTTTCCTTCCCCTGAATATTAGTCAAAAGGAAGATTACTTTGTCCAAGTAAGTTTTAGCTATATGTTAGGCCTGGCTTCCATTTGGATATCCATTTGCCATCTCAGGAAAAATTATTAGATATACCATTCGTTCATTTAATTTTTAGCTAAGTACTGCCAAACAAGTCACAGAAAGCTATGTGGCATAGTGCAAGAAAGGAGACTCTGAGAAGAAGCTACCAGAATTTGAATCTAGCTTCCTTACTCTCTGGTTACATGATTATGGCCCAATCTCATGTGCTTTCTGGACCAATTTCCTCACTCATATAATATGTATAATATGAGGGAGCCAAGCATTGTGGTACATGCTAATAATCTCAACTACTCAAGAGGCAGAAACTGAATGATCATGTTAGAAACCAGTCTAGGCGCCGGGTGCTGGTGGCTCACGCCTGTAATCCTAGCTACTCAGGAGGCTGAGATCTGAGGATCGCGGTTCAAAGCCAGCCCGGGCAGGAAAGACCGTGAGACTCCTATCTCCAATAAACCACCAGAAAACCGGAAGTGGCGCTGTAGCTCAAGTGGTAGAGCGCTCGCCTTGAGCTGAAGAGCTGAGGGACAGCGCCCAGGCCCAGAGTTCAAGCCCCACGACCGACAAAAAAAAAAAAAAAAGAAACCAGTCTAGGCAAAAACATTACCGAGACTACCATCTCACAAAACAAGCTGGGCCAGACACTGGTGGCTCACACCTAGCTACTCAGGAGGCTGAAATCTGAGGATGTGATTCAAAGCCATCCTGGACAGGAAAGGCTGTGAGATTCTCATTTCCAATTAACCATCAGAAAACCGGTAATGGTACTGTGGCTCAAAGTGGTAGGGCACTAGCCTTGAGCAAAAAAACTCAGAACAGCAATCATGCCCCAAGTTCAAACCCCATGACTGACCCAAACAAACAAACAAATATAACAAAAAAAAAACAAGCTGGGCTTGGTGGTACACATGTATATATAATATCAAGGGGTAGAAATAGGAGGATTGTGGCTAAAGATCAACTCCAGACAAAGAGTGTGATCTTACCTGAAAAATAAACTAAAGCAAAAAAGGACTTGGAGATGTGGCTTAAGTAGTAGAGTATTGACTTAGTGAGATCAAGGTCCTGAGTTCAAACTCCAATACCACCTCCCAAAATGTGAAAGCAATAATCCTGTAGGTTTCTAAGAGGTTCTCATGAAGATTAAATGAGCCAATCCTCATAAACCTGCTTAGAATTGCATGTGACAGATATTAAGGGCCCAGTAAATGTTATTCTTATAGTACTCATCAAGTGTGTATTTCTTATTATGTCTCTATATTACTGTGCATGCATTCTCATTTACCTATGCATCAACACTGAAATCTTCTAAAGAAGAAAGCTTGAAGAGCCAAAGGATATTCTATGAGCAGGACTGTGTGTCCTGAGGGCCAGTGAGACTTACAATGTCCTGTGAGTCTAACTGTATTTAGGAAAGGCAAATGCTCTCTGTATTTACTAGAGAAAAAAAGAGGCTCTGTGACTCACCTCTCTGACCATCAAACAGAATTAGTCAGGTAATTGCTCCTTTTGTCTGCTTTGTGAGTCCAGCTCCACCCCCTTCCACATTCCTGTGTGTGTGTGTGTGTGTGTGTGTGTGTGTACTGTGTACACTGTGTGTAAGTACACACTCTTTTCCGGGATGAGCCTGATATTGCTTGAGAAGTTGAAGGTTGGCATTTTTCAGGCCCTGGCATTTTCATGGGTTGTGGTATTTTTGCATTCATAGTTTCATTGTTGTTGTTTTAAGATAAAAGGAAATGGTTGTGTGGAAAATCTTTATGTGATGGGTTTGATGGGTTCCTCTGATTCTTAAATGCCATAGAGGGGAGGAAAGGGAGGTAAACAGTATAGGATGGGAAGAGAAGAGAGAAAATAGAGATAAGACAAAGGAGAGGAAAGGAGAGGAAGCAGTAAGCAAATATTTGACAAATTCCAGCTAAAAATTTTGAATATTGTCTTGCACGCCCAAATTCTTGCAGGAAGCAAGGGAATCTGATCATCATTGAAGTTATTACCCTGGATAAGAGAGAAAAGATTTTTAAGAAAAATTTGAAGAAACAAAATGTACTTTAGGCTTAATCTTTTTAGGTGCAATGGGTCAAAATAATTGGACAACAATAGATTTTTCTATTTACTTTGTGCCCACCAAGAGCAAAGATGAAAACCAAACTCATGATATGTCTCTCATCTCTATGAGAAATCTCATGGAATGAGGCTGAGACCTAGATATATTCTTGTTTCAAATTCTTCTTGGCTTCAGTTCAGTTCAGAGAACTTCTAAAGATCCACATTCAGCTGCTCACCACTCATTTTTTCTGGTATTTTAATATCCAGATTTTTAAAATTAAATTAAAGAGAGATTCTGTGTATATGTGTGTGGGGCACTCGGCATTGAATTCAGGGTTTTGTGCATTCTAGGCAAGTGACAGTAACTCTGTCACTGAGTTATATCCCCAATCGTATTTTTTTTAAATTAGTAAAATGGACATTCTAAGAGCTAATCACCTTCATAAATTAAAAAAGGGGGGACACTCAGACACTGGTAGCTCATACCTGTAATTCTAGCTACTCAGGAGGCAGAGATCTGAGGACTGTGGTTCGAAGCCAGCCTGGGCAGGAAAGTCCCTGGGACAACGCCAGTTAACCACAAGAAAACCAGAAGTGGAACTGTGGCTCAAAGTGGTAGAGCACTAGCCTTGAGTAAAAAAAGTTAAGGGACAGCACCCAGGCCCTGAGTTCAAGCTCCACAACCACAAAAGAAAATTTTTTTTTTTGCCAGTCCTGGAGCTTGAACTCAGGCCCTGGGCGCTGTCTCTGAGATTTTTGCTCAAGGCTAGCACTGTACTACTTGAGCCACCACTTCTAAATTTTTCTGTTTCTATGGTACTGAGGAATGGAACCTAGGGCTTTATGCATGCTAGCAAGCACTATACCACTAAGCTACATCCCCAGCCCCAAAAGAAAAAAAAAATGTTAAGGGTTGGTAGTGTGGCTCTGTTGGTAGAGCAAAGTACGTGAAAGCATCAGTTTGAGTTTTAGTCTCAGACGGAAATTTTTTAAAAAAGTTTTTCTTTTGTGACTGTATCACCACAGGGCTGGCTACTGTCTCAGGGTTAAATGGGCGGCGTGGCTCTCAGTCTCTATCACCTGCACTGCTTAAATGACCAGGGCTCTCTGTCTTTGGCACTGTGCTACCTGCTTCTTTGTTTAGGGTCTGGGTGTGTATCTCTGTGCATGTGCACCCCCACACCCCTTGACCTAGTTGAGAATTTTATGGATTTTAGTAACTTGCATACATGTTTGTATTTGTGCATTGTCCAACCTTATGACAATTTTATCTAGTAAGCCATCATCATCATCATCACCACCAACATAGATAACCAGTCCTTACTGCAGTAGGAATTATTATATTAAATGTATTAATTGACTTAAAACTCATGAACAACCCCATAGGGCTTTATAGGATTGTTTATAAATGAGCAAACTGGAGTACAAGAAGTTAAATAACTTTGTTAAGGTCACAGGCTAAGTAGAACTAGGATTTGAACCCATTTGAACTCATGTGCTTCTCCATTGTGGCACAGTTTAAGTCAATTTGAGATCATGAAAATGAAGGAATGGGCAATCTCTTGGGAAACTGCATATTTTACCACCTCGTACTTTGCCATGATTTTATACATTTACTTACAAGCTCAGACAAGGACCTGTACCCTAACAGTATTGTGTCTAGGATATATTCCTGAATTCTTTCCTGATGAGTGTCCCTCAGTGCACTCTGCTGCTGAAACATGTCATCTGGGGATACTGGAAAGGAAGGAGATGCTGCTGGCCTCTGTTACAGCCTAGTGAGGAATGGGTTCATGTTGGAACTCAGGGGTATACTCCCATCCATCTCCCCTCACTTCATCTGGTATCTAGAGTCTCAGTAGGCATAGGGTTTGCCCTAGCTGCTTCACTCTCAGATTAGGCAGATCCAGGGAAGATGGCACCAGTACCAGAACCAATGTGATAAAGTCAGAACTATTCTGTGGAATAGGGACAAGTTGCTTTGAAGAAGAACAGGGTTGTATATTTGATCAAGAAGAGATTTGTTCTGCATTTCTAGAATCTTCTCTCCGGAAAAAGCAATGCAAATGACCAGGCCAAAATAAGCTAAAATTAAGTCAAAAGGATGGCCCTCTCACCTACAACCACATAGAGAAGGCAATTAAAGTAATTACTGAATTACACAACCACCACCCATATCCAACATCATTATTCAACCCACATCACCAAGGAGACACCCATTAACCTAATCTCTGAGACATACATTACAAATAAAGAGATGCAGATATGATCAATGAACACGATAATTCAAAGCAGAAACACAGACACTGCCACAGAACAATACTCAAATTCCTCCAACTCAGTGTTACACAAAGTGCAGTCCCTTCCATACAATACCACAAAGCAGGAACTACCAAACCGGCAGCCAGCTGCTGGAATATGTCAACACAATGTGAAACATAGTAACACAGCACAATCCACACCTCCCCATCCCATAGGTCACCCGGTACACAAAGGCTGAAATCATGTGACCACTGGAGTGATGGTAAACATTGGCCAGCCACACACAGAGTAAAGAGCCAGCATTGCAACACCCAAACCTGCTGCACACACTAAAGAAAAGTGTTCACAGCCACACCATCACCAAGCTCAGTACAGCTGCCAGGAAACAACAGCGCTGTCTCTTCAGCAGGTGGATGTGTCTAGACCATCACCTCCAATAAAGCCCTTGGGCTCTTGTTGCTAGTGAGAGAGTAAACTGTCCCCTGAGCCTGCTTCTTGAGACAGGACAAATCAGCTTATTCTGGTTGAGGTTTAATAAGACTTCACTGTTACTGAAAATGACAGAGCTCCAGGGATCAAGGGAAAGGTTGGGGTGGGGGTGGGGGATAGTTTGCCACGGTGGGTGCAGGAATTCCCCTCCGACTCCTGTCTTCTTTGGCCATTCCTGAGCTGAAGCCCTCTTGCTGGGTGTTCACTGAGTATCGATTCAGTCTGCAAGCAATTTTAATATTTCTTCAGGGACTTTCCAGCAACAGCACAAGTCATTAATTCACCCTCCCAAATTGCTTATTCAATAGCAAGAACATGGCTCCTGAATAAAGTCCCAGAATTTATGTGACTTGCACGAGTCAGGAGGTCAAACAACTGTTATGGAGCGAAGTTAAAAATCCAAATAAAATATTGACACTTTTTTTGGGGAGGGGGAGTAGGGGAAGCCAAGGTATTTAAAATAGGGTTTTGTTGCAATGCCCCCAGGATAAAGAATGGAAGGAGACTGAAGACAAGTTGGAGTTTATAAAATCAATAGAATTTATTGCACATCTACTTGGCATTTAATAATTCTCTCATTTCCACATCCCCCACCCTCACCTCATCCTGGCCATATACAGAGAGATACACAGGTATACAAATGCACATTTATGCACATCAATACTGCTGCACTGGACCAATATAAAAACACAATTGTGGTGTGGGAATCTCAAACACCCTGAGAAGGGAGCAGTGATGGGTGTAGAATTTCACTGTGACTTACATATTTAACAGAAGTAGGCATAACTTGGCAGATATTCATGAAATCAGTAATGATAAACACATCCATGGCTATAAATCTTGGATCTATGCATTAGGGCAGACACGGAAATACCCTAATCATATAAATAGTTTCTAAAAGCATAGAAACACATCTGTATTCAGTATCATCATATGATCATGGATATGATTTGGAAATTGTTCCTTTGAAACACAAGCATAATGCTGACCAAATTAAACTGTGGCACATGCACAGGAGTCGTAAGCAAGCGCAGAATCACAGCCAAGTGTAATCTCTGCTAATTGTCTACAGATATATTTACTCCCTTGTCCAGGTCATGTATGTAAAAAAACATATTCTCTCATGCCCAAATAGTTACTAAACACAAAGAAATATTAATACAGAAATTTCCAGAAGAGTTCATATCATTCAGCTCTCAGCTATTAAAGTCACAGGCCTGGATCTAAAAGTCTGTTTTCAATGCTATTAAGAATGTGACCTTGGGCAAGTTGAGTTGTCTCTTAGGTAAACTAGAGAGCATGTGTATTTGATAGAGTTGTCATTGGGATTTAAATGAGAAAATGTATTTATTACAATGCCTGTTGTACAATGCATATGGAATAAATATTAGTTATAACTTTTACTGTTATTCTGTGTAGCTCTTCTATTGACATCTTTTTATTCCATCATCCATTTGTGTGTGTGTGTGTGTGTGTGTGTGTGTGTGTGTGTGCATGCATGTGTGCTAGTAGCAGGGCTTGCTAATACCAGGGTCCTTGTACTCTTGGTTGGCGTTTTTTAGCTCAAGGGTGGTGTTTTACCATTTGATCCACACTTCTAGTCTGGCTTTGTGCTGATTATTGGAAATACAGTCTCTCAGACTCTTTTCTGCCCAGGTTGGCTTCAAACAGTAATCCTCAAATTTCAGCCTTCTTAGTAGCTTAGATTACAGGCATGAGCTACCAGGGCTCATCTTCATCTGTTCTTGATCCTACCTCGTGGTTAGCAGTGTAGGTTCTGGGAGTTAGACACCCAAGTTTAAATTCTGGCTTTGTTATGTAACAGATGTATTCTTTGAGTCTCAGCTTCCACACCTGTAGAATAGGGATGAGAGTTTCCATAGGTAATTGAAAGATTTAATTTGAAGATCTGTGGGAAATGCTCATCACAATGACTGTCACATAGTAAGCATTTGTTAGCTCATAGGGTCCCTTAATATTTTATTATTTTTGATGATAATATTAATTTACTCTTCAATGAACATTTACTACATACATTATGATTTATCCTGTTTGTTGCTAGGTAGTGAGGAAAAAATAGATGTGACCTCTGCCTTTGTACAGCTCAGAGTCCAGGGGAGAACTCAGAGTGAACTAACAAGCAGCGAAAGAAGGCTTTAGCTCTATGCTGGCCCCTGATGGAAAGAAGAGACCAGAGATAAATAGATTGAAAAGCTGAGGGAGAGCCAGAGTGGGAAAGATTTTGAAGGCCAGACCAAGAAATCCTGAATTTATCCCATGGAGTTTAGGCTCATCATATTCTTTCGGGAGGAGACAGAGGCTGTTGGATGATTGCTTTTGAATCCCAAGTAAGTAGGTAAACGGTGACGAGGACTAGAGACAGGGAGGCTAGGAAACAAGCCCCATGTCTGCTGCTTCCAGGGTTGATGGTCCTCTAGGCTTTGTTATATTCTCAGAGAGATGGCTATACCTGTAGAGAGACAAGTAAAATGTTCAAACACAGAATGAGAGATTTGCTCCCAGTAGTGGGGATCCACTGACCATTATAACAAGTAGTTCCTAAATTCCTAGAGTCTTTCAAGCAGGACTATGTGCTGGACAACTGGTTGACCCCAGCTTTAGCTGGGAACTCTCTCAGATTAGGGCAGAGCCAGTGGTGAGACGATCTAGTCTGGTCACGCTCTGGGCTTGGCATGCACTGCAGACTGGTTTCCAAATGGTTAGTTAAACACATTGCCCCTTAATTTTTAAACCTATGCATATCTTGAAGTTAAATCAATCCATATGCTTATCATTCATCATATAAACTATCACTATTGCCCCCTTGGGCCAGCCCCATGGCCCATCTAGCCTAGTAAATTGTCTTTGGCCTGGGCTCCCAGGGACACATGGCAGAAAGATTATTGCCCTCAATGCCAGTCTTAGAGGGCTAAGTTGATGCAGCAAATATTCGTGGTTTCTTAAAAAAAACACTGAAAAATCCACTTTGAAATTATTTTACTTTTAATCTAGAGCTTAGTTTTTGCAGAGGAACTGATAGATTCTTGGATTTGGGTGATTACATTAGAGTCCTGATAAACAGATGGTAAGAAATGTGGACCAATGGTGTATGAGTAAAGAACTTTCTTTACTAAGACTTCTTTCCAATTCTCTCAAGGACCCCCAGGGTAACTAGCAGATGGTACCCTCATACTCTAGCTGAAGCTAATCTTCTCAAATAGTGGAGAGCTCAGAAATTCTAATTCAGGTCTAAGGATGGACACAGGAATATACATTTTCAGCAAATACTTTAGGAGGTTCTAATGCAGCTAATTCAAGGACCATAGTTTGGGGATATCCTTCTGCAAGCTTTTTGGTAGAGCTTTCATTTCTTGATATTTAATTATGACTTCTGAGAAGTGGCAAAAAGACAGAAGCTTTTGACACATTTGGGAAGAGCCCTGGTAACCTGGAACTTGCGTGTCCAGCTAAATCCAGAATGGAAGAGCCTGCCCCCAGCTCTCAAGAGTAGCCAGGTTCTCATAGGTGGCATGCTTCTTCACAGAACCCTGACATATGGTCAGTTGTTCCAAACCAAAACCTGCCGGGTCTGTGAATAAGCCTGGACAATATCCCTATACTACAGGGAGGTCATGTGTAGAATGACTACTGTTTCCTATAGAAACAGTATATACTATATACGAGGGGAAGATTCCAGTTTCTTAGAGTTCTCAGGAATAGGCACCACTTTCAGGAAACATAAAGACTTCCTGGGTGATCTACGACATCTCACTGACGATTTGCTATGGAAAGTCTCTAGCTGTTTGCTCACTTGCCTCAGGGCCAAGCCAAGCATACAGTCCTGATAAAGGCAGCTCTCAAAGATTCAAGTTGAATCAGTTACCTGTATTCAGAGGGTAGAATATCCTTTGCTGGAGCAAATATAGTTTTAGAATGATCCAGTGTAGAACACTCAAGCAGCTTGAAGTCATTGGCAGAGGTCCCGCCTACCACCTGTCTGGCTCAGTGGCAATAGGGCCAGCTAGGCTGAAACATTCTGTATCTGAGAGTTTCTTTAATTTTTCCAAACCAGGAAGGATTTTTCCCCTTGCCATAGCTTTAAATTTTTTGCTTTTAGACCTTGAAGTAGACTGTCTACTCTAGAATAAGCTGCTTTATATGATGTATACATGTATATAGCAGGTGCATGTAGATTCTTGACATTTTGCTCCCATGGCCCTTTGAGCAAACCAGTGATATAAACAATTTGAGGTAGCCCATTCTTTCTGTTCTTCTGAGAGGTAATTACCAAGTTGGGAAGACAGTTTGTTCCAGGCAGCTAGGCAGGATCTCATGGGTACATGCTTGGAGATATCATATACACATATTGTTCTTGGCTGGTTCCAGCCAATATCATTATTCCCATTCTCCAGTGAGAAATTCTGATGCTTGAAAGAGAGCCTTACCCTGCATCTCTCAGAACATGGGACTGAGGCTAGAATCCAGGAGTTTGAATTCTGGACTTTTGAGTGTCTGCTTTTGAAAGTAGTGTAGTTCAGTGAGTGAAGGTATGAGGCCTAAAGTTAGTCTACTTAAATTCAACTGTCAGATTGATAAATGGATGATGGTAAGCAAATTATAGTATGCCCTGACTGTAAAATGGGTGATGTAAAGATTAAATGAACTACTTATACAAAATACAAATAGAACATTGTCTAGCACATAGGAAATACTTAGTAGACAGTAGGTTTTATGACTGGAGCCTCTGTTGAAGAATCATAGCTCCTTGGAGTCCTGGTCAGACTAATCTTGGAAATGCTGTCACCTCATTCCCTCCAAGGTGAGATGTCTGAGGTCACCTCAATGCTAATAGGACCTCTTCTTGTTTCTACCTCAGGGAAAGTTTTTGCACACCATTTATTATCATATAATGTGAGACAATATAATATCATACATAACATAACATAATATGATGGGTAGGTTAACTTGGAAACCCTGAGGCAGACCGTGGATGGATGGATAGATGAATAGATACATTTGTACTAAGTATACATACATTATATCATTGTATTGATTTGTAAAAAGTTCCCGGTCTGCCTGGCTGTAATGAGATTTTTGAACTTTGCGTGGCGATCAATGAGAGGAATATTATTGGCCTGGAGAATTGATATACCTGCTCTCACTGGCTTGTTCTGCTCCCAGGCTGCCCCGGCCCCCCAGGTGTACGATTCCAGCAGACACTTAACCTTTTTTACAGTGTCATCAGGCTAAAAGGAATCTAATAGTGACACAGGACTTGTGCTCAGCACTCTGCCACTATTGCTTTCCTGTCACAAATAATTTATAGCCTTCTATTTCCATCCTGGAGACTGCACCCCAGCCCTGCCTCTTGCTTTCCCCCAGCTCCCAGAAATCAATAAACTCACACAGCCACAGTGGGACTTCAGGGTGCAAGGAGATGGACAGATGGACAAAGAGAGGGAGATGGAGAGAAGGGCAGAAAAAGATGGAGAGGGAGAGACAAAGAAGTAAACCATGAGAGGAAGAAGAAAAAAAGGGTGCAAATAGAGATGAAGCGAGTCTTCCCTGAGCTATCTTGAATGGTTTGAGACCCCGTCTCTGTTCTGTCTTCACAAGTTTGAAAGACTGTTGCTGAGGCCTTCCACTCAAATTTACAGAGGCAGTGAACATGTTTCGGTCTCCAAGGTAATGGAGGTAGAGCCTTCCTGGGATTTTTAACTGAAGAAGAATTGACCTCACTACCAGTCTTATCATCCTTTAAAGCCCTACCACACACCTGTACCCCCACCTCCTGCCACCTCCTAGATTCTCTAGAATTCGTCCTCGTGTCCCTACATGTGATCCAGAACCCAGTCTGTCTTCTTGGGATTCTTTCTAATGCAGCCTCTTTTGGGGGTTATCCTTTAACCCCTGCTATAGCTGTTTCCTATCTTTTCCATGCTCTTCCAAGGGTCTCAATAGCATATGTATCTACAAGGCTGGGGCATATTAAGTAGGGAGGCCTCCTGCCTTCCTCCAGCTCAGCCTTAAATGAAAGCAACCATGACTAGGAGTTGCCTATAGGAATAATAATACTAGTGGACATTATTATTATAGCTAGCACTTATTGAGCCAATCATCATTCTAATCACTTTATGTGGATTATTCTACTTAATACTCAGTTCAAGCCTGAAAAGTACATAATCATATTACCTGATTTTACAGAGAAGAGAAAAAGAAATTGCCAAGGTTTTGCAGGCAGTATGTCATGGAGTTGAGATTCTAGCTCAGGCAGGCTGAGCATGGAACCTATTGCTATGCAAGGGTATACTCTTATGAATGTGAGACCCTAAGAGCTTGAGATTCCATGCTGGGTATAGGCCAAAGCCCAAGGAAGGCCAAGCTTTCACCTGAAATGAGTGAAGAAAGAGCATCCTGGGTGGGAAAATCTACTGGGAAGTAGGGAGCAATACCATGTTTTCTCATGCTCTCATGGGGATCTGGCCTTCCAGGCCTTCCAGGCTATAGAGAATACAGATGTGTCTGGCTGACTTGTGGGGCCAAGATTGAAAAATAGTTCGAGATGGAGTAGGAGGAACGTGGGAAAATGCCCCAAGGAGTCATCCTAAGCCATTGGTTTATGCTTTAACCCCTAGGGCCATTTTCCACACATTGTTTGGTTGTATATGGGATGGGCACTGGATGACCATCAGGTGTCCATGACTCTTGTTCTTAAATTCTCCATTTAGCTCTGGCTAGGCCCCATTGTCTGAGGTCGTGAATGGATACCAATGGCATTAGTAACGTAGCAGGCACTCTGCCCAACTCTTCTCCCATGCACCACCAAGCTGCTGTCAGGGTGTAGTGATTTTCCATCACTTGCTTCCTCAGCTAAATCTGTACCAGTAACCCAGGGGTCAAAGGACCCTGGGTAACAAAGACAGAAACTCCACCAGCCTGTCCAGTTATCTGTCTCTCCCAGCCCTTTCCCTGGCCTCCTTCATCCAGAGCCCACTGGCCCACACAGAGCTACCACAGGCCCTGCAGCACCCTAGAAGTTTGTACTGTCCCAAATCAGGAGCAGCAACTTCTGAGATGCCTAACATCCTTCTAGAATTTTCCTGTCGATGAGCCTACACCATTCTCAACTACTGTCTGATTTTTTCCCACAGTAATCAGGCTTCTCCCCAACTCTTCAGAGATTACCTAACTTCTGTTTTACTGAGAGCAAACAGCCATAAAACTCCTTTTCAGAGCTTTGCTGTGCTTGGCTAGCCCTCTGCTCCACTCCCCCCTTGCGCTGCCCTGCTCTGTCTCCAGTCTCTTTGGCAGCCTCAGGCTTTCCCTCTGCATGGATTTTTCCTTCAGCCCACAAAAGTATCCAGATGATTGTTCTTGTACTGAAACACTCTCTGTACGTTCCACAGCCAGATCTGTTCTCCACTTTCCATGCAGCTGGCTATTTTGTTGTCTCCTGGTTCCAGATGCTCTCTAACCCTGCTCTGCCTGGTTCCTGCTTCAGCCTCTAGGATGACACTTTTCTCCCCTGTGTCACTAATAACTATCCAGATACCCAAGTGTGTGCTTTTTCTTATACACACATACCTTCATTCAGTCTTCAGGTTGCCATTGTCATGACAGATTAGGTTGTTTTTGTTTTTGTTTTTTGCCAGTCCTGGGACTTATACTCAGGGACTGGACACTGTCCCAGAGCCTCTCGGTGCTCAAGGCTAGTGCTCTACCACTTGAGCCACAGTGCCACTTCTGGCTTTTTCTGTTTATGTGGTAAGGGGGAATCAAACCCAGGGTTTCATGCATGCTAGGCAAGCACTCTATCACTAAACCACATTTCCAGTCCAGACTACTATTTTAAAACACTGGAAGGCAAGGGTCTCATTCCTACAGCTTGCAAGTGTTCAGCAAAAGCTGATTAAAGCTGAATTGGCTCATGACTTATAACTCACCTAGTTGGTTGAGGTGAGCTTGGCTTAAGATCCAGTGGCCTAGCACTTCCCTCTCTACTTTCCTTAGTTTGGGGTATTGGAAAAGCACCCTCTTTTCAAATCTGGAGGACTATGATAAGATCCCAGTTATAAAACTAGCTCCAAAATGATGTCCAGCCACAGGAGGTCCTGGTACCAGAAAATGTCAAATTGAGGAGGGAAAAGAAAGGTGGGCAACCAGCCACCAGAGCAGTTGTTCCCTCTCCCCCATCTTTGCTACCAAAAACTCAAGGGATGAGGATGAAGCTGAGGAGCCTGGTAGGGTACTGGCCAGGGCAGTGTGATGTGTGATACTGTTGTGATGCTGTTGCAGGATCATCCGGACCAAAGTTCAGCAGCCTTTCCACCCAACGCCGGACGGGGCAGGGACAGGAGTGACTGCTCCTGGTCACACCATCGGTAAGAGGGCTCGGGGAGGAGGGAAAGACAAGCTGGCCCAGAAAAGCCAAGATACAGACCAGTTCTGGGAGCTGCCCATTTCAATGGCCTCTAGGGTCTGCCCTGTTTCCCACACCATGTTTCCTCCTATTCCTGAGTTCCTAGAGGCCCAGAGTCTCCCTGAGATCCTCCCACCCATCCTCTGATTTATCTTAGTCTTTATTGTCTCTCTCTAACTTATTTTTATTTTTAGTAATTCTTCTTTTTACCCTTCTTTCTTTTGCTCTATCATATTTTAAATTTTTAATTCTGTATATTCTTCTTTCTTTCATAGCTACTTTCTTACGCCATTTCTGTTTCAAATTATCCCACCTCGGTCTTCTTTCTACTCTTTGTTCCCTTCTCTCCCCACCCCTCCTCTGCATCCTTTCCCTCCCTTTCTCTCGGTCATCTCCCTCCCCTCCCTTTCTTCTTTCTCCACTCACTCTTCTCTACCTCCCCTGCCAACCCTTTTCTCTTCTTCCTCTCCCCTCCTCTTCTTGTATGTGTGGCTCTGGATCTATCCCTGTTTCCATTCTTCCTTCCTCATGGTCTCTCTTCCTTTGGCCTGTTTCTCCTGATTTCTTTTCTTTCGTTCTTTCTTTTTCTTTTTGTCAGTCCTGGGGCTTGAACTCAGGGCCTAGGCACTGTCCTTGAGCTCTTTTTGCTCAAGGTTAGAGCTCTACTACTTTGAGCCACAAAGCCACTTCCAGTTTTCTGGTGGTTAATTGGAGATAAGAGTCTCACAGATTTTTTCCTTCCCTGGGCTGGCTTTGAACCATGATCCTCAGCCTCCTGATTCACTAGGTATACAGGCATGAGCCACAGGGCATGGTTTCTCCTGATTTCTTTGTCTCTGCTTCATCCATGATGTAGCCTTTTGCCTCTCTCCAACCTTCCTATCTCAGTTCTTGACTCATACTCAGGGTCTTTCAAAGGCATGTCCCAGGCCTGCCAGCACACCGGCTGGCACACTTTTCCATCACCATGCACACACACACTAACTGATCTTTGGCTCTTGGTGCTTCATGCTATTGTCACCATAGATGAGGCCTGGAGTCCAAAGAAATGGGATGCAATTACATTTGTCTTACTACTGCTCTTGGCAGCTATCCCCTTCTCTCTTGACCAACAGGAAGTAGAAATGGCTGGTCCCAGCCCTCCTGGAGTTGGCAGGAGCCTTTGTTTGCCAGGCCTAGGTAACAGCGTGTGCTGGGAGGGAGGGTTGGACCAGGCTGTACCTGAGCTCACCATGGCAGAGTGAATGGGGTCATAGTCTGTCCCCTGAGGGGGAATTTAGGAACTTTTTAAGTGGTTTCAAGACCAAAAGCAACTGAGGGGGGAGGGGGGAGAGAGAAACTGTATGCTTCTGAGAAGTATTAGAACAAGCTTTGAGATTCCCAGAGTCAGAAACAGAATTATCACAGAGCTATAGGCTCCAAATAGTAGCTGGTAAAAACTCTGCTCAGGAGAAAGGAATGATGAGCTGGGATTTGAGGGGGGAAGAATTTGCCCAGACCCGAATTGGATGTGCTATTCCAGAAGGTATTCTAAGACTCATGCTCCCTAGAAAGCCATCAAAGTACTTTCTAAACGAAACCAACCTTAGGGTTTCCTGGGCCTATACACAGTCTATCTACAGAGAAGGTGCTCCAGGATCTAATGAAACCCATAGGTTACAGAAGCCTGAGTTGACTGGTCACTACTTTGTATGGGCTAAACAGAAGGAATAACAGCCTAAACTGAGCAAGTCGATGTTTCCTCCCTTCAGCCTCAGGAAGAAGGGGAATCTAGGCTCCGCATCCCTCCTTCTGTCCTCTGCTTCTTTCTTCCCCCGGCCGTGGGGCTTTGGCCTGAGCTCACACCTGTTACCCTGATGGCATTTCCTTCTTCTTCTTGTCCAGTTCCCAGCACTGCCTCCCCTCCTGTTTCCAGCGCCTCCAATGACCCAGTGGGATCCTACTCCATCAATGGGATCCTAGGGATACCTCGCTCCAATGGTGAGAAGAGGAAACGTGATGAAGGTAGGGAGGAGGGAAGAGGTTTGGCTTCCCCTCTGCGTGCTTTGTCCTTGGACTCAGAGCTCCGGTTTCTGCCTGGCCTTGCAGCTGCTCTGTTGTGAGATCAGTTTTAGTTGCAAAGCCCAGGTGCCCCCACTGCCCGGCTGGCTCCTGGAGAGTGGGAGGGAGGCTGCTGGTGGGGCCACTAGCTTCACCATCTGCTCAGCCCTAAGGGCTTCACCTTCTGCTGAGACCCACCCCATCTCTCCCTATGGGATGCCAGGAGGAGACATGTGAACCTTTTACCTTAGGAGGTTGTGAGGACAGCTGGTCTGTGACCAAGGATGAAAGGCCAACTGACTTTGTCCTCACTTGATCCCAACCCATTGGAAGGTACTGGGTGATGTCATGTATACTGGCTGTGGGTTTTGTTTTTTCCTCCGCCCTCATGGAGCTGGACTCTCCATGAGAGTGGATGTCACTCCGGTTCCCCACTGGCCCATCTCCTTCTTCCACTGCAGCCCTCAAGGCCTAGCCAAGTTATTAAGCTATGAATTAAAGGGAATGAGGAATGAAGAGGAGATGGGAAGAAAGAAAATAAGGGGACAGTGATGGGGATGAACTTGGTACAAGGTGCTTTCTCAAATACACCAGCACTAGGGGTCCTTTGGTGACCATCTGGTTCTCTTCTGGCACATGAGGCCAGTGTACAGAGCTGTCAGGGCAGGCAAACAGACACCAGTGTCTCAGACCCTGCTTCCTGCTCCAGTTCTCTCAGTCTCAGCCAGGGAAGTGGTAGCCTCCTGGATTTTCAGAGTATAGGATTTTATAGCTATCTTCCATGACCTCTACAGAATCCTCCAAAGATCAGCGTAAGGGGCGAGGGGTGACCATATTTCGCACCAGCCCAGGCCAGTTCCAATTTATGCCTGTTTTCTCTGCATCTCTGCCAATCAGCCTCTTCTTTGTCTCTCAAGAATGTCCCATTTGGACAATAGCTTCTGTGGTCACCCTAAACATAGACAGGTCTTTGATGGGAGCCACTTGATAAAGAACAAGAGGAGAGGGACACAGTCTCTCTGGGCCACAGTCTATATTCTCCAGGCCCAGGCAGAGAGAAGAGAGTATGAGAGCCCTGGCCTCTAGCAGAAGGGCCAGAGTGTATAGGAGAGGCCTGGGCCTGGCAAGACAGTGATGACCTGGTGCTGGCTTCCTTCCAGAAGCCCTAATGGCCTCGTTTCACAGGGAAACAGCTTGTCTGGCTCTATTTCTCCTTCTTCCAAAATATCCAAACCCATTTGGCTGCCACGGCCTTTGCCACTCACTAAATTTCATTGTGGTTGTTTTGGCGGCAGCCCCTGATGGGCAAAGGGAGGCCGAGTGAACAGCCCTGAGTCCCAGATCTCCCTGGGTTTCCCATACTCAGGCCTTAGCCAAGCTCCCTGGCACCCTGGATGCTTTGGTAGAGTCTGCTTCAAACCCTAAGGGTTTCTCTTTAGCCACCTGCCTTGTTCAGTGTATGAGATATCCAAGAGATTGGAGAGGCCACTGAAGCCTCTCTGTTCTCTCTTTGGTTGGCTTGCAGATGGGGGTTTGCCTGCCCTCTGCTACTTGGGTTCCGATGAGCTGTGAAGGGATGCCGAGGGTAGAGAAGTACTGGCCTGAGGCTGTGGCCATCCAGGGGTGGGGCAAGGCAGGCACAGAACAGAGTAATCTCTTCTCTGAGCAGTTCCCATTCATTGTTTCGAGCCAATTCAATTCAACGAATTTCTTACACACCAGTTACAAGAAAGGCTAGATATAGAGGGTCCCCAAGCAGAACAAGATATGATTCTTATCCTTAAGGAGCTTACATTCTATCAGGGTTCAGAAAACACTGAGAGCAGAGAGCCTGAAGGCTATCAGATGTGGTGTGCAGTGGAGGTCTTGCTGGGCCCTGGGAGATGGCATGGGAAGAAGGGTGGGAGAAGGGCCAGCGCCCTGCCAGGAAGATCTGCTCTTTGAGAAGGGGCTAGGTAATAATTGAGGGGAGTCTTAAAGACAATAGCCTGGAAGTCTTCCTCATAAAGTAGGTCTTGTGACCAGAGGCTCTGGGGCAACAAAGTCGGAGTGGCTTTGTCATCAAAGAGGGAGAGGGGCGTGAGACAAGGCCAGGTAGATGGTAAAGGTCACAGGCTATATGCCAGTACTGGGACAAGTAAGAAGGGTGGGCTTGTTTTTGAAGGAAGGGGTAGGCCTGAAGGAGTCTGAGCAGGAAGGGACAGGAGCAGGGCTGGGTGGAGGGGCTCAGCAGTGTGACAGTGATGTCAGCAGGCAGACAGTGTAGGAAGCGGTTGAAATCTTCAGGTGAAGAACAGTGTGGGGCCTCAGAGTTTCCTCTTAAATATTTACCTGATGGATCTCAGCAAGAGGCAAGAATCTCCAGGCACTGTGTGTGTGTGTGTGTGTGTGTGTGTGTGTGTGTGTGTGTGTGTGTGTGTGTGTGTGTGTGTGTGTGTGTGTGTGTGGGGGAGGATTTCTCCTGCCCTTTCTCTCCTCTTAGCCAGCCTCAGGCATGAAGGAGCTGAACTTCTATTCCCTGGAGATCAGGTTTGGGAGGAAACCAGCTTTCTCTTAGTACCTGCACCTCCCCCCCATTTTTTTTGTCAGTCATAGGGCTTGGCCTCAGGGCCTGGGCACTGTCCCTGAGCTTCTTTTGCTCAAGGCTAGTGCTCTACCACTTGAGCCACAGTGCTACTTCTGGCTTTTTCTGTTTATGTGGTACTAAGGAATTGAACCTAGGGCTTCGTGCATGCTAGGCAAACACTACCACTAAATCACTTTCCAATCCATCCACCCTATTTTTTATTCCTAGGACTCAGGTGGGAAGGGATAGGAGAAGAAAGGAGAGAACAAAGGTAAAGCTGAACATCCCTCTTCCCCTTCTCTCACTCCAGAGGCCTTCGAGCAGCCGGTCTGGTTTGCATTAGGGAGCAGCTCAGATGATTAAGAATAGGAGAGATAATTATGTGTCAAGATGATGTAGCCCAACACTGCAGTCAGGCCAAGGTAGCATAGCAGCTGGCAGGCCAGTAGCAGGAGGATCCTTGGGCACAGGCTGCACAGACACCCAGGTGTGTCCTTCAGCTCTTGGCCCAGGACTGCAGGTGAAAGGGAAACTGAGTTGGGGGACTGTAGGGCATTGGAATGAGGCCCCGGATGCATGTCCAGGGACTAGACCCTAGAGGGAGTGGGGGGACAGGCATATCTCCCTCCAGGAGAACTCTGGATACCCTGATCACACTGGTCCTCCTTCGGCCTCAGGCTCTTTGGCATCTCCCTTGAAGTGTCATACCCTGAGGACAAGCCAGGCACCTTGCTGCCCTCCAGGAGCTGCTTCGGCTCCTGCCTCTAGGTACAGCATGGACTATTCTTCAGCTCTAACAATGACACAATGGTGGGCATTAGCGAGGACAATCATTGCAATGGGTGCTGGCATTTGTGGCCACAATCTCAGCAGTAGTTATTGGTGTTCACAGAGATAATACCCAGAACATTATTGGCACTGGCACTTAGAATATGGACACCATTATTAGTATCTGCAGCAATCATATCCATGGAGATATTTGTAAAGGGTTGATCAGCTTTGACTGAGGGCACAGGGAAGCTGGCTGCTTGAGACTCTTGTAGGCCCTGGCCCATGTGGAACCCCCAGATTTTCTTTGAAGAAATGTGCTACTCAAGAAGCTTTGATACTTCCCAGGAGTCCAGTGACTTTCCGAAGGAGACAGGCAGACAGGCTTGGGAGAGATGAAATCATGTCATGAAGCACCCAGAAACTAGGTTTTGTATCAGTCTGAGTCAGAAGAATCCTCATTCAGTTCTCTTCATTTCTTAGCTATAATTATGGGCAGGTATATTAGGGTTGGAGTCCTAGGGACATTGAAGGGACATCAATTTGCTAATGTTGCATATTCTGGTTTCTGAGGCTAGAGGACAGATTTGTAGTGCCCTATCTATAACCAGGTTAATGCACAAGGCTATAGGTTCAATCTTCAGTGCCAGGAAACAAAACAAAACAGAAAACCTCATTTTTTGATTTCTCCCCCGTTGCTTTGAGCTGCAGCCCAAAGCACTGCTATCTATCAGCTAGGGTGTTGAAGCACAGAGCAGTTATATAACTTGTCCAAATACCCAAATGAAGTCATATGGTGAGAGTCTGCTGATGTGTGTGAGGGAGGTGTGTTAGTATCATCCTTTGATGTGTGGGATTGCAGGGGGCTATGGTTTTGCATTCCATTAATTAGATGCACAATGAATTGTGCAGTTGAGTGGTGCCAAGCCCGTGCAGTTGTGCGTTTGCAGGAGGGCAGGTTTCATGGCTTCAAATGGCTGAATCCTGTCACTGCCCTTAATGGCTCCCTTCTGCTTTGGATGAAGCTGTAACTAGAAGACACTATTTATTTCTTTAGTGTCCCACCTAGAAGTCCTAGAGATTGTTGCTTAAGTTACTCTCGGAGTAGAAATAGGGGACTAGACTATGGAACTGAGCAGTGCTGCCCTTGTCCAGAGCCCTAAAACGAGGCAAGGAAAGGCAGCAAAGTCTCCAGGAAGGAAGGTGCCAGGCCAAGGCTGGTGTATAGTTCCAGGAGCCTCCCATCAACAGGGACAGTGGCTCCCGAAGACTGTGAGCTCTGGGTTTGAATCATAGCACCACTCACTTGCTGTGTGGCCTTGGGTCAGTTAACCTGCTTCAGCTCAGTTTTCTTATCTGTAAAATGGAGATAGTAACAATACTTACTGCCTGAAGACTAGAAAGGATTTAATGAGATCATAGATCTAGAGTTTTGAGCCAAATCCATCTTGGAAGATGAATCTTTATACATCTTCCAAAGGAAATGCAATTGGCAGGTGTAGATTTCATGGGAAAATGAAGCTTATTTAGAAAGAAATTTATTTGGGCCCTGGCTTCCTAGCCTCAGTGGTGCTTCTTGTAACTATGGTAACCTTTCACTGATCCAGGGATGAGCTAACCTGGATGGGAGCATTGTAGTCAGCCTCCTCCTGTGTATTTGGGACAAGCCTTGCCCATCCTTACTGGTTAATTTGCTTTGTGGTTGTCTGGTGAGCCATACATGTATCATATTTTAGCCTCCACAAGTATTTTTTTTCTTTCCTTCTTTTCTTTTTGGCAGTACTAGGGTTTGAACTCTCACAGCTTTGTACTTGTGAGGTAGGACTCTACCACTGACCCATGGAGCCAACCCTTCTTTGAATTTTGTTACTTTGAGGAAGTGGCGCTGTAGCTCAAGTGGTAGAGTGCTCGCCTTGAGCTGAAGAGCTGAGGGACAGCGCCCAGGCCCAGAGTTCAAGCCCCAAAAACAAACAAAAAAACAAACAATGTGTGAGTTGAGAGGCTAAATTCTATCAGAATCTAAACATAATGAATTTTGTTACTTTGAAATCGAGTTTTGCTTTTTGTCCAGGTCTATACCAGGACTGAAGTCCTCCTATTTTATGCTTTTCATGAGATAGCAAGTGTGTATCTCTTTTTTTTGGCGGTGGGGGGGGAGGTCCAGTCGTGGGCCTGAACTCTGGGCCTGGGCGCTGTCCCTCAGCTCTTCAGCTCAAGGCTAGCGCTCTATCACTTGAGCCACAGCACCACTTCTGGCTTTTTTTTTTCTGCTTATGTGGTGCTGAGGAATCGAACCCAGGGCCTCATGCATGCAAGGCAAGCGCTCTACCACTGAGCCACCTTCCCAGCCTACCATGTGTGTATCTCTATGCCAGTTTCTTCTGTTGAGATGCAGTCTCAAAAACTATTTTAACTGGGCTGGCCTAGAACTTCACTTCTCCTGACCCCAGCCTCCCAGGTATCCCGATGACAGACACATGTCACTGCACCTAGTCGTTGGTGGGGTTTTTGCCTAGCTGGCCTCAAACCTTGATCCTTCCAATCTTACTCTTCTAAGCAGCTAGGATTATAGGCATAAACACCTTTACTTGGTACACAGGCATTTCCTATGTGTGTGGATAAATAAAAGACACCCCCCTTTTTCTAATATGGGGGCATCATTCCTTCTGTTCATCTGTGTATATTCCTGTACATTCATTTATTACGATAGACCCATATGCATTTTTTTCTGTGATCTATTTATTTATATGAATATGTGCATGTGTTCTCCCTCTCTGAGATCTTTGGGTGTAAGAGGATGGACAGTGCCAGGTGTTGGGAACCCATGCAGTGTTGGAGGTAGCTTTGTGTTTGGAGAGATTAGTAATATGATTGTGTGTATGTCCACCAGCACCAGTGATCATGGACAGCCATAGGCCAGGCCTGAGCACACCAAGTGTCTGGGGTTCTGGAAAAGGGAATGTGTATCGTGCTAGTCCCCAAGGACCCATAGATAATATACCTGTTGATGAATGGGTGGATGGCTCTGAGCCTGTCTCTAAAGGTACCTGGAGCCCCAGGCTAGGAAAATTGAAACTAAGAATGAATACTTCTCAGGCTGTGAAGAAGTTACCACTCAGAACCCTTATAGACCTTCTGAAAGGAGTCTAGTCTCTCAGTCTCAAGGTCTAGCCCCCATCTTCTATCTACCATTCTTTTGGGATCTCTCCGTGTTTGTCTGTCTCTTATTTGCCCTAGTTGAGGTATATACAGATCCTGCCCACATTAGAGGAGGTAGAGGATTGCAGCTAGTCTGGACTTTAAGAGGTATGAGGGCCAGAGGGAATATGATATGGGCATCCATGGGGAATATCTAAGGGGTGGCAGTTAGAGAACATTCAGAGAGCAGAAAGGAGGCAGGGCTTACGTCTTCCACTGGGAACCCAATTTGCTAATAGAGTCTCCCAGCCTGGATCACTTCCTCCATGGGCCACTGAGGGGTTTGGGGACTGAGGCCTGGTGGCCTGGAGGTCAGGTACTTAGTGGATGGGGGCAGCTATTCCAGCCCTTGGAAAAACAAAGAGCAGATCGGGCAGTAAAACAAAAGCAAAGGAGACCTGGAAGCACCTGACAGCCCTAATTCATCACGGCCCAAGTTTTTTCCTGTGTTCCCATTATATTTGTTTGTAAAAGTGGAAATCAATTTTGAAGGTAATTTTCTGGAAAGAATGGAAGGGAGGTGGGAGGGCCGGATAAGGCAGAGATGGTAAAAGGAAAAATTTAGGCCAGGCACAGCCCAGGGGCAGCTCTTGGCAAGGTGAAAGAAAATTGCATATTCAATCTCCATCCATGAATCTCCCTCACTGCTGCCCGCCTCCTGCTTGAAAACAATGAAGGCTTTTTCCCAGCGCTGGGCAGGGCCTCGGTATCAGCCTCACTTTAACTTCAGGGTCATTAATTCCCTGATTATTGAAGGAGAAGAGAGGGTTGCAGCATCGTCAATTCCAAAGGCACCCCCCCCCATGTGATCAGGCACTGGCTGGGGGGGGGGTGGCAGGGTGAGGTGAGGTGGTGTTTCAGAAGGGGGTGGGGAAAGAGGAAATGGGGAGCCACCTGGACTGGGGGGCAGGAAGCCAGGAGGAGGGTGGAAGAGGCAGTCATTACTGCATACCTCTGTTGTGTTGTTATTGCAAATTAAAAGTAGCATGTTCCACTCCAGAGCTATCTTTGGGGAGGGAGGGGCACTGAGGGAGGTGGGGGGATCTTATCATTGCTTCTTCAGCAGACCAGCCGTGGTGTCACCGTGTGAGGTGACATTTGAATTTACAATTCCGCTGAGAAAAGCCATTAATTCACAAATTAACATTTCTCCCTCTCCCTCTCTCTTTAACACTCTCTCCCTCTCTCACATGGATGTGCAAGCAATTGAAAAGACAAAGGAAATAGCCTTAAGGAAGAGACTTTACTGCTAGTCTGTCTGTGCTGAGATTGCTCCCCCTGCTTCCAGATAGATAAACCAATTACCTGAGCAGCTCTGCTCCTGGCCGCCCGTGATCGCCTCCTTTTGTAGGCTGCCTCCATGGCTGGCTTACACTTGGTGTATCTCATTAATGGAAACCAGGCGTGCCCTGGCCACCAAGTTCTCTTCCTAGTTGTCCTTTGGAGAGGCATTGGGAGGAGAGCCAGGGTGAGAAAAGGAAGGCAAGAAGGACCCTGGGGAAGAAAAAAATTGCTACTGCTCAGCTGCCTGGGTGGGTCCTGGGACTTGGGTGCTGCCCGCTGAGTTGGCATATTGGGAGAGGAAGTGTTCTGGTGAACTGTTGTGTCTGTGGGCTTGCACTGATCTGAACAAGCTGGGTGTGGGTTGGCATTTAAAGGCAGAGGCTGGAGCCTGAGTCTAACCCTTTCAGTAGCCTTTGGTCAGGGTGCAGAGAGCTGGCTGGAACGGGGAGGCATCTGAGCTCATCGGTATTGGAAGAGCTTAGGGAAGTTTTGCTGAGTGTGCATTCTTTTAGTGGGACAAGATGCAGCCTGGAGGAGCTGGGAGGGATGCCGAGGATGGCCCGCCTGAAAGACATGAGGTGGCACCATATTGGGTAAACAAAATGAGAGTATACTGATTTCTTAACCTGAACCCAAGTGCTTAAGTTCAATTATATCTTCTAATTCTTACACACACACACACACACACACACACACACACACACACACACAGAATGAGAGAGAGAGAGAAAGAGAGAGAGAGAGAGAGAATAATCTGATTCCTTTCACAGGGAACTCAGTAGTCCTCTCTTATCCACAGGGGATACATTCCAGGAGACCCACTGGATTTAAATCATAGATAGCACCCAACCCTATATGTACTTTGTTTTTGCCTATCCATTTAAAAAAGTTTAAGTTACAGGTTAGTCACAATAAGAAAATTTAAAAATAGCCGGGTGCTGGTGGCTCACGCCTGTAATCCTAGCTACTCAGGAGGCTGAGATCTGAGGATCGAGGTTCAAAGCCAGCCCGGGCAGGAGAGACCGTGAGACTCCTATCTCCAATAAACCACCAGAAAACCGGAAGTGGCGCTGTAACTCAAGTGGTAGAGCGCTCGCCTTGAGCTGAAGAGCTGAGGGACAGCGCCCAGGCCCAGAGTTCAAGCCCCACGACCGACAAAAAAAAAAAAATTAAAAAATAATAACCAATGTAAAACAGAATAATTATAGCAATGTATTAGCACCATGACAGTTAAAACAGAGACAGCTACCAAGTGACTCACTGATATGGAGTGGATAAGCTAAACAAAAGGATGATTTACTCACAGGGCGGGACAGAGCAGAATGTCTGCAGATTTCCTCATACTACTTAGAAAGGTGCACAACTTAAAACTTAACGAATTGTTTATTTCTGGAATTTTCCATTTCGTGTGTTCAGATTGTAGTTGCCCATGAGGAACAGCAAGCAAGGAAAAGGGAGGTGTCATGAAGGTGCCTTGTGGATGATTTTGGCATTACATGGCTTCACATGCACAATGCACATGTCGCAGACTATACATGTCTCTCTACAGGTCCCAGGGAAATCCAGAAAACAAAGCTACAGGAAGCCACAGAGTTTTCCTGACTATCAGAGCTCAGTCTATGTTTATTTTCCAGTGAATATTCAAAATCTAGCTGATATCCAGTTTTTGAAAGTTAAGTTTAAAGATCATCCTTTACTAATTCACCAGCAAAAGAAACACACTTAGTAACGTACATTCAGGATTTTGATGATATCTTCGTTAGCCAGGAAAAATCTATTGGTCATACACAAGGGGAACCATTTCCCTCTTAGTGAAATCGTATATTAGCTAAGCTAAATAATGCTGGCCACTAGTCTGTAGAATGACTGCTGCCATTCTATAGAGGTAGGTAGGTTATGTCCAACTCTTATTAAGACCTTTATTGAAGGCCCTGTGTATATGGGACTTGTGTTTTCCTATGGGGACAAGTAGAGGAGTTTAGCCAAGGCTGTATGGATCTGACATAAGTATATTAATTTGTTTATAAATCACTGCAAGGTATCCTGGTAACTTACATCATTTCCCAACTCATTTATGCTATTGTGGATGATGAGTAGGTTGTTTGAGAAAGTATTTTGAGGTTTAACACAAAAGAGTAAATACTTTTTTCTTTTTTTTAAATTTTATTTTATTTTATTTGTGAACATACTGTACAGAGGGGTTACAATTGCATGGGCAGGATAATGCGTACATTTCTTACCAGCATTGCAGCCTCCTCCTTTGTTTACCCTTCCCATCCCTTCCCAGCCTCCCCCCTCCCCCCCATCCCAATCCTGCTCCTTCCCCCCTCCCCCCCCCCCCCTTCCCCCCCCCCCGTAAATACTTTTTTCATGCAGAGGCAAAAAGTTAGAATGGATGGGCCAACCATCCCGTACGAGAGTGCACATATTTGCTTTGGAGGGCTCTGTGTGTCTTTTTAATCCTGGACATTGGGTATAGTAGAAGTGTCACTCATTCCTTAGCCAAGGTTAGCAGTTCTCTGTCCTGCTCCTGTGTTTGCAGCCTTGCATGAGCACCCATATGTTAGCTCATGACTTCGGCTTCTGGTCTTCTTCCTCTTGGCATAAATCCCCTTGCCCCTGCCAGCAAGAGCACCAAAAGAGAAATCTGCAAAACCCACCAGCTCAGCTCTGCCCTTCTCCCCTTCCCCCCCACCCCCAGGCTGTGGCTGCAGGAGGGAGGAGCCAGGTGCAGCGCTGTCCCCCAGGCCTGTGTCTCATGAGCTCACCTGTCTGGTGCCTCCTCCTTTGCAGGCCTTTGGACAGTGGGGAGGTCTGGAACATGTCCCCTTAGAATGGGTTTGGAGAGAATGAAGAGTTGGGGACACCTAGGATCACTGCTTACCAGAGTAATAGATCCTGGCAGCCTTCCACAGTCCAGCCCAGAGAAAGATCCCTCCCCATTCTGTCTTCCTCAGGGCCATAGTGATCTTGGGGCTCCCTGGGACCCTCCCATTCTTCCTTGTGAGGGGTGGAAAGGCCAAAAGGTCTGGGGGAGGGTGGGGCCTGGCACAGGGGCTGGGAGACAGTCACGAGTCTCAGCCTCTCAGCCGCCTCAGAGCAGAGTTGCAGCAGAGCCAGTAATTCAAACCATCCTGACCCTTCGGTGAACCTGAACCTGCTGACCTTGACAGCACTAGACAAGAGGCCTCACAAACCTCAACCTATGTGAGGCCCTGCTTGTCTCCCTCCCTTCCTTGAAGCCCTGTGGCCAGGCCTCCAGGTGGCTTCTCATTTGGCCATCCCCATGAAATGTCAGCATAGCCCTCCCTCCTAGAGGTTGTCCACCTGCCTCAAAGCACCCTTTGTGATCATCTCCATTGGAGACAAGGTGTGGCATCTCTTGGGGCCCATCTGGGATGCTGTCTGAGGTACTGTCCTGTGTGATCAGATGAGGGGAGCTTTCACCCCTTCCCTTTACCTTAGCCCTAGGCTTCATCTTGTCAGGACTCTGTGTGTGTGTGTGTGTGTGTGTATGTGTGTGTGTGTGTACTCATGCTCTTGTGCTCACATGAGAGCACATGGAGGCAGAGATATAATGTGATGGATGGGGGAGGGAAGATGAGCTGGAGGAAAGCAGCCCCATGAACCTGCATTAAAGTAAATGCAGTTTATGAAGTTTATGCTTTCCTCCTCGGGAGAGCTGGATTCTATCCAGCTGCCTCTCAGAGCCTGCCAAGCACCTCCTGAAGCAGAAAGTGTAGGCAGGAGAGCGAGCAAGTGAGCAAAACAGAGAGATGCACAGACATCCACGTGCATGTGTGCATGCATGTACACACACACACACACACACACACACACACACACACACACACAACCACCCTTGGCTGTGGCAGCCTGGAAGCCCAGGACAGAGGGATGCAGATGGTGGGTTTGCAGGAAGTGTCTCTAGGAGCTCCTCTTTCTGTCCCTCTTCCCTGCCCACCTGCCATATCCATTGTCTCAGGCAATGTGGGCAGTGTGGGCAGCATCGTGGTGGTATATGGTAAGCTGAGCCAAGGGCAGTATGAACCAGAGGGAGCAGCTACACTGCAGCTTGAGTGGTGTGGGGCAGTGTTTATAAGGACTGGACAGTAAAAGGGAACAGAATGTGGTACCACTAGGCCTCCAAGAAATCTGCTCCTTTTTCAGAGGCTGGGTATGGACCAAGTAGATACTTGTGGCCACTGGAGACACATTGCAGTCTCTTAAATAGAAACAATTCAAGATTTTTAAAAACTTTTTTCCCCTGAGAATTCAAAGTCACTTATAAGTGACTGATAAGCCAGAATGTGGGGACTCTCAGAAGGACTTAGAAGCCCTTTCAAATCCTTCTTCCTATGCTCAACACATGGTTCGTGTGTGTACCAGGAATGTATATGTAAGTAGGGCTGTGTGTGTGTGTGTGTGTGTGTGTGTGTATGTGTCAGTGCCAGTACTGGCACTTGAACTCAGGGCCACTCACACTTGTTCAGCTTCTTCACTCTTGGCTAGTACTCTACCACTTGAGTCATGCTTCCAGTTCCAGCTTTTTTTTTATGATCAGTTGGAAATAAAAGTCTAGTTTAGGCTGACTCCAAACCTTAATTCTCAGATCTCAGTCTCCTGATAGTTAGGATTCTATGTCTGAGATTCCAGTGCTTGGCTTAGAGTCTTTGACTTTTGAGGAAATGGACACACAGAGAAGAAAATAACTGATAGAGAAATGTGCAGTGAAGGCCTTTCCTCTTGCCCATGGCTGTGGCAACATTAGGACCCTTGCCCCTGGCTTGTGTGACATACCTTAACTGGAAACATACAGTAAGGAGAAATGTACTCTTATCTCTTTCTGGGAATTTCATGCCTCTATTCAAGTTCTGTCAGGAGCTGGAACAGAGGAGGTCTTTGAAGGTAGAAAAGAGAGAGAGAGAGAGAGAGAGAGAGAGAGAAAGGAAAGCGGATAAGAGGGAGGGTAAAGATGGGCAGAAATTGCTGATTGTGGAGGATGTCCTGGGCTGCCAAGAGATGCCAGACACAGAAATGGGCCGAGGATGGCCTTGGCCCTTGCTGTCCCCTGCTCTCTCCTCGGCCCTCCTCCCATTGAGCCCTCCCCACTTCCCTCCACACATCTTTATTGGTTCGGGTAATAGCGTTGATTTGCATGTCAGGCAAAGCCTTGCCTTGCTACACACACAAAAAGAACACCCCAGCCGTGGCAGTGTGGCAGTGTGGCAATGTCAGCTCTCGCTGTTGTTCGACAGTGTAAAATTAAATTAATAAAGCCCCCAACACAGGAAAACATAACAGGAAATTAATGGCCTTTACTGTCGCTCTGATGCAGTCATTTGCAACCCTGCTTTCCGCACCAAAGACTTCATAAATGCAAGCAGTTTCTCTAAACAAGCATACTTAGGGCGGCCTGGTATGTAATTTTTCGCCTTGCTTGTGTCCTTTGAGCTAACAAAGCCTCCTTCCCTCCTGGCTCTAGAGAGGTTTCTAACTGGTTCGAGCCTGAACTGGAGCCCAGGGAGGGCAGCACTGGAGTAGAAGACCCCACCCCTACTGGGGTCCTACCAGAGGGGCTCAGGGAGCTCCCCTTGTCCACAGGCCCTGCAAGCAAGCAGGACAGTAGGACTGCACACTGGATGCTCTGAAGCAAGGAAATGGATCACCAATGAATCCCCTACCACCATGCAGTCCCCCGGCCTCCATCCTCCACCCAGGGCCCCTCCCTTCCCTTCTTCCCAGGAGTCTGTCTTTCTCTTCTATCATCTTTGTGTTCCCTTCCCAATGCCTCTGGCCTTTGCTTCTCTCTTCCCCTATCTGTACCCACTCAGCCTCCTTCTTCCTTTCCACAAGGGTCACATGTGTGCGCTGGCTTTGCCTTGACAGTGGTTATAAAAATTAAGAAATGTAAGGCTGGGATCATAGATCAAGTGGTAGAATTTCTCCCTGGGTTCAATCCTCATGACCACTGAGAAAAGTAATTGTCCTGGCACAATTTCCTCGGGTTCTAGCTTTTCCCCATTCTTCCTCTTTCTTACAAGTTAGAAAATATGAGGGCCTTAACGGTTGTCCATACAACCATCCCTTTGTCCCCAGACAGACTTCAGAGCTGATAGTCTGATTTTGCTGTGGTGTGGAATTCAGTGGGATATTGAGAATACCCAGCTTTCCTCTTGGGGCTCAATTGCCCACTGTGTTTGGGCTACATGAGGGAATTTCAGCAGTGTGCAGTCTATGGGAGAGGGCCAGGCCTTCACACATCACCTAAGTGCTGAACTGTGTGGCTATGTGTTCTCAAGGAGTGCAGGGAAGCAGCTAGAAGAGCCAGCAGGAAGTAGGAAAGCACAACTGGGAGCTGTCTCCAGGGACACCTCCCATGCAGAAGGAGCTAGGCTGCAAAACAGGCAGAATCAGAGATTCTTGAGGGTCATTGGGTCTTGCCTGCCACTCACCATAGAACTCTCCCTCCCAGCAGTTCTGTCTTCTGTTCCAAAGACTCTCCCTGCCTATAGGATATAGATGGACAGTTATCATTGTTTGCAGCTCAGCTTTTATACTGAGTAAGTGCAGGGTTATGGGAAGAGCACAGGACTTACAGTCCAAATGTCTGGATGTAAGCTCCACCTCCACTTGTTACTTGCTGTGAGATTTCTACCTATTTTACACCATCTCTCAGAATCGTAGTTTCCTCTTCTGTAAAAATAAGTGCCAGTCATAACGTTCACCCCCAGCCTGGTGGATGGCAGTATAGACTTCCATTTGACACCCTGTCTCTCTCCTTTCCTCATTATTCTACCATACTTACTAAGCACTTGGAAAATTTTGGGCTGAGTCCTAAGTAGATTTTAGCTTCTGACATGATGTGGTTGCCGTCCTTGATGGCGTTCCCTCACCAACTTGGGTACCCATCTCTGAATTTATGCTTGAAGGTTAAGGTCCCTCTTAAATGAACACTGTACCCTGGAGACAGTCCGGCTAATGCCAAGTACGTACAGTGGAACCATTGCCCCTCTCCTGTCTGGAGACTCCACATCCATAATGTAGCCTAAGATTACATTCGATTTTTTTAGCAGCCGTGTCAGACTCAAGCTCATATTGAGTTCGTGGTCAACTAAAACCTCGAGATCTTTTTCACATCAATTGCTATCAAGCCAGGTCTACTCCATTCTGCACTTGTGTAATTGATTTTTTTTAACCTAAACATAGGGCATTCCATTTATCCCTGTTGAATTTCATTTTGTTGGTTTGGGTTCTTAATTCTACTCTGTTAAGGTCATAAGGATGTCTTCTGTATGATCATCCAAGTGGTTTCTTCTTCTTTTTAAATTTTTTTTTCATTTTAAATCAAGGAAAGGGCATGGCCTATCAGAGGAGACTTCCCTCCTGGTTGCCGTGAATGAGTGTGTTAGTTACTATTGAGCCCAAGAGCCATCAAATGTTTCACTTTTCTTCACCATGTTCATAAAGCTAAGAAGGGGATTATTTGCCAAATGTTAACATTTACTATACCCACAGAATTTCCTTAACTGATCAATTAAAAATATCCGGTGTAAGTTGGTGAGCAAATCAAGTGTCTGCTATATAAATGATTTACATTGATAAATGGAACAGTCCTTGACCTCAAGAAGCTTATCATCTAGTAAGGAGGCAAATGTGCACATCATTATACAAGCTGAATGTGGTCAGTGTTGTGATCAAGGAGGGAGAGGCTGTAATAAATGTTTAAAAAGAAAAAAAAATGAAAAAGAACCAGGGCAACTGGAGAAGTCCTTATGGGCATTTGATCTAAGCATTAATATCAAGTTAATGTACCACAACTTATTCTTGGTAAGTGTGTATAGGCTCTAGTATATCACATTTTCTTTTCTAGTGCCCACAGATTAGCTTGTGATGATAAAAAAAAAAGAAATTCAGAGCCTGATACTGAATTTATTAGTGTTGTCTGCATAATCTTACTGAAACTCCCTTTCTACAAGGCGATACGATACAAGGTTTGTTGTTGCTTCACTCCTTCCTTGACTTTGTGGCTTAAGGATTTTCAACAGTAATTTCCAGATCCTAAATTCCTGCCAGGGTCGTGGCAGCTCAACTGAGCTGTTACCTGTAGGGCTCTTACCTAATAAGGCACCAGTGCCCTCCTGCTGGTCACATTTTGAAGATTCTTTTCTTTGGTGGAGAAGACTATGGCAAGCTGGGGGTGGAGAAGTTCTGCTTATTCCTCTCCTCTCTCAGCATTACCTCTTTCTCCCAAGGATTGAGCTTAAACCTGCCTTCCTTCTTGTTCTTCCTCCAAATGGAACAACAACAGCCTATTTTGTGTTGTTATGTCAAGTTTCTTTTGGAGCCTTTGTCCTCCTGACAGAAGCATCCTATTCCCACATCCATCCTTAATTATGGCCTTTCCATCTGTTCTGTACCCACTTTATGAGAGTTGAAGGTGGGAGAGAACTTTAGTCTGATCAGAACAATGCATGTTCAATGTAAAGTATTTGGAAGAGATACCATGTTTCTAAAAAAAAATTACCTGTAATCTTGTCACTAAGTGATATCACTGTTAAAATTTGGTATATTTTCTTTTTTTCCTGAACATATAACTTTATGTATAATTTTTAAAATCAAAGTTGAAATGATACTGTATATATAGCTTTGTGTCTTGGTATTTTCACTTATCATTATATAGAGCCATTTTCACATATCATTACATATTTTTTGAAAACATGATTTTTTAATGGCTGCATAATCTTCCACTGTTCGGTGTACATGTCCTTTTAAATTCTAGGCTCATCATATTTTAAAGCTTAGTCGTGTGCAACAATGGTGATTTTCTTTAAATGTCCTCTTTCCACCCCTCCCCTGGCTCCCACTCCTTTTACTTTGTCAGGTTGATTTTTTGAGCTTATGGAGGCAGAATTTCATTTTTCAAGTCTCTTGTACTTATGAAATTATATTCCCCTTTCACAATCTTTTGTCACAATGTCCTGCGCCTTTACTAGCTCCCCCCCCCCACATCAGACAGTTTGCTTTCTTTTCTTTCTTTTTTTCCAACAACAAAAGAGATGGTTTATTGTACATGAACAAAGCTAGTTCAGAATGTCACAGGTCCAGAGCAGAGGAGCATCAGGGGATACTTGGTTATGAGCAAGGTATGTGTCTTTCAGAGATGTTCTTAGAGATGAAGTTCTAGATCTATTGGGAAATCATAGACAGCAGCATGCGGTCCAACAACTCCTATCAGCTTCCCAGCCTCTGGCATTCCTGATTCCTGCTCCTCTGGCCTGCACAAGCTGGTTTACTTGGACTTCTGCCTCATCCTTCTTCTTTTGCACTTCAGCCTGGTCATTCGCTTCTTCCTCCGCTTGGTTCTCATGGTGCAGTGGTTTCTAGGAAGATGGTGTTAAGGCTGAGAGGAGTTTGCTTTCTTCAAGTGGGATTCAGATCATGTCTCTTCCTCTGCAATGGGTTGCTTCTACCACTTCCCTGTTGTCCTTTTTTTCTTGGTCAGGATTAAACCACCTGCAATAATGGAAGGTCTCTATTCTTGGAACCTTAATTCTCATACTAGCTCTGTGACATGGGACCATTACCCAGTCTCTCTGAGGCTGTCTTTCTTTGGTTGTTGCTGCTCTGTTTGGTTTTGTTTTTATACCTATGAGAGGGAATCAGATCAAGATCAAATTATCTCCATTATACTTTCCAGACATAAATGCAAGTGACACAGGATCCAGAGTAGCAATTTTTATTGTTGTTCTTTTTCTTTCTAAAAGGTAAACTGTTGGATATAAAAGTTTTTGTTTTATAATTCTATTCAAGAAATCAGTCAGCAGTTGAGACTACTTACCATGTATTAGACCCTATGATAGATTTAGAGAAGATGAAAATTATGGGGTCCCTGCCATCAAAATTGAAAAGCATAAAAGAATTATGATGCTGAGTACCAGTGGCTGACACCTGTAGTCATAGTTATTCAGGAGGCTGAGATCTGGAGCTCACAATTCGAAGCCAGCCCAGGAGGGAAAGTCCATGAGACTAATATCTAATTAACCACCAAAAAGGTAGAAATAGAGCTGTGGCTCAAATGGTAAAGTGAAAAGCCTTGATTGAAAGAGTTAAGGGACAGTGTCGAGGCCTTGAATTCAAGCCCCAGTACTGGCACACAGTGAACACACACACACACACACACACACACACACTATAGAGCATTTATATTTGGCTGTATCACTTATTGGCCATAGTAAATATCTCTAGGCAAGTCCCTTTCCTCAGAAGCTCTCAGTTTCTTGAGATTATGATCTCAGTTTCAGAGGCAGAGATTGCTTAGGTTTGGCTCCCCAGCACTCTTTTACATTAGTCATCCATGTTACTTTGGGAAAGTTCCATAGCATCTGTGCTTGCATTTCCTCATTCATGCTGTGGAATAGAATAGAAGCTTCATGCCTAAGTTTTTCTTGTAGAAATGAAATGAGTTGATATATGTAAAATTCTTACATGAGTGCCTGATAAATAGTAAGTGCTTAATAAAGGGCAGTTGTTGTGCTAAGGATTCAAACCATGTGTGTTTATTTAAGTATAGTGTTTGGTACCATAATATGAACTGGATCCATTTTGGTTACTATTATTAATATTTCTAAAACAAGTTGAGGAACACAGAGGAGAAATTAATGTTGTTGAGGGAGGAGTTAGCAACTTTCTTGTGAAGAAAAAGTTTATACAACTTGATCAAAGTCATAACAGCAAGTGAGCATCAAAACTAGGGTTCAGCCCAGAGATGTTACTCCTAGCCCAAAGTCTCTAATGCAGTTAATGTTCTTAGAGGCAAATGGATGTGAATGGTTGCAGCAAGCCTGAGGTTAAGCGGGCTGGCAGCCAGCCTCTCACCCTGTAATAAACCTAGAGAGAGTTGAAGAGCTGGGCTTCTTCATCAAGGTTGACCAGTGAGTGGTTTATCAAGGTGAGGGAGCAGCACAGACTTGGTTTTAGCCAGAGCTAAAGCTTCGGGCTAGATTCCTAAGGGTTACATTGTGTTCAACAAGGTTAACTCAGGCTTCGTAGCCAATCCAGACTCACAGATTGTCCAGTTTGAGGCTGAGAGAGAGTGGGATATGTCATTCCATCTCTCTTTTTAAAAATTGTATTGTTATTATAAAGGTAAAGGGCAGAGGGGTTACAGTTAAAAAATACATTGTTTTTTGGACAATGTCACCCCTTCCCTCACACTTTCCCTCATTCTACCTCGTAAGAGAAGCAGTGTTCTATAACCTTAATCTCAGGCTAGCTCTCTGGGGCCCTTTTTAGAACAGTGGAGCATCACAGGCCTCCTTTTCGCCCTCTGTCTCTTCTCCTTCCTTCCACGTTTTCCTATCTTCCCCCCTCCCCCCTCTCTCTCACCTTTCCTCCACCCCTTTTCCTAGCCCCTCCCTCCTCTCTTCATTCCCCCCATACCTCTGCCCTGTCTTTTTTCATCCATTCTCCATTCTGCCCCCTCCCACTTTCTGTTCAATCCATGGAACTTGGGTCTTCCAGTCTGGAAGACATCCCAGCTCTGGAGAGCAGCTCCATTCCTCAGCATCCCAAACCTCACTCCCTGCTCCCCATCAGATGAGAGGCCCCGGGTGGCAGCCCAAGTCCCGGCTGTTGGCTGCCGCCTGCTGTGGGGGGTGGGGCTGGGGCTGCACAGGCAGGCTGCCCTGAATGACAAGCGGGGATATTGATCGAATTCTGAACTCAGCCCAGCCGATAGAAGGTAATTAATGACTCCATTTGCCTCAGTACCGAGGAGAACAATTGAGTTTGAAACTGCAACAACTGGCAGCTGGTGAAAATTGGGGGACAGCCCTGGGATGAACCCCTCTGGGGGGGGAAGGTGGGATGTAAAAGATCTAAGGTGGATCTAAGTGACCAGCCGGAATGGCCAGACTTACCCCCTCAGCCACCACACCCACTTTCTCCACATCTTTTCCTTCTCCCATGCCACTTTTTTTTTTTCTTTAAATATGTATGCCTATCTTACAGCTTGAACTCAGGGTATGGGTGCTGTTTCTGAGCTTTTCTTTTCTTCAGTCATGGGACTTGAACTCAGGGCCTGGACCCTGTCCCTGAGCTCTTTTGCTCAAGGCTAGCACTCTACCACTTTGAGCCACAGCACCACTTCTGATTTTCTGGTGGTGAATTGGAGATAAGAATTTCATGGACTTTCTTGCCCAGGATGGCTTTGAACTCTTATCCTCAGATCTCAGCCTCCTGAGTAGCTAGGATTATAGGCATAAACCACTGGTGCCTGACTCCATACCACTTTTTGAGGTCATTTTGGGGCTGTGGGTAAAGATCTCCTTTATCCCAAATTACTTCTTGCCAGTTGTGTGAGCTTGTATATATTTGGAACTCTTCTTTAGCTTGTTTTCTCATGTGTAAAATTGAGCTAATGCTATGTCTTTCCAAGTGTTCTGTGAGGGCTAAAGGAAGTGCCCTGAAACTGCTGGATTATAGAAAATGTGCAGTATATGAAGGCTGTGATGCAGATGGGAAGAGAGATGAGAAAAGGCAAATTTGCCCCAATTTGTCTTTGGAAGCAGACATCCCTGAGTTCAGATCCAGGCTTTCCTATTTATTATTAGCTGTGTGATGCTGGGCAAGCAAATTTGCCTCTTGTGATTATTTCCTTCATCTAAATAACAATAATAATAAATACTCTATAAAGTTGAACAGACTTAATGAGTGCAGGTGAATGCTCAATAGTGTCAGTTTCCCCAGAAACCATAGATCTTAGTATTTGGGCTTAGAAAACTGAACTATTGCCTCATGCCTGTAATCCTAGCTACTCAGGAGGCTGAGCTCTGAGGATCACAGTTCAAAGCCAGCCTGGGGAGGAAAGGCCATGAGACTTTTATCTCCAATAAACCACTCAGAAAACTGGAATTGGCACTGTAGCTCAAGTGGTAGAGTGCTAGCCTTGAGCTGAAGAGCTGAGGGACAGCGCCCTGGCCCAGAGTTCAAGCTCCATGATTGACAAAAAAAAAGAAAGAAAGAAGCAAAGAAAGAAACAAAACTGAACTATTTAAATGTCAGTGAACTTGCCTAGCATGCATAAGGTCCTAGGAAAACCCTAGCACTAAAAAAGAAAAAAAAAAGAAAAAGAAAAATCTATGTTAATATTTGCTCTTCTTCTTCCTCTTCCTCTTTCCTCCTCCCCTCTTCCTCCTCCTCCTTCTTCCTCTTCTTCCTCTTCTTCTCCTCCTCCTCTTCTTTCTCTTTCCTCCTCCTCCTCCTTCTCCTCCTTCATCTTCTCAAATGCCTAATTTTGCTTCTTAGGATTTGGCGGGCTGCCCTGGCTCTTTACATCTAATTTTATTTTGCTTATTCCCACCACATCCCCTTGGGAATCGAGGTTGTAAGTAAACACATAAGGAAGAAAGAACATGTCTGTCCCTTGTCCTTAACCCAAGCACAGACAAGAGATTCAGTGACCTCCCAGTAGATTGGAGACCTCACAGGTCAACTCCATTTGTGACTCTTCCATGCAAGGGTTCTGGTCTGTGGTGAGAGATGTGAGGTGAGGCTCTGCTCCAAGTAAACCTAGGAGTAGATGGGAGTGACAGGGTAAGTGAATGAGGTGGTCAGATCAAGGAATAAAAGACATTTTTCTTTGTTTTCTGTTTCTTCTTTTTGTGTCTTTTCCCCCTTTTTGGTGTTGGGAATCAAACTCTGCACTTTGAGCATGTTTTGTCAATGAGCCACACAGCCTTCAGACATTTTTAATAATTCCAGAAGTAGTACGTGCTTACTTGCACAAAGCCTGGACAATATGGGGGAAAAGTTACACAAGTAAATACAAATCATTTGTGATCAGGAAGTCACCACTGTCACCAGACCTTTCATCTTATAGCTCTAGTTGTTTGCACGGAGTCTGGGGCCTCCTCCACCAGGAGATAGATGAGCAGTGCTCTTGTCTATTGGTTCAGCTCACGGATGCCTACCGTGCACCTTCCCTACGCCAAGCTACCTGGTGAAGGTGCCCTCATGTATCCCTCCATTATTGGGCACCTCAGCTTCCTCACCAGTAACAAGGAGATTACAATTCTTGCTTACCTTGGAGAGTGGCTAGGAAGCCAAAATAACCTAAAGGCCATGAAGACTTTACATGAAGCACTAAGCAAATATGAATCCGTTGATCGGAGGAAAAGATGATATGAACGTTGTTCTCCTTGAAGGAATAATAGATTTCAAAGTTGGAGCTCATCAGTTTGTTTAATTAATTTATCTACAACCTGTCCATGTTCCAAAAATGGACTTGAGGAAGCTCACCCTCCGTGAGCATGCTTGCACTTCTGTGGACAGACACTGAAATGGGCTCTCGGCCTGAGAGTGCTACTTACTTCGTTGTACATGACCTTGGACAAGTGGCTGCCACCTCCAAGCCATCCAGCTATGTTTTCTGCTCGTAATATGAAGAATTTGGACCAAATGTGTCCTAATTATCTGGGAATCTATACACAGCCAACACACACTAGTTTTGGCTTCAGTATAAGAAGAATATAAGCAGAAAACAGAATACCAGAGAACTGTGACGCAGAAAGGGCAAAGTGGACCTCAGCTAGAGCCTGGGGCTTCACACCAAGACCACACAGTGAGATGATTTAGAAGGCTCCAGAGACCGAGACCTAAACCATGGCTGTCATTTACTAGCTTCATGGCTTTTGACAAGTGACTTAACCTTGCTTTGCCTCAGCTTTCCTGTCTAGAAACAGGTTATCACAATACTTACCTTATAGGGTTGTTGGATGGGCTAAATAAGCTCTGAAGTATAGCAATGGAATTGAAGAAACTTTTTTTTATTATTGGTTTGTTTGTTGAGATAGGTTCTCAACAAATTCTCTCTATATGCATCTCAGGCTCAATCCTCCTGCTTCAGCTTCTTCAATGCTGAGATTACAGATGTACGCTATCATGTCTGTTTGTCCTTCCTTTTTTCCTTCCATCTTCCCTTCCTTCCTTTTATTTATTCTTCTTTCTTTCCCTCCCTCCCTTCTTTCCTTCCTTCTTCCCTTTCTTCCTTCCCTCCTTTCTTTCCTCTCCCCTCCTTCCTTCCTTCCTTCCTTCCTCCTTCCCTCCCTCCCTCCCTCCCT
>NW_012267252.1:4374173-4469490 GCF_000151885.1 Dipodomys ordii
CTTCCTTCCTTCCTTCCTCCCTCCCTCCCTCCCTCCCTCCCTTCCTTTCTTCCTTCCTTCCTTCCTCCCTTCTGTGGTACTGTAGGATTGAACCCAGATATTTGCACATGCTAGGTAAGTGCTCTACCACTGAGTAACATCCTCATTCAAAAAGGTCTTAATATTTGTGTGTGGTTAGGATAGCTGAGCAGGAGGTAGAAGAGGAGTAGGGCTAAATCTTCCACAGATGGAGATAGTTAGCTTAGCATATGGCCCTTTCCTAGCTCTGTAGGATCTTCCGAAACCTACAACAATTACATTTTCCAATCTCAACCTAAAAACATGGTCTGAGAGTTGGAAGGAATATTGCAAACTGGAACTGCTCCAGAAAGTCCAGGACATATGGACACCATATTCCAGCCCTCTTGGTGCTGGGAGTCTAAATGTAGAGATCTTCTTTGGGCTTTGTCCTTAAGTAGCCTCTGCCATCTGCTTTGGTTGACAGGTCTGCAGCTCCAAGGCTAAGTTCTCTTCTAAATGGGAGCATAGTGTTCTCTATTCTTTGGCTTGAGTATCATAGGTGGGTGGGATGGTATTGCTGAGGGTAAAATGAGCCTCTGGGGGTAGATACTGCTAGAGGCTAACAGGCCGTGGGACTCGCCTGACAAGTGACTGAGTTCCCTGGCTGCCAGGCCAATCAGGTGGTTACTCTTGAAACTAACTGCCAGGGGTCTGGTGTGACTACCACCCAGAGAGTCTCATTCATTCAACCATTAATTGAGTACCTACTATTTGCTATGCCTAGCATAGGAGCTATAGAAATATATCACTCATGCACCTTACTCACAAAGTGCCCATAGTTTGGCTCCTTGACACAAGAGGGTTGTTGGGTGAGGAATTGTCTTTGAGGTGGTTGATGTCTATTTCTACCTGTTCCTTCACTAGATCCAGGGACCACTTCTGCTTCTGCCTCTATTTAGATTTGCTCAGGGCCTGGCAGTGGTACCTTTATCTCCCTTCCTGGCTTCTCAGTGACTCTGCCTATGGGAGGGACCATTCAGAACCACTCTCTCCATCTTGGTCTGCAAAGGCTCTCTAGATAGTCAGTACTGTCAACTCCATTTTGTTTCCCTTTCTGTTTTGTTTTCCTCTTCCTTGTGTTCTTTTCTTTCCTTCTCCTTCTCTATTGCTCTCTTCTGTTCTCCTCCCTCTACCTTTCCAGCCTCCCCCAGTCCAGGCCCTGGGCTGCTCTCTGTAGCTGGACACGCAAGCAGCAGTGACAGAGAGCCAGCTGTTTCCATTCCTGTGCCAAGTTTTCTCTCCCCAGCCAGTGCCTGCCTGGCTTCCGATGTGGAAGTACTTTCCCTTTTCCCTTCTTCCTCTGCCTCCTTCCCGTCCTACCTTTGCTTCTGGGCTTCCTCCTTTCTGAAGCTTCTTCTCCTGGCACCCTCTGATTGAAGGCCCCTTCTCCCCTCGGTTGCTTACTTCGTTCCTGCCTGTTTTCCTCACTCTCATTCATTTTTTCCTTGCAGACACAGAAGGGTACCACCCCTCCTCCAGAAGGAACCATGACAATCCCTGGGACTTGTGGCTGAGTTGCAAGAGGGCTCCTTCACTTCCTGTGGGCCGTTGCCCTCTCCTTGCCCGGCAGCTCACCTCCCTGTCTCCTATAACTTTTGTGTGGTCCTTTTACCATTCATCATGACTGCTGCCTTTTGCTCCCTCTCAGTTTTTCTTCCCTTCTCGGGAGTCCCTTAGGCCTCCTCCAGCCTCAGAGGGTGGGGAGGGCGAGGCAGGGGAGGCAGTGTCTCTATATGCTTTTATCAATCACTTTGTGGTCTGTTCCTCTAGCACTTTCCTGCTTTCCACCTCCCCGCCCCTTCCTTCCCTTCTTCCTTCCTCTGTCTCCACCTCCCACCTGCTACCTCTGCCAGCAGCAGGCTTCATTTAGCCTTCCCCTTCCGCCTTCCCCTCCTCTCTGTCGCTGCCTCTGTAACCTGCCTTACCACCAGGGCCTGAGTGTAGAAAAAATAAATAAATAAATAAAAAGGTCAGTGAGTGGAGGGAGCAGCAATAACCCCTAAAACAGTACTATCAGTGGAACATGATTGATCAATTGAATTCCATAGCGGCTGAAAAATGTGGGATTAAGTAGTGTATTATACGCACAATGAGTTGAGGCATGATGTTCATTTCAAGTTCATTTCGCCGGCCTCTGCCACCAGATCAGGCAATCAATAGGGGCAGCAGATATCATATATCACCTCTCTGCGGGCTGGGGAGAGAGCACCATAATCTCTCGCAAATTTAGAGTGACAGATTTGTCAAGATCTGAAGGGCCCCTGAATAAATGAAGGCAAAGAGACTCCTCCAGCCAGTGACCTGAGGACAAAGCTTCAGTTCAGCCCCTACACACACACACACACACACACACACACACACACACACACACACACACAGAGGCATAGGGTAAGCCCAGCCACACAGAAGCATGTACACAAAATCTATACAGTTGCATGATGGCATTCTGCCACACACACACACACACACACACACACACACGCACACACACACCTAATGTGTGACATTCCACTCCCTAGGGCCTATTTGGTGAAACTGCAATAACCATACACAAAGTGCCACCTTCCCTCAGTTCTGATAGCAGGGAAATCAAAAAGATGGGAGGATCTGCAGAAGAGAGGATTATTAGGCACATTGGACACACGTAGATAGCTACAGGCAGTGAGTTCGGGTGATGCACATCATAGGAAAAGAAGCAGTCAGAGAAGAAGTTAGGGATATAGGTTCACACTTCCCTGCAGTCAGTCCATCTGTCTGTCTGCTTCTGTCTCTCTGTCTGTCTCTCCCTCACACGCACATTCCCCACCCACGTGCACATGGCTTTTCAGAAAGGCTATCATAGACCCTTATGTATCTAGATGCACAGAGAAACCCTCACAAAATGGGATAAAAAGGTATAGCACACTTCACCTACATGCAAAGACACAAACTATCTAAGACTAAAAGCCATTTTAGAATCTTACACAGAAAACAAAACTCCGATGTTTTGTGTTCTTAGGAACATGGGAATGCCTTCAAGGCTGTCTCTCTCTCTCTCTCTCACTTGCTCTCTCTCCTTTCTTGTCTCTTTTCTCTCCTCTATTTCTAATCTTTCTCTCCTCCCTCAGTATCTAGGACATCTAGACACCCAGACACATACACACACATACACACACACACACACACACACACACACACATGAGTTTTCCTATCCCTTGCACAACAGTGTGGGAAGACTGAAGTTTTTTGGTTTTGTTTTTGTTTTTTGGAAAGCAGGACCCCCTGCTCCATCTGGGAGGCCAGCAAGGGAGGATGGCTGCAGGTTGAGGTTAATCAATATGTAATATTTTCTATGGTCTCCGAAATGATACTGTACGGTGTTACTGTATATAATGCAATATTGATTATATCATATCGTATAATCACCTATAAACTGATATATATAACTGTCCCAGAGGTACACCCTGGGGCCTCCAGCATGGGCTGGCCCCATGCCCAAGGCTCACTAGCTGGTCTTCAGCAGAGGGAAGCCAAAAATGACAAAGTAGGGCTAAGCTGGGGGCCAGGAGAGTTATGGGATGGGGACTCAAGGAGAAGCAGCAGAGCAGGCACTTTGTCCACTGTATGTTTTGAAAGCTTTTGGAAGATAGGGTAGCAGAGTGGTGACAATGCCTGGGTAAAGCCTAAAATGGTAACAGGATTGATCAGTGGCCCCAAGAGAGCAGGCACTGTTGGGGTACTGCCAAGCCCCTCCTTTGTGGAGCATCTCGGGTCCCTGTGGAAACCCACAGGAAGTCCCAGGTGCCCGAAGAACTGGCTCCTAGCACAGGAGTGCACCAAAGTTCCCAGGGGAGAGGGGTGGCCACGGCACAGCTGTATGCAGGCCCCCTGTATTCTGCTCACATGGGTGCTCTGTAGCCCACATGACTCCTCTTCCTTCTGCTCTGTGTCATCTTGGCCCAACCTGAGCTGAGCACCTCAGCCTTGCTCTGAGATACACTGCCCTCCCCCACCCCTGCTTTCCAGGGCAGTTAATTACTTCACACAATCTCTGTATTACATTCAGCCTCAGAGATTTGATGATTTCAACCCTTAGAATCAGTGGAACTGAAATTCATCTCAGAGCTGAGTTCAATTCTCCACAGGCTTGGTAACGCCAGCCTGAGAACTCAGCTCCTCATCCAGGCTGAAATAGGATGAAGGGCAATGCAGTTCCTGAGGAAAGATGCCCTTGGGAAACAGCCCAGGGAGCCCCCCTGGCTCCCCTCAGCCCAGTCCCCCCACCCTCTGTGCCGTTACCCCTTTTCCTTTCTCTTCCCAGATCCTTTAGGGATCTGGCTTCTCTAGCCAGGCCTCTGAGGGAGGGCCAACCAGCTGGACCACTCCAGCTAGAGCCCATGAGCTGGAAGGACAGGGTCTGGCAGGAGTACAGATTCCTGGGGGTAAGAAACAGGCACTTAACCCCTTTGTCCCCTGCACTCTTCCTGTGTCTCTGCTGGCCTAGTGCTAATGCTCCAAGTATCCGTGTGTTCCCCAGATGTGTCTGAGGGCTCAGTCCCCAACGGAGACTCTCAGAGTGGCGTGGACAGTTTGCGGAAGCACCTGAGAGCTGACACCTTCACCCAGCAGCAGCTGGAAGCTTTGGATAGAGTCTTTGAGCGTCCTTCCTACCCTGACGTCTTCCAGGCATCAGAACACATCAAATCAGAACAGGTGAGGAAGGAGTTTACTGCTGGCCACAGAATTGGAGAGGAAGTGGGCAGAGCAACGCCTCTGGAGGACTTGCATTCCAAATACCCAGCACTTCGTATGTCGTCATACCTGTGTGGTGTGAATAGTCTGACACAGGACATCAGAGTGGAGTTAATAGAAATTATTGTGCTATATAGCAATGAGGAAATGAGGGGTTCTGGGCTCACACTTGTAATCCCAGCTACTCAGGAGGCAGATAGTGGAGGATTGTGGTTTGAAGCCAGCCTAGGCAAAAGCTATTCAGATCTCACCTCAGCAGCAGCAACAAACATGTGAATGGGGTGGTGGACACACCTGCCACCTCTATAGGAAGGCCTAAATAGGAGGATCAGGGTCCATGTCAGCCCAAGCAAAAAACACAAGACTCTATCTGAAACAGCAAAAATGGCTGTGGGGGAGGTTGGCTTAAGTGGTTAGAGGCCCTGAGTTCAAACCCCAGTACCACCAAAAGAAGAAGAAAAAAATGACGCGTTTCAAGTGATTAAATCTTATATCCATTAAGGGCCTCTGTTTCCCCATCTGTGGAACAAAGGACTTTGATACATGACGAGTCAGATCCCATCCAGTCTGTCATTCTGTGGCCCTAGTGAGGACCAGGGCATGACCAGGTATCTGCCTCTAAATCTAAGATGGTACATCTTAGTTGGATGAGCTCTTTAAACATAAGCACTTGAGGACTCAAACTATTCTCTTGCATGTTCCCTGGCTTCTACTGTCATGGTCTTGTAGAAAAATCTCTGGAGCTCCTTTTGCCCAGTGTCAGGAGGAAAGCTCACTGGTGGCCACCTCCTGCTACCTGGTCCAGATGCCCAGTGTGATCCTGGGCAGGCTGACAGCCTACTCTGAAGCCTTCCTACAGACACAGCAGAGACCAAAATGCAACATGCACAGAAACCCATTTCCAGCCTCTTATTTACAGGTGCTTACATACCTCCACCATTTGCCTGTACCCTTCACCCTACACAGTCCACAGTGCTCATGGCACAGCTCCAGCTGCCCCATTAGAGGCAGTAGCTACCCCATAGAGGGCAGGGCACCTCTTCTAGCACATGCCTCCACCCACATCAGTGTCGCCCCCGGCACACCCCACACATACAGTGATACCCTCCCAACCCTCCCACATCTATGGCCTAGGCCAGGCAGGCCTCCAACCACAGCACAACCCAGCCTGCTGTGCTCACACGCGCACCCACACACGTGTACACCAGCAAAGCCCTGCAGGATCACATAGCACAGCTCTGTTCTAAGACTCCAGCAGCTCCTAGCCACTTGCCTTTCTCTCCGCCTGTTCTTTTATCCCATAAGCTGTTTGTCTTCATAAAACAAAAATCAAAAGTCTTTTTAAGGTGCCCTGAGCCATAAACCAACAAAGGAGGAGCCGGCCAAGGCGGGCGGCTCGGTGCACCCTCCCTGAGTCCCCGGCTGTATTACAATGAATAACCTTTATTTACTTTCATTAGACTATTAAACACCAGCACAGTCATTTTTCCCCCTGAAACTCGGAGCAGGGCCCATAAAGCAAATCCGAAGCCTAATTGAGTTCATTTTAATTTCTCTCCGATCACAGCGAATTACTCTGGTGATAAATCAGGGGGCAGCTTCACCCCCAGTAGAAGGCCTAATTTGCAGCTAATTACAAAACTGATTTCTACAGGAAGATCAATACGAGAAGGAATTGGAAATGACGAGGCAATCCCATCCAGCCAGGGAAGGGAGGGGGTCCTCTGGGGGGGGGGACCCAGGAAGCGGAAGGGAAAAAAACAGACCCCGAAAGAGCAGAAAATCAGTTTTAATTTAACGTAATATTAATCAGAGCAACTTTTTCTGCTTTGTGTAGGCGCCTGGTCTGCCCAGCTCAGGGGTCTGGCTTGGCGGTAGCTGCAATAAAAAGGCAATTACCCAAGTGTTTCGGGCAGGACACCCTTTCAGAGTCAATGACTGGCCCCCTCCCACCCTGCTGTTAGCCATGTGGACTCTTCCCCTCCCCAATTTCATACCCCAGTGCACAGGCAGAGAGCGAGGGGCCGGTGGGGCTGTCTTTGTTTGTTTTTTAAAAAGGGTCACCCATACCTGATCAGGCAGACCAGCAGTGCCAGGCTGGAAGCCTCTGTAGGCCCCTCCCCCAGCTACTAACTCTGCCATCATGTCAGGACATGGTGAGGATAACGCCTCCTCCCCCAAATTTCCTACTTTCTTGTATCTAGACATCACACATCTCTGCAGGAGCACTCTCACTGTTCAGATCCCCTCTGGAGTTTCTTAGGCCAGAGCATCCACCAAAGTTTAAAGGATACTGGGAACACCACCCACAATATGTGGTCCATCACTGCCACAACATTCTCCCATCACTGCCCAGGCTGCCCCTCCCTATCTCCCCTCTGCTGGGCCATCTCCTTCCACCCCATCTGGGAGGGTCCCGTTCCTCCTCTCCATCTGCACACTGAGCCCTTTCTCTAAGTGTGCATCAATAGAGAGCTGTCACTTTTCTCTCTCCTCCCAGGGGAATGAGTACTCCCTCCCAGCCCTGACCCCTGGGCTTGATGAAGTCAAGTCGAGTCTATCTGCATCTACCAACCCTGAGCTGGGCAGCAATGTGTCAGGCACACAGACATACCCCGTCGTGACCGGTAAGGAGGCTTCCAGGAGGGTGGGAGCACTCCTTTCAGTGGGGGCACTTCAAGCCCTGCCATCTGGGGACCAGTGTGACAACTGGGCACTCTGCCATGATATCTGCAGTGAGAGAGTGAGTTTGAGCCTCCAAAAACCTAGGGTGCTTCCTGAAACAGATGCGTGCAGATGTGCGGGAAAACATTGTGGCCAGGAGGTATAGCTTCAGCCAGGAAAAGCAGAAATTTGGGAGGTGCTGCTGGTTCTCTCTGCTGTCCTTCTACCTTCCATCTGCCTTTTTTCTTGCCTCTCCCAAGGCACTCAGACTTTTGAGCCTCTCCTTGGGATGTGTACAGAAGAATTCGGAGGACAAATAGGCCAGACTGGCAAGAGTTGATCATAGATTCTCATTATCCAGCCTCCACATTCTTCCCCTGTTCCTAGGCTCTGGGGCAACCTGCTTTCCTCTCTGTCTAGGTAATACAGGCGGCTGTGGCTTTTGGCTTGAGGGCATGGCACCCAGCTCTATGGAGTTAGAGAGAGACATAATGATTATAGCCTTTTCCCTGCTTCCTGGAGAAGTCACTGAGGCCAAGGTTGGTCAGGTAGCCAAGTGGTCAAGGTGGTCAGGTGGTTAACTGCAGGAGAGGGGCACCCTGGCCAGGAGCCCCAAGGAGCTAAAGTAGCTGGAATGGTCCTGCAGGGAAGGGCTGGTGAATGACACTTGGGGCCAAAGAGCTGAAGGCGTATGGCACTGCAGAAGAGTTTCCGGGCCAGGGGAGTGCCCAAGTGGGAGAAATGCACATTGAGGTGTTATTAAAATTCACCTAATTATTCTGGAGACACTAAAGCCAATGTGCCGTTTGTTCCTTGAGAGACAGGATGATTGAGTCTCGGTGGGGATTGGGAGACACTGAGGCGTTACCTGCCCACTGAGTGGAGGTAGCCTGGGAACGCAGCAGAGGGACTGCAGGGAAGTCAGCTCAGAGCAAAGATGGGAAGCAGGCACAGGCCTTCCTGTAGGGCACGATTCTGGTGGTGATTTAGAAATGAGCTGGGCATGGTTCAGGCTCAGATGGGCTTGGAGTAGCCACCCAGCCTCTAGGGGGCTCAAGGGAGCCCTTTTATTAGCTTTCTAAATTTCTCCTGAAGAAATGTCCTGGTACCATTGTGTCTAGTTTTGATGGAGATGCACTCTTTGGCTAGGGGTATAACTACTAAGACTAGAAAGTGCTCCCAAACTGACTGAGCTTATGGGAGCAATAGGCTTACCTGAGTCAAAGTACAGATTAGATCAGCTAGCTCTTGGCACGAGCTTCTGCAGCCCTACTTGGGAATTCTCTAACCTACTTGATCTTCTGACCCAGGGCAGGCCACCTCTCTGGTGCAGTGGTCGCTTCTCAAAGGTGGCCTACACTAGACAACTGACCACAAAAACAGAGTGCACAAAACTTTCCTCTGATCCCAGTGTGCTCCTCTGTGCTCAGGAGCTGTTCAGAAGGCAGGGACTTCCTGGGGCTGGACATGTGGCTTTTCCGGGTAGGGCTTCTGCCTCAGGGCACCCTGGGAATGGTGCAGAAAAGTGCCTCCACCTTGAGCAGCCCCCACTCGCCTCCCCCCCTCCTGTGGCCCTGGAACAGTCCCAACTCAGCCTGGGAACATCTCCGGCTGATCCATCTGGATCCAAGTGTGAGAAAAGTTCATTTCAGACCCAGCTTGACATTCCCAGGTGGCAAGTTAGCACTAACATCTCAATCTGTATGCGACATTTCAATCAAGCGAGGAGTAACAAAAGCAGAACCATTAACATTCGGAGCTGTTCACCAGTGGTAATGACGGGGAAACTCACTCAGAAACTGGAAATTACCAAAAAGAGAGAAGTGTATGGAGGAGTGGGGGAGGGGTGTTGGGGGAGGGGGAGCAGGGAATGATTTTATCCACACTTAGGCCAAGATCCAATGTTTGGATTAATAGTGCCATTACCCAAGAAAGGGATGCCGATTATGCTCATTCTTAAAATGTTTTTTGCTGGCAATTAAACGGCTGCAGCTATTGATCTTTGTTGATTTTATGTCCTCCTAATTTGCATAATCTATTAAAGATGAATGATTCATGATGTGTTTATTATGGGGACAAACAGAATTTGCTGGAGGTACTGTCAAGGTGAGAAATGGGGCATTGCCCAGAGACTTCATGGAGGCTCTCTGGAGTGAGTCCAGTTCAGGTCAGGACTTTGTGGACAGTTATGAGCAGTGTCAAGAACAGCCAGAACAGGTGGACTCTGGGTAAGTTTTAGAGAAGTATCGGTGTCTTTGAGTACTGGGCCCAAGTAGGAGCTAGGGGTGGGAAAGGCTTTTAGTATATTTGCAGGAATTCCTCTCAAATAGTCTTTAAAAAGATTATTTCATTCAAGAATAGTAGGGGACTTGGTAGAGAAAGAAAAAAGCCTTCCTGGTAGGTAAGTATTGTACCAAGTGAATGTTCAAGTAAGAGAGTAGCAAGTTCATGCCGTGCCCAGAACCTGAGTGAGTGTTAAGGAGTCCTCTCCACTTTTCACCTTGCCAGCACCAACTCATCTTCCTCCCTGAAAAGATAAAAGGAGGCTGCAAACTTTTAGGGATGAGCCCTGAGGAAGCTGGCATTATAAGGCCTTGGCCTAATCTGAAAAGCCAGAACTTATTGATATTCCTGCCACCTTCTGGCACTGGAGGCTGATTTCAAACTTCACCAGCCACTTGATGCAGCTGTTCCACAAGGTCAGGACTGAGAGGATGGAGGAGCCTGGACCATTGTGTAGAAGGGCGAGTGGGGCCCAGTGGGCCAGGACACAGCTAATCACATTGCAAGCAACGGTGGTTGCCAGAAGCTAGGACTCAGCCGGTTGCCTCCCCCACTCTCCTTCCACCAAGGAACTAAGGCAAGAGATGGATTTTTTTTTTCTAGGTGGTGTTTGCAAGTTCTGCCGAGATTTTAATTTTACTGCATCACAACTCAGCAAGCTGCCAAGTCAAGCTGGTTATTTAAATTTATCACCCACTCTCGCTTCCGCCACTGGGCTGCTCTAGCTCTGCAGCATCTCTTCTCTCCAGCCCACTGCTCTAGGCTGCTGGTCTGGAACAGAGCCGAGTCTCCCCTAAGTGATAAGGAAAAAGAGACCTGCTAAATGAGAGAATGGGCCGGGGGCACTCTGGCCTCAGGCTTCTTGGGATGGCTGTCTACTGCCACCTTCTTACCTCTATAAAGGATGCCACAGGAGATGGTCACTAACCTCTCAAAGTCCCCAGGCTCTATAGGTGACAGTTAAAACCCTGATTATAACTATCTGCTGGAGCTTGTATTCTCTAAAGTCTCCCATCACTGATAGAAATGACAGCCCCTTTTCTACAAGGCTTGCTTACCTCCCTCCCCCTGGGCCAGGCCTGGGCTAGGCTAGGGGCTACAGTGATAGGAAAGTCTGCAGGGTTCCTGTCAGTCTTGTTAATCTGGGTAAAGAAGAATAAGAACTGGTTTTAGGATCCCTAAAGCCACTGGAGATGGCTTTGGAGCATTCAGAGAGTCCAGTAGCGTAAGGAAGGTCTAGAGAAGAAGAGAGACAAGCTGCCTTCCCTGGAGACCACATGGGTCAAGATGATGGTGAAGGAAGTTAGTGACAGTGCAGCTCCATGTCCAGTCTTGAAGCATGAGGACACACATGTCCCAGGAGCTGCTGCACAGAGCAGGCTTCACTGGCCTCTAGTGGGCATCAGTACCAAGCACTGGGAGAGCCTGTGCGAGTGTAATTCTCACCACTCTCGTTTTAGTTGTAGAGAGGCAGGCTAACCTTAGCAAAACATAGTTGGATAAAATACAGCAACGAATAATATTAATGTAACAGCCAATCCTCACTCTGGTGCCAGAAATAGAGGACAAGTTAATGCCAGATCAGTATGTGAGACACTCCCGGTATCACACCGGAGGTAGATCCTAATGAGGAAAGGTTAAGATTGAAACACATCGAAGAGTCTGAGTCTGGATCAGAGTTCAAATATATACTAGAAGTATATTGTAGGAACCTCAAGTCAAGAGCTCACTTAAGCTTTCATCCAGAACAGATTCCTCCCAAACCTCAGAAAGAACAATAACAAAACATATCTGTAGAGGCATTCAGCAATCCAAAACATAAGGACCACCTATAAGGGAAAGAGCACTGAAGAGTGCTCCATAAAAATTACAGAGCTCGTGTGAAAGCAAGCTATCATGAGCGAGCATAGCAGAAACTACACATAGGACAGTTAACACCTCCAAGCAGAGATCATAGAATTATCCAAATGGGAAGATAAACTAAGCATGTTCAATATTCTAAAAAGATCAAAGTATAAACTGTGTCTATAGCACAGATCCAGATCCCCAGAGCACCTTCCCTTCACACAGCTCAGCAAATTGTCAGATAATGGAGATCAAAAAGGACAAAGAATGAAGACCGTACTTCTAGCTTATTGTCTAGGAGCCACTAAGACTGCTGGGCCTCAGGCAACTGTGAAAGCAGGGCCTATTACCTGCTTATTCAAACTCCTAGATTGCGGAGTTCCAGCAGAGTATCTCACCTTCCCTTTAGAAAAATGTCTCAACACTGGAGAGTTGGGGACCAGGACAGTGCTGCCTCTCCCCTGTGCATGTGGGAAATATATTGACTTCCTCACCTGATAGGGTGAAGTAGATTTTATTCAAGAGATTTAGAGAAATTTCTCTTAATACCTAGAGACTACAGCTTTGAAGGAATCCGTAGTTCAGGTCCAGTGGGTGTTGTCCAAGGCATGGAGAGGGATCAGTAATGCTGGTCTCCCAGAAACTGGCAAGTTTGAGCAGAGGTGGGGAGGCCAGAGGCTGGTAATCCAGAGTTTAAAGCTAAGCAGCAAGGTTGGCTCTGTTGTCCTAGACACCAGGAAGAGCAAATGGATTCAACCTCAGACAGAAGGGACCAACTCAGCAGCTCCAACTCCTGGCTCCACAGGCAGCCAAAATAACCTTTGAGAGGAGAGAGGTGTGGACCATGGGAAATCTTCTCCACCTACTGGGGGAGTCTGAGAACCAGGCACCGCCTCTTTCCTGTAGTTAACAACCCCGTTCCAATGCAACTGCATTTCCCCCATAAAACAAACACTTAGCCCTTGGCCAGCCCCTTGAGGAAGAGAGGGCAATAAAGGCCCAAGAAGTGCTTCTGAAGGCAGGCTGGAACTCTTAGTCTTGTCTGTTGGCTCAAAGCCCCTGATTAGCTGGAGGAATTTAGGGCAGAGACTAGTTGCTCCCCAACCTTGAAAGGAGAGGGTGAGAACAACTTGGGATGTGTGGTAAGTCAGAGGCCCAGTGAAGTCTGAGGATTTGTCTGTACCTACTGCTCTTAGACCCTTCATGTGGGCTGAGAAGGTCCACAGAAAAGAGGAAGACCTCCTCCAGACACCCCTGAGGCCTCTAGCCACCTCCCCAAGGACCTCCAGCCCTGGACCTCATTCTGATTTAATTATGGGGGCATTTCCATAGCAATGAGACATTGACAGATATGCAGGTGCCCTGTGTCTGCTGCTTAGGCAGTCATTGGATCAGGCTCCTTCCCTTCCTCCTTTATTCAGTCCACCTCCAGAGGGAAAGGAGGTTGAAAAGTCCAGGCACAAATTTGCTCCAGGACTTGGAGAGGCAGGCCAATTTAGAGTGGAATAAAAGCTGTGCCACCTCAATCTGAAGTCCACATCTGTGTCTACCAGCCATCCTAGCAGTGATGGGCTGCCTCCGGCAGAGAGCTGTTTACACCATTATTTGGTACTTGATAAGAAAAAAAAAAAGTTAGCTGAGGAAAAGTATAGTCTGATGACCCAGCCCTTTTTGAGTAACTAGAAATTGTGTGTGTGTGTGTGCGCGCGCACGTGCGTGCACACTCGCACGCACACGCGTGCATGCTGGTCCTGGGGCTTGAACTCAGGGCCTGGGACAGTCCCTGAACTTTTTTACTCAAGGCCAACCCTCTACCACATGAGCCACAGCTGCACTTCCAACTTTATGCTGGTTAATTGGAGATAAGAGTCTCTTAGACTTTCCTGCCTGGGCTGGCTTCTGACTGATCCTCAGATCTCAGCCTCCTGAGTAGCAAGGATTACAGGTATGAGCCACCAGTGCCCAGTTATAACTAAAAATTCTTAAATAGTGGTATCTCAGAAATGACTTGCTAGCTTTAAAACCAGCCCAGAAAACATGCTTCCCCCAGTCAGCCACCCCACTCCCTTCCCCAGGGTGGGGTCATCTTTTGGCTTTCCTTCCCCATATTTAGCTGTAGCCTCAGGACAGCCTAGCCACAGCTTTTTTAACCCTGAGCTCTGGGAGACAGTTCTGCCAGTGTTGCCACTTCAGAGAGGGCTTTATGTGCCTTCAGTCTGGAATCCTCTCCTCCCCAGTGGTGGAAGGCTGACAAGCAGGGAGGGAGGAAATCCTACAGTGGGCTCTGAGAACAGCCTAATGCTCCAGCAGCTTAAGTGACCGTTTTCCTTGGGATTAGGGTTTCACTTACACAGAGCGCCTGAAAAACGCTGTGCTTTCAGAAGGATTAGAGCTGACAATTCAGTGCTCTTAGAGAGCGAAATAAAGCCAGAGAGGAACTGGGAGACCTGGAGTATCAGGAGGCTGTGCAAACAAGCTTAACCTCTGCCCACCCAGCATGAGGGTCTCATAGACACAGAGCCCATCCATGAGCCCCTGGCCCAACCTCCCAGATGCCAGCTCCTACCCAGCGCTGCTCTTCATTTGTAACCTGCTCCTAGAGCCAGAGAAGGCAGCTTTGAGAAGTGAGAGCACTCGAGATTTCTCTTCCTCTCTCTGAGCCTCAGTTTCCATCTCTGTAAATGAAGGAGTTGGCCTATGGAGTTCCTTTCAGCTTCTTGAAAATATGATTCTTCCCAGAGCCCCCAGTCTTATTACAGGATTCCGAGGCTGCAGTTCCATGCATAGTCCAGATGAGTTAGATGCAAACTGCCTTCTGTGAGGCCCTGGGCTGGGAGAATACACAACCCTAGGAGGGCCGTGTGCTACGGGGGAAGGGGTAGGAACAGCATGACTGGCTCTGTCCAGCTGTTTGGTAGTAGAGGACCAGACCTCACTGAGCCCACACACATCATTGCCTAGGACACCTTAGGGACTTGAGGTCCAGCTGTCACTGGGCAACAGATCAGCTAGGAGAGCAGCCACCCTGAGCTGTGGGTACAGCCCCCTCTGCTGGAACTTGGAGCAGGCAAGTCTTGGGCTGAGTGTGGGGCCTCCACAGTACCTAATGGGGTCCTCACACAGACCCATTTGCTCCAAAGAACTAAACTTGGAGGAGGGAGAAGAGTGGGGGAAGCTAGTAACCTGGGAAATAAGAAATAAAATGATACATACAGAAAATTCCCTCTCTTTTGAAAGTATCTTTTACAGATTCAAAGATCCTTAGTTTGGTGTATTATATTCAATATACTGTTATAAAGGGTAAATATAAAGTACATGTATACTTAGACAGTAATTACAAATTTACTAACCATATTCTTATACATATTAAAAATGATTGTGTTAAATGTAGCCATAGACTGCCAACCTTGAAGAAATCTAATGTCTTCATTTTTTTTTTTTTGTCACTTTATGAGAAGCAGACAAACCTTGAGGGTAGGGGAGTAAAACAAGAGTTATGCTTTCTGGCCTTAGGATCCTCACAGTGTCAAGTAGGTAGCAAAAGTGCTCATTCAGAGAAAGATGCCAAGGAAACATATCTCTAAACTCCTTGGATATAACTTTTGCTGTATAAATCTGTGTCTAATAAGTCTTATTGCCCAGGCTGTCACTAGCAGCAGTTTCTGCTTCTTGAACAGTGTCCTTTGTATTATTTCCTTAATCTTCTCATGATAGCATTTCCCTGTACTTGAGATAAGCTTTAATTTTACTGTTTCCTATATGATCTTATTTGTTGATATTATTCACTAGTTGCAAACAAATTAGCATTTTACACAAAAGAACAGGTTCTATTTTTTTTAAATTAGCACTGCTTATTAATCTTTCATTATGCTCTCAAAAGTTATGAATACTTTTGACAATATGATAAAGGCCATATACCATCTATACCAAAGGTATGCATTTATAATATCTATAACATTTTATATATAACTTTCTGCAGGCCCCCTAAAGTGTATCTTTGGAGTCCTATGAAATCAGTGAATCCCACTTTGAAATTTCTACTGTAGACAATACAAGAAACAGGTAGCGACAAGGTGCTCTATTATAGAAAGGATTAGCTTAGCACCATCCCACATTATTTTCTTGGACCAAATACCTGTCTATTTTCTAGGTCTATAGTATTGAGAATACTATTCTAGAATCAGTTCCCAAATACATTTCTTGTTCCATAGTCCAGGCTTTGCCATCTACTAGCTGTGAAAACGTGGACATAATATTTAGTTCCTCCAAGTTTCAGTTTCTCATCTACAAAATAGGGATTAAAGATAGGACAACTGGTAGAGTTGGTATGAGAATTAAATGAGAAAATGCATATAAAATATTGAAGACAGTATCTAGTAGACAGTTGGTGCTTAGTGAATGTTAGTGAGTCCAGGTAAAAGGAGAAACACAACGCTGCCTTTAGATCTTTCACGAGACTATTAAAGTAGCAAATTATCTGATGACCAAAGTTTTCCAATACCTTAATAAAGTTTCTGACTTTGCTCTCTTGGTACGAGTGAGAGGTTGCACTTAGATTCTCCAAAACAGTTGATTTGCTTTGGGCCATTTGCTAAGGAATGTCTGACAAAAGTGCACTGTCTGATTCAAATGTAGTGATTGCTGTAGAAATTGGCTTTAGAATCTTTAGGGATTTCTTCAGTTGAACTGAGAAGACATCCTCATCAAATACAGTGCTTCTAACACTTCTGGGTACTTTAAGATTCTCAACAACTACTGTTTCCTGAAGAGGTCTTTGTTTCTCAGAAAACTCTCAAAGGAGATTAATGCTCTACCCTGTGGAGTTTTACTACAGACCTTCCACATCAGTTGATTATTCCTTGTGTCCTTTTTTTTTTTTTGTCTTAATGACAGTGTAATGGTATATTTTTCTTGTTAAATGACTTTTTTTTGCCTTTTCTGTGACACTTTTGGGGAGTCTGCTGTTGTGTTGTCATTAAAGGGAGTGTGGCACGGACATGGCTTCAAACTTTGGCTCTATCATTTACTAGCTATGTAGTCACAGGAGAGTCATAATACCTCTGTACGTCTCCGTTTTCTCATCTTTATAACAGGATATTAGGCTGATAATCAACTGAAATGCTCTTTTATCTACAAAAGCTTTGTATCCTTATAAACCAAGTAACCACCTTCTTATAGTGGTCAATATGAGATTCTTACCTCTTACAGGACAAGTTTACACCACTTGCAATTCCTGTGCAGTTTTCATGTTGCTGGTATTATCAGTAAGCAGAGCAAATACCTTACTGCTTCCTCTCTGCTGGTGGATGGCACATATTTTATAACTGATACGTTCTACTTTGTAGCTGTTTTCTTCTGTTTCTGTGCCTTGCCTTGTTTGTGTAAAGAACGTGGCAATGCCATATTAGCAGTTTTAGAGTTGTCTTTACGTCCATCTGTCTCTCTGCAGTACTGCAGCCCCCAGTGCTCTGTCAATTCTTCCTCACACAAATTTCATTAGCCATCGATATTCCCTCACCAAAGGAGGTTTGCTCAAAGAATGCTGCTGGGCAAATAGTATGACGAGCTTAGTCATTTGAAAACATCCTGCAATATGCTTCTATTATTGACAACATATATTCCAGAAAAATATATGGCTCTGAAAAGAGTTGGGTCAATATTTTTCCTGCTCTTCAGGTAGCACTTGTGTACTAATAAAACCATTGAGCATGCTTTGTATGCAGCAGCTTGCATCTTTGTTGACTCAGGGGTCTTCAGCAGGCTCCACTTGGTGGTGACACTGATGTTACGGAATGGGGTACGACCATATGTCATGTGCTAGGATGCTTGACTGTTTTGTCTCATCATGGACCTTTTGTACATTTTTTAAATTGCTGCATGGTGCTTCCAAGATTTCGTTTTTTAAAAATAGAATTTGGAAATGTTCCTTCTAATCAACAGTTCAGTGGGTGGCTTTCAACCTGCTGGAAGCTGGCCATATCATTTTGCAAGTGAGAAAGCCAGTGGGAATAAACTTTGCAATAGGATTGCCTGCAGGTTAACTGCACATAACTTTCTAGTCACCTAGCCTCTCTTCCTCTCTCCTGAAGGTTTTGTGGCAAAACCTTAGAGTATTAGAAATTCATATTCATATACAGCTGAAGGCCAGAATTCACATGCACTTAAATTTTATTTTTAAAAAGGTATACGCCTTTAACTGGCTTCTTTATAATTAGACATTAAGATCACTGGGCCAAGCCGGACACCAGTGGCTCATGCCTGTAATCCTAGCTACTCAGGAGGCTGAGATCTGAGGATCATGGTTCAAAGCCAGCCTAGGCAAGAAAGTCTATGATACTCTTATCTCCAATTGATCACTGGACAGGAAATTGGATGTAGAGCTGTGGCTCAAGTGGTGGAGCAATAGCTTTGAGCAAAGGAGGCTCAGGGAAGTGCCCGAGCCAAGTTCAAGCCCCAGGACCAGAAAAAAAATGGGGAGGCCAGAAGAAATTAGATTTCCATGCCTTTCTAGTTTTAAATCCTCTATATCAATGGGCATCAGTGGCTCATTCCTAGAATTCTGGGTACTCAGGAGGCTGAGATCATAGGATCATGGTTTGAAGCTAACCCAAGCAGACAAAACAGAGAAACTCTTATCTCCAATTAACTAGCAAAAAAGCTGAGCTGGAGCTATGTTTCACGTGGTAGAGAACCAGCCTTGAAGGGAAGTCAGGCAAGAGTGTGAAGCCTGAGTTCAAGTCCCAGTTCAAGAAAGAGAGGGGGGGAGAGGAAGGAAAGAAGGAAGCAGAGAGAGAGAGAGAGAGATGGAAGTAGGACCAAATGAGGGAAAAGAAAACCCACAACAAAGCAAAACTCAATTCTTCTATCACTGTAAGTTACAAAAGTGATTTCTTACATGGTAGTTCTACTTAGTTCTTGAGTTTTAGGAAATACTTACATTAGTAAGTATAGAGGAAAAGCATTCTATTGAATGATAAAGCTGAGTCACAATAGATGTGTCTCACTGTTAATCTTTCATCATGCTATTGCTTAAGTTGTTTTAAAGAAAAAAACAAATTCAAACATTCACATTTTGTTCTAGATTTACATGAAACAATTAGAAAACAATTATAACTTATTAGGAATTGGCTGTAAGTGCAATCAAGGGCTAGGAAATTAATCAACAAGTATTTATTGGTTGTCTACTGTGTTCTCAACTATTCAGAAAAGCAGAAGTTGAGGCTGGGAAGGTAGCTCAACGGTAGAGTGCTTGCCTTGCAGAACACAGGCAGAAAAGCCAGAAGTGGAACTGTCTCAAGTGGTAGAGTGCTAGCCTTGAACTGAAGAGCTCAGGGACAGCGCCCAGGCCCAGAGTTCAGGCCCCAGGACCGAGAAAAAGAAAAGAAAGAAAGCAAGCAAGCAAGAAAGAATGACAGAAAGAAAGAAAGAGAGAGAGAAGGGAAGGAGGGAGGGAAAGGAAAGGAAAGAAGAAAAGCAGAAGTCAAGTCCTGCTTTTGGAGTACTTATGATCTGTCTGATGAAGCAAACTGTGACATGAAACAACGGGGCTGATACATTTATGCCCTATAAAGACATGGAAAACAAACATCCTATAGCTGCTTAAGAGAGAAACTGCCCTGATGAGCAGAATGGTAGGGATTTTGAGGCTTGAGCTAGAAGAAAGCTATGAATAAGGAAGAAGGAAAGTTCATGGTGAATGCACAGTGAAAACAGTCAAACTGCCCCTGTGCCAGTGGCTCATAACTCTAAGCCTAGATACTCTGGAGGCTGAGATCTGAGGATAACAATTTAAAGCCAGCCTAGGCAGAAAAGTCCATGAGACTCTTATCTCCAATTTACCACCAGAAACTGGAAGTGGCACTGTGGCTCAAAGTGGTAGAGCACTAGCCTTGAGCAAAAAGAGCTCAGGCACAATGCCCAGGCCCTGAGATCATGCCCCACAACTGACAAAGAAGAAGAAGAAAGAAAGGAAGAAAAGAAGGCAGGCAGAAAAGCCGGCAACCAAGCAAGCAGTCAAACTAAACCAGGAAAAGTGAACATCAGAGTTGAGAACTTGGGTGGAGAGAGTACCAGGAGGCTTAGAAAGCCTTCAGTTAACATTCAAACTATAGCCTCAATGGTGTTTTTTGTTTTGTTTTTTTAACCAAGGGAAATGTGTGATGAAAGCAATGTTTCTTTCAGGCCTGGGCACTGTCCCTGACCTTCTTTTGCTCAAGGCTAGTACTCTACCACTGAGACACAGCACCACTTCTGGCTTTTTCTGTGTATGTGATACTGAGGAATCGAACCCAGGGCTTCAAGCATGCTAGGCAAGCACTCTACTAGCCCAAGAAATGTTTCTTGAGGCTAGCCAAGCAGCCATATTTGGCATGGACAGGAGAAGCCAACCTTTATGGCCAACCATGGGCAGACGCTTAGGAGCTGAACTATGAAAGTGGTAGAGGAAATGGAAATGTATGCGACAGAGATAACTAAGGACAACTGACAATCCTTGGTGACTGACTTCATATAGTGGGGGAGGATGGATGAAGGCTGTGTCAAGGACCCCAAAGTTGTTGGTCTTGCTGTCTTCAAAAGGGTTAGTGGCACTGACTGAGGGGAAAGGTGAGTCTGCCTTCTTATTAGGTTTGAGGTGACAAAGCGATAGTGAATAAGAGTGTACAGCAGGCAATTGGAAATGCAAAAATACTGAGCCACAGTTCTGTATACTTAGAGAAAGAAAAAGCACTCAGAAGCATCTAGGTGGAGGTGAAGAAGGTGGTAGGAAATGAGGTCATCTTCAAGGGGACAGTAGCAAAGAAAGATGCTTAGCTGGCCATGATGTTCCAGGCCTATAATCTGAGTACTTAAAAGAGTGCTCAGTAGCTACAGTGACGCAATTGGTTAATGCACGGTGCTTATAAGAAGAGTGCTCAGGAGCATCTTAAGTTAGAGAACAACCTTAGTGAGGCCCATCTCTAATTAACTCATTCATTAATTTGGAAAAGGAAGAAAGAATGAAAGGTAGTTTAGAATAGTAATGGGAAGATGATGACTAGTATCTAACTGAAGAAAAGAGTGAACTGGACAAGGTGTGCAGAGACCTATGGCTTCCTTCAGCTATATCTTGCCTTTCTGGGCTAGAAGAGAGGTAGAGTGGCACTAGCTGGCAAGGACAATAAAGGAACCCTACAGAGAATGCATGGGCCCCAAGAGAGAACAGAATAGCCTCTAGTATGTGGGAGTGTGGGAGATGGGAGAGACCAAATATCATCATTAAAAACTGGAGTATGCTAAATGTCATAGCAGTGGAGGGGACAGATAAGGAAGGACAGCCATCACATGCAACTGTGTTTCAGAAGAATCATATGTGAATTGGGGAATCTCCCGGCTCCTCTACTAGCTAAGGAGAGCTCATTGTTAGCTAACAGGAGGCTTCAGCCACTGGTAGAGATACCAGATTTTGCTCATTGGAATTTAATCTGATCACCACACCGTTGGTTCAAAGTTCCTGATTTATCTCAGGAAGGAGGTGAATGGTTTCTATCCTGCAAATGCACAATCGCTACCAGCAAAATACTCCACTGGCTGGTCCCTACCCTCCACATCTGCCAGACACAGCACCAGCTCAACTTGGAGAGGACAGGAAATGCCAGTCAGCCCTTGTAGAATTGGAGGGGGGTGGTGAATCCAAGCCTGAAGGGAAGATGGGGTGTTAGGAAGGGAGAGGTAAGCAAGATGACAAAGGTCCATTTGGCCCCAGAAGAGGCCACAGCTGACTATCTCTCTGAGAGGGAGGAGTAAAACCAGGTCACCTCCATCTGGTTTGGGAATGAGAAGAAAAACAGATGCACAGAGATCCAAAGCGACACAGAAGGGAGTAACACACACAACTAGTGGTGGACTCAGTCATTTAGGTAACAAGCTTGACTCTGCCAAGGCAGCCAGAGACCTGCTTGTTCAGGTACACATCTGCTCAGAGCTCTCCCTGGTATATACCAACGTAAACAGAGGCAGACCCTCTCTTCCAGCCCTCACCCCTTCCCCTTTGTGTTTTTCCAGGTCGTGACATGGCGAGCACCACCCTGCCTGGTTACCCCCCTCATGTACCCCCTACTGGCCAGGGAAGCTACCCCACCTCCACCCTGGCAGGAATGGTGCCTGGTAGGTAACTGCTAGGTGGGCGATACTAAGTGTGGGAGAGCTTCTGAGTGGTCTCTAGTCTGAAGCTGGGGATGTGGGCAGACAAGGGTGTGGGGCCCCGGGGCAGGGAGGAGGGAGATACCCAACATCTCTCCCTACAAACCATTGTTATTCTGTTCTCTCTTTCTCTGGGGGCTGCAGTTGGCCCCTCATCCTCCCACATGAGCAATCCAGGGAGAGTTTACAGAAGTGCGCATGACTTTGTGTCATGGCTCCCTGCCCCCCCCCACCAACCCACCAGAGCCTGTGCCCTAGGAACACTAAGCCTCAGCTCCACCCTCAGTGCTGTAGCCCACCCTAGTCAGCTGACACTGCCTAGAAGATCCTGCCCCGGTTTCCATGGAAACTCGGAACCAAGAACCATTTCCAGGGTCATGTCAGTCACTCAGACAAAGCCACTCTGGGTCCACACCAAGTCACAGGGGAAGACTAGATGGAGAACCAACCTCAAACTCAAGAGAGGAGGGAACTCATCCCTAAGAGGAGCTGAGAACAGCCTATGGCAAAAAAAAAAAAGCAAAACAGAGAGATTTTGCCTTCAGAGAGACAAGCAAGAATATACCAAACCTTTCCAGATGATCCAGGTCCTCACTGCTCCCCAGAATTTGCCCCACCCACAGTCTTGGGTTGCCTGGCTCAGGGGTGCAGAGGCCATATATAGGAGCCAGTGATTGCAAGCGAAGGTCAAGATATCCTATCCCTCAGCCTAGATTACAGTCCTGGGTTAGAACTTGAAGCCAGAGAGTTGACATTCCTATTTGCAGAAACACCAAAACCTCTTGCCTTAAAGAGGGTAAAATTCATCCCAGCCTACAACCCTCTGCTTCTGGAGAGCCTTGTGTCCCGTCCCAGAAGTTTCTCATTGGTAGGGGAAGAGGGAGAGGATAGAAGAGGTTGACTGAACTCATCCATCTAGGATCACCCAAGGGCAGCCCTGGGTAAGCAAAGCTGGGTTGAGGATGAGAAAAACAGGGAGAGTGCAGGAAGGTGTGGTAGAAAAAAGGCTGAAGGGAGGTATAAGTGTTGGTGAAAGGATTACTGCCCAGATCTGGAGAAAGAAGTGCAAGCACTTTTGTGGGAATCAAGGAGATTCTTTGGAAGTAAGGTCCCAGCAAGTGAGCTAGTGGAGGCTGGAGGAGGTGTTAGAGAAGTGGGGGTGAGGGAAGAGTGGGGAGGGGTGAGGGTGGAGAGTCTGTAGGGAGGTGGGGATGAGGGGAGCCGCCGAGAGCTCATGGTGGCAAGGGGGGAGTCGTTAAACAGAATCTAGTGCTGATGAGGAAATTACACTTGTTTCATTAGCGATGGGGAAGGAGATAGCTCAGTTCCTCTTGGTCACAGTTGAGCTCAGAAGCTCATTATCCTGCTGCACGCATGCTTTCCCTCCTCGTCAATAAACAGGCTTTCCAGTGGCTGCATCCCCCACCCCCACCCCAGCTCCCTCTCCGAGAGGGGCCCCTTCTCCTCTACTTAACCCGCGGTTAGGGATCACTGTAAACAGTCTAGGGTCATCACACAGGAGAAAGGGCGAGGGGGAAACCCGGAGGCCTGGCCTTTTTCCCCAGAGGGAGGGAGGCAGCTTCCGACGGCTCCCAGCCCACGGGCCCTTGGCTAGCTGCTGCCCGACCAGCGGGCACTCCACTGGCTTCCGGCGGCTTCTTCCCCCTGCCGGGAGGCCTGCGCGTAAAACCTCCGGAGGGAAAGAAGGGAGGGGGTATTTCCCAGCAGAGCTCTCCGCCCCTTACGTTTGGCACCGCTCTAAGATGCCATTCTTAGGCCTTTCTGGGACAAAGTGTCCCGAGGGTTTCTCTTCGCCACCCTCCCTCGCCTCCACCCTGTGGGGCTGTGCCTCCCAGAATCACAGTGTTCGCTATAAAAGCCCTTGGCTTCAGGTTACTGGGGGTGGGCACACCCAGACCTCGAACTAGCCCTGCCTGAGTGGCCTGGAGCGCCTCCGCAGGGGAGCCCCGGCACGCCCCAGTCACCGCACCCCAGCGATGATCTTCCCCTCCCCCGCCACAATTTGCCAGGCGCCTTCCGGCAGCTCTCCCCACGTGGACCAGGTGGACGGCCTCGCCTCTGACCTGTCCGCACCTGCCATTGCCTGGCCTTGTACCTGGGACTAGGGGTGAAGGGGGCGCAGAAGCCGTCCCCACCCGACTGGATGAGCCCGCCTTGGAGCGCGGGTGTCTGATCCCCACTTCCCCACCCTCCCGCAGGGAGCGAGTTCTCTGGCAACCCGTACAGCCACCCCCAGTACACCGCCTACAACGAGGCTTGGAGATTCAGCAACCCCGCCTTACTAAGTGAGTACGCCACCGGGCTGGCCCGCCGGCGGCTCCGCGCGCCCGCCCGGCGGTGAGGCTTCGAGACGCGGGCGCCTTTCCCGGCCCCCTGACCTCGGGTGTCCGGTTGCGCCCAAGGAAGCGGGGCTCCTTAGTGCAGCGCAGAGGCCCGGGAATCCCTGGAGAACCCCTGCGCCTCTGGCCTCGTCCCTTCCTTCCTTCCCTCCCAGATCACTGGAAGGCTCCCGGGCGTCGCCTTCGCCCTCGAACCCCCTAGAGAGTCTGAAGCCCGTGTCACCAGTTGGGTCCTTTTCTCCCACCCCAGCGCGCGCGAACGCAGCTCTCCTCCAGGGCCACGGCCCGGGCGGCCCAGCCACGGGCTCCCAGCCCTGATCCCTCTGGACCCCAGCCCGGGGAGGTCTTTTCTTTGCTTTTCTTTCCTTTTTTTTTTGTTCTCCTGTTTGTCCTCTCACCCAGCCCATTCTTCTCCTGTGTTAACTTCCAGGTTCCCCTTATTATTATAGTGCCGCCCCCCGGGGCTCCGCCCCTGCCGCTGCTGCCGCTGCCTATGACCGCCACTAGTTACCGCGGGGACCACATCAAGCTTCAGGCCGACAGCTTCGGCCTCCACATCGTCCCCGTCTGACCGCCCACCCTGGAGGGAGGGAGGACCAACGCGACGCGAAGCCTCTCGGCCACCGTCCCAGCCCCACCCCCATCCCAAGACCCCCCGCAGCCCTCTCGTCAGCCAGCCGGAGGCCGGACGGGACGGGTGGAGCCGCGGGCGGGACCCTCCGGCCCAGGCCCCGCCCGCCGCCCCTCCGCGCCCGCCTGGGACTGTGCGGCGTCGCCAGGTGTGCCCCAGCCAAAACTCTCTGGGGCCTGGTAGAAGCCGCCCGCCCGGGAGCGGGTCCGCCCCCTGCGGGACGCCGGCCGGGCCGCCACCTTGGGGACGAGATACATTTCTGTGACACACAATCAACGCCTACTGCAGCGCGGCCCAGCGCCCCGAGCAGCCTGCCGGGGAGGGGGGCGCTCCGGCTCCGGGAGGCTTTGCTGGGGGGGGGGGCGCTGGGCAAAGGAAATTACGCACCAAACGACTTTCTGCAGAAGGAAGAAGAGCCACCTGTGGGGGGGAGGGGATTCCCTGGCACCTGCGCTGGCAGCGCTGCCCCGCCTTTCGGGTGTGCCTGGTCCCGGAAGGCGGAACGTGCGCCCGAGGGTGGTGCTCTACGGACGGCGTTTGGAGTGTCAAGTCTTTCGCAGGTTGTGGGGACCCAAGACATGTAGGCTCCAGCGATGGGCACCCACCGAGCCCAGCTCTTGGCTCTTTTCCTCCATCTGGACCGCCCGGTGCCCTACCACAGCGTCTTTCATCTGCTGGCCGCTCACTCCCTCTCCCCTGCTACCGGTCATTTCCCCAGGTTAAGACGCCCGGCGTCCGTGGTTCCTAAGTCCCTGCCTCTCGGGACGCCCTCCGTCTCCCCCCGCCCCGCCCCCCAGCCGCTGCAGGACCCCATCCCATAGGCCACAGGTACTGGTCTTCGGGGGCAGTTACTTGGCACCCCGTCCCCTGACACAGATGCCCCAACCTGCCAACTATAGGAGCCCATTCTGAGCCGTGGACGGCTGGATGGAAAGCGGACGACTGCCCACTCCACCCCACCCTTCCCTCTCCGGCAGGAAATGAACAAGAACCGAAAAACAAAACAAAAACAAAGCCTACACTTATTTAATAGGATGGTCTTTGCAAAAAAAAGGAACAAAAGGAGAGAAAGGAAAAAAAAAACCAACAGGCTGCTGCTTTTTAGAAAGACGGTGTGTGTCGTGTGAAGGCGAACCCCCGTGTATATAACCTCCTCCCCCTCCGCGCACCCGCCCCGTGGAGTCCCCGGCCCCGCCAGCCCTGCCTGTAGATAAGCCCCGCTGTGTGTGCTGTGAGAGTCGCCGCTCGCTGGGGGGAGGGGACACCGCGACGCGCCCGCTGATGCACAGCACATCCTGGAGGAGGGGGACAACTTTTTTTTTTTTAATGTTACAAAACTATTACGAAAGAAAGAAATCTCTATGCAAAATGACGAACATGGTCCCGTGGACTCCTCTCGCCTCTGTTTTGTTGGCTGTTTCTCTGTAATTCCGTGTTTTCGCTCTCTCCTCCTGGCATCTCTCCCCCCCACCTCACCCCCTGCACCCTTCACCTCCCTTCCTCTCCGCTGCTCTCTCCCTCTGTCTCCGTCTCCCTGCGTCTTGACCTCTGGTTGTCTCCCTGTCTCTGCCCCCCCCCCAACTCTCTCTCTCCCAGCTCTGCCCTCGCAGGCAAGATCACAGGTGGCAGCTCCAGTCTCCGGGCTGGCCCTTCTCTGCTGCGCCCTGGGTGGCCGGGCCACCCTGCCCCGCCCTGTAGTTGCTCTCTCGGTAGCGGCGATGCTCTCCCTGCATGTCTCCTCACCCGTGGATCGTGACGACTCGAAATAACAGAAACAAAGTCAATAAAAGTGAAAATAAATAAATAAAAATCCTTGAACAAATCCAAAAAGGCTTGGAGTCCTCGCCCAGATCTCTCTTCCCTTCGAGCCTTTGTGGGGTTTTTTTTGTTTTGTTTTGTTTTTGTTTTTTAATTTTTATTGGAAAAGGAAAGTGAGAAAAGAGAATAGCGTAAGGGAAGTGCCGGCGCCCAGCCAGGTTCCAAGTGGTCTCCTCGGGCGGGCGACAAGGTCCCTATTTGGTGGCTCAGTCTATTCCAGTCCTGGTGGGGCTGGCAGGGGCAGGAGTCTGGGACCCAGAACCAGTCCTAATCTTAGAAAGGTCCCCTGACCAAGATGGTTTCTCAGCCACTTTCAGCTTGTCGGTTCATTTTGATTCCTCTTTTTTTTCTTGTGCACATGATAAATAATAAATAAATGATAATAATAATAAAATTTTGTATGTCACTCCCCACGGCTCCAGGTTTGTCTCTCCCTGACTCTGGGATGGGCCTGTCTCTGGTTGATCCTCAGTAATTCTGTCAATAATCTCCACTCTCACTTTGGTCCCCTGTAGACTTTGGCTGAAACTTTCCTGTGTAGCAGCTGAGTGTAGGTGATGGCTGGGATAATCTTGTTATTTAGCATCCACTCTCTGCTCCTCGCCCTCACCCTCCAGCCAAGAGTTCTCTCTTTGAAACTTTAGAGTTAGCTTTAGAGTTCTGCATCTGTACCAAGCCAGTCATGTCATCCTGCCACTTGCCCTGGCACCCAGATCTAGGGTGCAGGCTCTCAGAATGCAACATCATAGGCCCTCTACATAATAAGTGGGTGTGGTCTGTGGTCCTGTGTCCTTCCTGGGCTCCCCAAGTGGGCAGATACAATGTTACCCCAGAGTCTGTACAAGGGACCAAGGAGGCCTCAGACACTTGCTGAAAGTTTCCTTGCTCTGCATTTACCTCTAGACCTAGAGAATGGCAGCCCCACAGAAACCTCAAGAACTCACTGTTGGGACCTCACCTGCCCCTCTCCTCTCCCCAAGAGTCCCAGGCCCTAGGGAGCAGCCACTGGGATTGTTGACCCTGTACCGCAGCTTGGGTATATTCCACAACCATCAAACACAGGTACCTATTTTGGCTGGGCAGTTGAATCAATGACTTCCTGCATTTGAATGAATTTCTTTCAGTCTGTGCACTCCTATGTGTCTCCTGATGGGTCTCTGAGATGGGGTTGGAGAATTGTTGATCTTTTTAGACATCCTTGTTGTTCTTGGACCCAGGTAACAAATGGATGATCTTTGTGTCTGTCTTTGGGTCTCCGTTCTTCTTGGAAAGGATGTCCGCACTGTCCTACCACATCAGAGATACTTAAAAGTGGCCCCTGTCCATCCTTTCAATATCCCCTGAGCTCAAACTCTCCTCTACTCTTGACAACACACAGGCACTAGCTTCCACCTGCTGTCTTCCCTAGGAGACTTTTTTATTCCATCCCAGGAAACTTCCCCAATTCAAGAGGTTGCTGCAAGCAGGACCTTCATTCAGACGAAGGAGTGATTGTCCCCCTTGACTGAGGCAGTGTGATCCAGACACTTCCTTCCCACCAAAATGCCAAAGGCCTTTCCTTTCCTCAAGCTGGCTTATCCAGACTCATCCCTTATCAAGCCACCACTAAGGAATATGCAAGACACCCCCCCCCCACCAACAAATCAGAGAAAACACCTAACCTCTTCTCCCTCCTCACCCATGATTCCTTCAAATGCTCCATCTCAGCAAATGCCATTCCCATTTAGCCCTGGTTTGGCCACCAGTCTCCTGCAAGAATGATCTTCAAACCTCTTTGGTCATACAGCTTATCTGCAAAAGAATTCTGATTATATACTCACAGTCTAAATGTCTTTTTATTTATACTTTCTACAAGTGTGCTACTGGACCAACATGAAGCTTACAAAACATTAAATAGAAAAAGAACAAAATTGTTCCTAGAAACAGAAGTTCTAGTATTTTCTTCTCATATCCAAATGGATTGTCTTGTGCTCTTTGGAAGATGAACACTCCACGTTTGGAGGTAGAACTCCTGTTACTTCATATCCAATAAGGGAGTTCCTGAAAGTTACTAAGACATTGGGTTTGCTGAACCTACTGAATGCTGCCTTCATTATATAGCAGACACGTGGCTCTCAGTGCTTAGCGTTGTCTCCAGGCCCCCAGACAAGGATCCTTGCTTGCCTTACCATCAACTGGGAGCCAGAGACACTAGTGGTTTTCTCAAGCTTCTTATCTTCTAGTCCCCTTCCTACCAAAAGGAATGTTGAGGGCTCTACTGTTTACATTGGCCACCTTCATGCAGAGCCTTTGTTCTGTGTCAGCTCTTCAGCTCAAAGCTAGCACTCTACCACTTGAGCTACAGCGCCACTTCTGGTTTTCTGGTGGTTTATTGGAGATAAGAGTTTCACGGACTTTCCTGCCCGGGCTGGCTTTGAACCACGATCCTCAGATCTCAGCTTCCTGAGTAACTAGGATTACAGGTGTGAGCCACCAACGCCCAGCTTTTTCTGTGTCTTTTCTGAGGTGCTGGTTTCCTCTTGGAATCAAGCTTAAAGTCCCCAGAAATGCTATAGAATCCTGGCTAGTTGTCTACTCAACTGAAGCCCTTTCATTCACCAGATCACCAAAAGGGCTTATTTTGCAACTTCATTTCATTTTTCCCAGAATTTGTTTTGCTAGTCTTCTTACTACTTTACCCCAACAGAGTTGCCAGCTGAAGTACATAGCTATGATAGTTGAAAAAAAAAGAAGTGTCCTCAGTTGAGGAAACAACAGGAACAAAGGCATGAGGTCATACAAATATACCAGATAAAATGTAGCTAAAGTACCAGATCTATAGGGAAGGAGAGGGGGATGATGGGTTTGCAAATAAACCTTAAAAGAAGTTGTTAGCTATAACACCATGGTGAGAATGTCAAAATGGTGCCTTCCACAAACACAGCTCCTTCAAGGAAGCTATCCACAATCATCTCCTGCCCATGGAGACAGCATGATGACTCTGTTACTAGTACAGAATTAGACTGGTACACAAATCCACACTGAACCAATCTATTCTCCTCTCTCAGGAAGCAGAGGTAGGAAGTAAGGAAACAAAATGAGACCATTCCTCCAGGATTTGCAAAGTGTCTACCTTTAAAACTGATCTAGAATACGGCCCACTTTCAACTGCCTGCACGGTACCATCTTTACCAAGCCAGCATAACTTTAAAAAGTGCCCCTTGATCTTTCTGCTTTCATCTTTTGCTTCCCTCCTGCAACCAAAGATCCTCCAAAATGTCCTACAAGTCATTTCCCTACCTGTTCAGAATCTTCAGGCAATTCTCCATCTCCCTCAGTCAAGATCAAATTATGACACTGACCTACAAGACTCTACATGTGTGGCTGTTCACCCACTTCATGACAGTCTTAACTCCTCTCTCATTACCTCCCTTAAATCTATATTCTTCAAGTCTGTTGGCCTCTGGGCTCTGCTTCAGTCATACCAAGGAAGTACCTTCTGAAGACATTTACATTTAATGTGTTTTGCTTAGCAAGCTCTTTTCCCCGGTGTTCCCACGACTGGCACTCTTAGTTCCATAAGGTCTATACTACAATGTCACCTATCAGAGAGGCAACTTAAATAAAATAGTATAAAATACCATCTTGGACCCTAGTAAAGCATTTGCCTAACATGTGAAAGACCCCAGGTTCCATCCCCAGTACCATACAAACACAAAATAGCACAGAATCCCCCCCCACCACACATACCTCTATTCCTTTCCTCTATGTCTCCAAGGTACCTATCAGTACCTGGTGGGTTTATTTATCTTCTGCCTTCTGCTACTACAGTGTGAAAGCCATGAGGGCAGCTTTTTGCTGTTTTGTGACTTCTGTATCCACCCCCCCCCACCCTCCCATGCTTAGGACAGTGCTTGGCACACAGTAGCTGTTCAACAAACTACCATAAACAAATAAATGAATGAGGTGTTAAGAGGATAAAGAAATGAAGAGTAAAGAGGTAGGTGTATGGAGGGGATAGACACAAAGCAGAGGTGAGAGAGTGAAGTCCTCAGTCATAGAAAGAGAAAAGTGATCTGTAGAGGGAGTAGCTGAGTTACTATGAGGACGTTATAGAAGGAAGGTTCTGTTTCTGCTTTTCTTGCAGCGTAGTGGTTTGAGATAAACACTGAGCTTTCTAATGACTCCCATCATTAGCTGGGCAACTCTGTCCCTTATATCCAAAGCACCAGTCAGAGTTCCCATAGGGAGCTTTGGGAGTATACCCCTCCTTCCGCTGGAAAATTGCCCCTCCCCCATCCTACATAATTCTTGAGGAACTAACAGATTATCTTATTTGATCCTGACCACCTATCTGATCAGTGAGCACCTCATGTCTTTAGCTACAGTACATAAACCTTAAGTTAGAAACAACAGAAGTTCTCTCACAGAACTGGTCTCAAGTACTGGAAGAATGAAAGTCTCTTCTTTTGGACTGTAAGCTACAATAATGAGGGCTGAGTACCCTCTTAGGTCCCTAAGAGACCCTTTAACTATGTCACTATGTGGAGAATACCTGCTCATGAATGAGACACACTCAGACTCAAGCAGAGACAAACATCATTGAGAGGTGAAAGAGACAGAGACAGAGACAGTGTGTGTGTGTGTGTGTGTGTGTGTGTGTGTGTGTGCTCGCACGTGCGTGCGTGTGCGTGCGCGTGTGCACGCACATACTAATGGTATCATTCCAGCCTCTGGAGTCAGTTAAACCCAAAACAAGATGTACTTTTGACATTTCCAGAGTCAGAGCCAATATTTCTTCTGTTTGTTTTTTTAAGGAAGTGTGCTGAATTTCTGTCATTAAATTCTCATCGAAACAGTTCTGGGAGTATGAATATCCTGTTAAGAACTTTGCAATTTTTTATAGACAGGGAAAACTATGAAAAGTTTTTGAGCAACAGAGAATGTTTTAATATACCTGCACTTTTGGAAGAGCACTTGGTCCATGATATGAGCAATGAAATTCAAAGAGAGACAGTGGATGCAGGGAAGATTGTTAAGACGCCACTACCACTGTCCAGCAGGAGTGATGGGAACCTAGAAGAATAATTACATTGGCTCCGGAAAGAAATAGATATGGAAACATTAAAAATTTTTATTGTTAGCTAGGGGCGGGTAGCTCATGCCTGTAATCTTAGCTACTCAGGAGGCTGAGATCTGGGGATCGTAGTTTGAAGCCAGTCCAGGCAGGAAAGTCCATGAGATTCTTATCTCTAATTAGCCACCCAGAAAAATCAGAATTGGAGCTGTGGCTCAAAGTAGTAGAGCACTAGCCCTTAACAAAAGAGCTCAGGGAAGCTGAGCACTGTGGCTCATGCCTGTAATCCTAGCTACTCAGGAGGCTGAGATCTGTGGATCATGGTTCAAAGCTGGCCTGGGCAGGAAAGGCCATGAGACTCTTATCTCCAATAAACCACCAGAAAACCAGAAGTGGTGCTGTGGCTCAAATGGTAGAGTGCTTGCCTTGAGCTGAAGAGCTGAGGGACCATGCCCAGGCCCAGAGTTCAAGCCCCACAACTGACCAAAAAAAAAATCTAATTTTGATTTTATTCAAAAAAATGTAACTTTAAAAAAGTAAAGAGAAGCCAGGCTCTGGTAGCTTACACCTGTAATCCTAGCTACTCAGGAGGCTGAGAGCTGAGGATCATGGTTCGAAGACTGCCTGGGTAGTAAAGTCCATGAGACATTTATCTCCAATAAACCACTCAAAAACTGGAAGTGGCACTATGGCTTAAAGTGGTAGAATGCTAGCCTTGAGCAAAAGAGCTCAGAGACAGCACCTAGGCACCCACAACCAACAACAACAACAAAAGTAAAGAGACAACCAAGTCCTTCACACATAGAAGTATAATTGTTTCATGAGGGAACCAAATTTGGCTTTTTTTGGTTCTACAACTGAAAGAAAAGCTCTTGGATTTGGTGCAGAAGGAACACCTGGAGGCCTCCAAGCTTTCTTAGGGTTGAGGGAGGACTGCTAGAGATGACAGTGGCTAAAGCCTAAGTAGAAGTGTTAACAATTCTTTTGAAAGTGTGAAAGACAGAGGAGACGCCTCTGTATAACTAAACTACTTTTTTAAATTCTAAAGAAAAGAAGAAGAAGAAGGAAAGAGAAAGAAAGAAAGAAGGAAGGAAGGAAGGAAGGAAAGAAAGAAAAAAGGAGGAGGAGAGGAGACATACACAGGAAGATGTGAATTCAGGAGAAGTTTCTCTCAGGCTAAGGCCTGTGTGGATAAGCCGATGACAGAGGCAGAGTGTGAGCTGTTGAGAGGTAGGTATGAGGAGTTTGTAGAAAGAGGCCTACAAAGCTAGACGCTGATGGCTCACACCTGTAATTCTCATTATTGAGGAGGCTGAGATCTGAGGATAGTGGTCTGAAACTACCCTGGACAAGAAAGCATGGGAGACCCTTATCTCCAATTAACCACCAGAAAACTGGAATTGATGCTGTGGCTCAAAGTGGTACAGTACTAGCCTTGAGCAAAAGAGCCTAGGGCTCAGTGCTTAGGCCCAGAGTTCAAGCCCCTGAGTGACCTAAAAAGAAAAGAAAAGAGACCTAAAAGAGCAAAGGAGAGGCACAGGATTGAAAGTAGTTAGGAACCAGATAATTCTGCTTGGAAAAGGTCACAAGGGGAGGAAGAATGAGGGATTTGCATGGAGAGACAGGAGATAAAGCTGTTATCCCCTGAGAGGAAGGGAGAGCAGGATCTAGACTTGAGGAGGACTGAGAATTTGGGAGAGATTCTCCCAGTGACAAGAAAGGAAGTCTATGGAAGGAGCGTGCTGTAAGCCATGCTGCATACCATGCTGGTAGCCTGCCCATGATTCTCCAAACCTACCTCCCTGTTCCCGCTCTCACCTCATCCACATCTCCACAGACTGAACCTCAGCAGCTCCTCGGGCCTGGTCTCGCAATCTAATCATCCTAACTCTCCATTTCCCAGTACCCAGACATGGCCTTTGCTGCCTTGTGTGGAAGATAAATTCCACAAAGAATTCCCATGTCCCACACACTAGGCAGAAAAAAATAATCTATTGTGTGTAGAGGCATCTCAAAGCTAAGGATAGAAGGGATCCAGAATGTGTCTCACAGGGTCACTCTGTGATCATCACAAGCTCCTCTCTATATGGGGATGCTTCAGTTTCTTCATATGCAGCAGCAGATGGCCTTTAGGACTTCTTCCCATTTGGACAATTTAGAGTTCCACAGCTGTACACAGGTGCCTCAAGCAATCTCTTTGGCCAAGAAAGTTCTAGGGGACTGGGTGGACATATGCAAATTGGAAAGGGTAAAGGGTTGCTTTCAAAACTAGAGAAGGAGGATTCGTAGGTTTATTTATTGCCATTTTCCACGTGGAAGTTAGTACTGCCTTTTCCTATCTCTCTTCCCAATGTTTGCCTAAAGGTCTCTGGGGTCAGAAACATAAACTTTGGGGCAGATGAATGGTGGTCTGAAGGGACCTTGGCAGGTACAGGGTAGGGTATGAAGGAAGGGAAACAAAGGAAGCAGCTATTTGGGACCAACTACATTTCCTCCCTCTTCCTACACCCCCCCTCCTGTCCAAACCATTCCAATACTCTAATTAGCCAGCCCCTTAGGACCCTGTTAGCCAGGCCGGCTGAGCGCCCAACTCCCTGGAGACTGGCCCCTTTACCCCCCAGACTAATCAGTCCTTCACTCCTTGAGTGCATGAGTGTGCTCACCACACACACACACACACACACACACACACACACTTATTCTCTCTTAAAACCTGCAGGGCCCCATTCCAGCCTTCAGAATGTGGTGCAGAGTTTCCCCTAATGAAGATAGCCCCATTTGAGATGATTAAAGGGCTGAAGAGAAGCCAGACAAAGTTTTGGGGGTTTCTAATTTAGAATTTTCCCTCAAACTTGTAGGACTAGGATATGTAGCAAGGAATGGAGCCATAGTTGGGTGCTCTAGGATTCTTAGACCTGGGGCTTGTGTTTTTCAAGCCCCTATGTATGGTCAATAGTCATCCTACCACAGACCCTCTTCTCCCCTTACCTCACCCCCTCCACAGTCTAGCTCCCCACCCCCTACCCCCAACACCCACACTGTCAGCCCAAACACATGATAAATTGCCCTGTCAACAGAATTCATTCAGGGACCAATTAATTCCACAGAAATGAACCAGGAGCCATCAGTTGCTGAAAAACTCAGAGTGCAGGGAGCGGAGGGAGGGGATGCGGGCGGGGTGTGGGCGGCAGAGGAGGGGACGAGGAGGCTGGGGAAGTTAGTCTGACAGAAATTGGTCATTTAATGCTTAAGTGCACGCTAGACAGCCCTGTCATCGCCCGCGGCCCCCGTGCGGGATTAATTATCAGAGGAGGAGAGGGCAGCCCAGCCTAGCCCAGCCGTCTGTCACCAATGAAGGCTGGAGTCACCCAGGCCTTGGGCCACCCTGGGTGCATTTTCAAGTCTACAGGACTTGTACTTCCCCAACTTTCAACCTCCCCACCTCCAGGTCCCAGTTCATGGTTCAACCACATTTAGTCATGGCCTTGATATCAGCAAACTCAACTAGGAAGACTTTCTCCACCCCTTGACTAGGTTGGGCCTCATAACTCCTTGTACTCCCCTATCATTATCCTCAACCATCTTGGGTGACTGTGTGGAACCCAAGGTACAATTGTCCCATCTGTCAATCCTAATCTCAAGGAATGAATGATGCCATTATCCATTCAAATGCCCAAGCCAGAAGTCCAGCAGTCATCCTGGCTCCTCCTTCTGGCTCACCCCTCTCATCCAATCAGAATGCAAGTCTTGAATTCAACCTTGGGGATATCTCGGAATCTTGTACACTTGTTTCTAACTCAAGGCTGAGCCATCTTGTGCTCTACATATCCGCCTGATTTAGGCTTTTGTTCGTAGCTATTATTATCTTTCAAAAACATCCTGTTACACAACCTACCACACCCTCCACTTCCAACTTAACACACTGATGGACCACCATAGGCCGGTATCAGATCAGGTCAAAACTCTTTTTTTTTTTTTTTTTTGGGTCCGGTCGTGGGGCCTGAACTCTGGGCCTGGGCGCTGTCCCTCAGCTCTTCAGCTCAAGGCTAGCGCTCTACCATTTGAGCCATAGAGGCACTTCCTGCTTTTTTCTTTTTGCTTATGTGGTGCTGAAGAATCAAACCCAGGGCCTCAGGTATGCAAGGCAAACGCTCTACCACTGAGCCACCTTCCCAGCCCCTGGTCAAAACTCTTAACAAGACACAATACTCTAGTCTCATCTTCAGTGTGTTCTCCTGTGTTCTCATTCTTCTCTAAGTATAGCATTCTCCTCCCACCCTGTAACACCCACCACTCACTTAATGCCTAGTCATCTTTTTGATCTTAGATTAAATGTTATTCCCTCTAGGAAGCTTTCCTTGACACCCTTGATATGCTTTTATTCATTTATTTTTTTTTTGTCGGTTGTGGAGTTTGAACTCTGGGCCTGGGCGCTGTCCCTCAGCTCTTCAGCTCAAGGCAAGCGCGCTACCACTTGAGCCACAGCACCACTTCCGGTTTTCTAGTGGTTTATTGGAGATAAGACTTTCACGGATTTTCCTGCCCGGGCTGGCTTTGAACTTCGATCCTCAGATCTCAGCCTCCTGAGTAGCTAGGATTACAGGCATGAGCTACCAGCAGCCAGCTCTTGATATGCTTTTATAACTCCCCAAACTTCCTCATTCATCAGCATGTCACCTTACTAAGTGTTCATGCATTGTTCTGCCTTTCCACCAAAACATTAAGTTCCATGAGAATGGAGTTCATGTCTTTGTTGTCAGAACCTGTCAATGGATGCCAGAAAACATATACTGAAGAATAAACAGGTAAATAGGTAAATGTCTAGCCTTGCCTTTGGCTACACCCCTAGCCTGACTGGGGAGCCAAGTTCTCCCAGAGTTAGGACATTTCCTAGCAGCCCAGGAATGGTGATGTGAGGAGAAGAGAGCCCCTTAAAGACTATGCGGTCAGCCAGGTGCCAGTGGCTCATACCTGTAATCCTAACTACTCAGAAGGCTGAGATCTGAGGATCGTGGTTCAAAGCCAGCCTGGGAAGGAAAGTCTGTGAGACGCTTATCTCCAATAAACCACTCGAAAACCGAAAGTGGCGCTGTGGCTCAAGCAGTAGAGCACTCGCCTTGAGCTGAAGAGCGCAGGGACAGCGCCCAAGCCCAGAGTTCAAGCCACATGACGGACAAAAAAAAAAAAAAGAATATGCAGTCAACTTGTAAGAGCTGGAGGTTACAACAGCAGAGAGAATAACTGAGGAACTCCCTACTCCAGTGTCTAGAAAAAGAAGGCTCTGCTTAGAGCCATATACTGACTGAAACCATGTGTTGGTTGGTTGGTTGGTTGTTGTTGTTGTTGTTGTTTGGGGAAATACCATTTAAAGGAAAATTTCCCAAATTGATTGTGGTGTATTTACCAAAGGTTGAGTTGACAGGACGTAGATAACAGCTGAGGTGAAGACATGAAGGGAGTAAGGATTTGAATACCAGGTTGGCCTTTTTCCTGTTCTCCATTGAGATCAAGGCTGTTCCTAAGGATGGTCAGATGGAAAGTATTATATGCAAAATTAATTCTAGCTCCTAGAAAGGGTGATTGAAGGCAAAGTTGAGATGGAATCATTAGGAGGCTAATGCAATCATGAGCATGGAGGAGAAAGACAAGAGTGAGAGTACAAGAGAGAATGAGATTCAGATTGACTTGTGCTGCTAGACTGGAGGCATGGTTCAAGTGGTAGAGCACCTGCCTAGCAAGGGCAAAGCCTTGAGTTCAAATCCCAGTAGTACCAGAAAGATCCATGTAAATACTTTATATTATGACACAATAAGATCAAGCAAATAAATAATCTCTAAAAACCCCAAAGCAAAGTGAAATAAATGAACCTAACCATCTATTGAGTTGGTGTCATAATCACATAGACAGAAACTATTTCAAGTAATTTTAAATCCAATAATTGACTCTACATACATCCCTAGTGGGATATATACTAATAAAGCAAATAAATGATGATATTGATATTCTTGGAGGCCTTTGGTGTGGGAGAAGCAAACAAATAAAAAGAAAGAGTAGATCAATGAATATTAGTAACCTCTCAATAGTCCTGAGTTTGACTTGGAAGTATCAGTAATAACTCTTGATACATTGTATGCATGTATTTCATGGCTGTGTCCACTGGAAAGGACATGAAGCGAACCAACTCTAGTAAAAAGCATGCCTAGATCCCAGATTATGGTCTTTAAATACCTTTTTGCACTAAAAAGAACGGGGGAGGGGGACACTGGCAAGGGAGGGAGAGAGAGATGAAGATTCTAGGTGTACAAGATGATTCTGGAAATACTGTCATGTCAGAAAGCAAGAAAGCTAGTATGGTCATGTCAAAAGGACTTTGGCACCAACTAAAGACCCACACTGGCCAAAGATGAGACAATTGAGCATCAGTGAGAATGCTATCTGAAATGGATGAAAACTCTTCAAATATATGTAAATCCCAGAGTCATATACTTACAAGGGAAAAAGAGCACTTTGTTGATCTGTTTTGAAAGACATTAGGGAACCAACTCATTATTTGGAAAACTGAAAAGGAAGGAGAAAGAATAAAGTATTTCTATTGACTTTCTGTAATGAACTATACCTCAGCATAACCAAAGAGTAGGTGAAACTTTCTTCTCTTTCCTCCCTCTCTCTTCTCTTCCCTCCAGTTTTCCTTCTTTCCTTCTTTCCTTCCTTCCTTCTTCTTCCTTTCTCCTTCCTTCTTTTTGTCTGTCTGTCTGTCTGTCTGTCTATCTGTCTACGAAACTGAGGATTAAACCTAAGTCCTGTGCTCTACTAATGGAACCATGGCCTCAAGCCCTTTTTTTTTTTAATTTGTTTTTGAGACAGAGTCTAATTTTTCCAAGGTTGGCCTTAAATTGCAATTCTAATGTTTCTACCTTCTAAGAAGTTGGAGAAGTTTCTCTTATATAAGCTTCCCAACTAACAAATGATAAAGAAATGAATATAATTATAAAAACATAACTTTGTAACTCCTAATGAAATAATAGAGATAAGTAATGATCATCCATGGGTGTTAATTTTGCAAAAAGAGACACAAAAAGACATTAAGTGCCTTATGATGAAAATACAAAATGAAACTCTATAAAATGGTATTTCCAAAAATCAAACTTGAATCTAATCAAGCCTGTAGAGGTAATTACCACTGTACAGAAAATACAAGGGCAGAGGAACCAAAGGATGTAATTTGTAAACTCTGAATTGTGGGAAACTATAAGGCAAATAACTTGGCTTCTTCAAGAAATTGAAAAAGAAAGAAATAGTTTAATTACATCTTAACATACTTAAAAAGTATGTTTATTGATTGCATTATAGTTGAATCCTGCAAGAAATTAAAAGAAAGAGGAAAATGAAGAGAAAGAAAAGTAGGTAATCAACTATACTCAATTACTCAGTCTCAAGCTGGAGACTCTGAAGAAACTAGCCAGCCCATGAGAATAGGCTTCTAGATATTGACAGTCAGGATCCCCCATAAAACTCCTGGGTTTCTACCTGACCAGCCTTCAAATGATATCCACTGATCAACAGAGCTTCCAAATAGTCTTTTAGTGCTTTACTTTTGTGAATTGATGAACACAGGAGGACACTAATGATTCAGAACAATTTTCTAACATGAGAGATAGAACTTTGAATTAAATACAACCAGAAAAAGAATTTGAGCTTAACTTCAGTGGCTCAGGTCTGTAATAGCTATTCAGAGGGCAGAGATCAGGAGGACTGAGGTTCTAGACCAGCCCAGACTTAAATACTCAAAATATTCCTATTTCAACAGAAAAAAAAAAAGATGGCACAGTGATACATAACTGTTACCCAAGTTTGGCAGCAAGGGCAAGATAAAATTGCAACTCAGGCTGACCATAGGCAAAAAACAAGATTCCATCTAAAAATAACCAGAGTAGAAAGGGCTGAAGACATGATTCAAGGAGTAGAGCACCTGCCTAGGTAGCAGGCATGAAGCACAAAGTCTTGAGTTCAAACCCCACTACTGAAAAAAAAAGGAAAAGGAAAAAAAAGAATAAAGAAAACCAAATTTGAAAAAGAAGTAATGGAACAAAAGAAAACTTTAGTTGGGCTGGCATATGTGGCTCAAGTGCTAGACTGCCAGCCAAGCAAGTGAGCCTAGCAAGTATGAGGTTCTCAATTCAAACTCTGCTGGGGGGGGAGGGGTAAAAAAAGGAAAGAAAGAAAGATAATTTTTATTTTGGTTAATCATGAGACTTGAGCTCAGGGCCTGATCACTGTCCCTGAGCTCAAGGTTAGTGCTCCACCACTTTGAGCCACAGCACCACTTCCAGTTTTCCTGAGGTTAATTGGAAATAAGAGTCTTAGAGACTCTCCTGCCCAAGCTGGCTTTGAGCCACAACCCTCAGATCTCAGCCTCCTAAGTATTTAGGATTACAGACTTGAACCATCAGCAGCCAGCAAGAAAGACAAATTTAAAAAAATAACTATATGATATAAAAGAAAAGAGATATAAAAGAAAAGCATCCACGAATCAAGCACAGAGTATATTTTTAAGATACAGAGTATCTTTAAACTCCCCCAAATGAATAGATGAACAGATATTATATATGATTTATAATACCAGAAGTATTACAATAATAGATTATTATAAATTATAAATATTATAAAATAGAAGTATTCTATCATTCAATAGAAGGTTTTCTTGATAAAGTTGAGCAAATCATGAAGAGAGGACTATGTAGTAATATATTTTTTGGGGGGTGTCTGGTCGTGGAGCCTGAACTCTGGGCCTGGGTGCTGTCCCTCAGCTCTTCAGCTCAAGGCTAGCACTCTACCACTTGAGCAACAGCACCACTTCCGGCTTTTTTCTTTTTGCTTATATGGTGCTGAGGAATCGAACCCAGGGCCTCATGCATGCAAGGCAAGTACTCTACCACTGAGTCACCTTCCCAGCCCTGTAGTAATATTTTTTAACACTATAACAAATACCTTAGAAAACAACCAGGTAACTTGAGGAGGTGGGGGTTGGCAGAGATGGGGAGGAATGATGAAAGGGGTAGCATTGATCTATAAACTGACATGTTGTACTGAAATGCTTTTGTACAAAATTGTGATAAAACAAAAAGCAGATAAATATTAAAAAGGAAGAAATATCTAATTTGGCTCAAGATTTCAGTCCATATTTGGCTTTCTCCATTGCTGTGTCCTGTGGTGAGGCTGAACATCATAGATGTGGGAGAATGTGACAGAGGTTGCTTACTCATGGCAAACAAGAAGGTAGGGGTCAGGACAAGATATAATGTCCCCCAACACCTACCAGGATGTGCCCCCAAAAGACTCAGGCCTCCCCTCCAAAATTTCCAACACTTCCCAACATAATGCCACTATCTGGAGACTAAACTTACAACACATGAGGCTGTGAGTAATCTTTCATATTCAAATTATAACAAAGAACAAAAATCTACAGAGATAAAAAATCAGGAGAGATAAAACTTCTAAACTAGAGAATAAATACAGAAAATTGAAATATCGAGCAAGGAATAATCTCAGAAAAAGAAGACAAAGAAAATAGATATGAGAAATTTATCAAAAAAGAATTTCAGCAATCAAGAGGCTGAAGCAGAAGCATCATCAGTTCAAGACCAATCTGGGCTAAAAAAAAAAAAAAGTGTCTAAAAATAAAATCTAAGGCCAGATGCTGGTGGCTCACACCTGTAATCCTAGCTACTCAGGAGGCTGAAATCTGAGAATCACAGTTCAAAGCCAGCCTGGACAAGAAAAGTCCATGAGACTCTTATCTCCAATTAACCACCAGAAAACCAGAGGTGGTACTGTGGCACCACAGCATTCACCTTGAGATGAAGAGCTCAGGGACAGCGCCCAGGCCCAGAGTTCAAGCCCCATGACTGACCAAAAAAATTTTTTTAATAAAAATAAATAAAAAATAAAAATCTAGAAAGAATCCAGAAACAAAGGACATGGATTTTCTACATTGAAAATGCCTACTAAGCCGGGCGCTGGTGGCTCACGCCTGTAATCCTACCTACTCAGGAGGCTGAGATCTGAGGATCGAGGTTCAAAGCCAGCCGGGGCAGGAGAGACCGTGAGACTCCTATCTCCAATAAACCACCAGAAAACCGGAAGTGGCGCTGTAGCTCAAGTGATAGAGCGCTCCCTTTAAGCTGAAGAGCTGAGGGACAGCGCCCAGGCCCAGAGTTCAAGCCCCACGACCAACAAAAAAAAAGAAAATGCCTACTAAATATTCAGTACAATGGATTTTACAATGTTTAATACCAATGCACATAAAAATGAAGTAGCAGAACACCAAGAAAAACAAAGACGCCTTCAGAATGACAGTAGAAGGAAGGAAAAATAAAATGTAATATTTTAGAAATAAGAATGGCAACAGACTTCACAACTGCAACAATGGAAACTTTAAGGCAATGGAATAATGTCTTTGAAGTTCTTGGGCAAAGATGTCAAGTTTAAAACTTCATTTCCAGTCAAAATATCAATTAAGGGGCTGGGAAGGTGCAGTGGTAGAGTGCTTGCCTTGCATGCATGAAGCCCTGGGTTCAATTCCTCAGCACCACATAAGCAGAAAAAGCCAGAAGTTGCACTGTGGCTCAAGTGGTAGAGCATTAACCTTGAGCTAAAGAGCTGAGGGACAGTGCACAGGCCCAGAGTTCAGGCCTCACGGCCAACCAAAAAAAAAATATATATATATATGTATCAATCAACTCTGAGACTAAAATAAATGTCATTAGCTATCATTCAAGGTCTCTTAAGATGTAATTTGAATGTGTGTTCATCAAAATGAATGGTCAGCTGGGGTATGGCTCAAGTGATAGATTACTTGCTTCGCATTGAGAAGCCTTGGGTCCAATCCTTAGTATCACAAAAAGATAATAATAGATAAACAAATAAAGAATAATTGTTGAGGTCCAGTAAGAAAATCTACCATAGGAGAGGTGAGAAATTCCCAAAATGATGGAGGAGGAAAGTTCCCAGTGGCAGCTGTGCAATATAAGTGTGGAGTTACTAGTATCAGATAGGATCAAATGAATAGGTATACCACATCCAGTTATGTAAGTTGAACCCTAACCTAAGGTATCTAATGGAGTCATAAATAATAGGTAAAATCCTTTTTGCACATTGCTTTCCAAGTCACAATCCTGCTGAGAAATTGCATCAAACTTAGAGGAAAAAGAATTTCTTAGTAATTGGTCTTCCCAAAGAGAATGCTAGTTTATAATTTATCACCTCCAGAAGCTTCTTTTAAAATTTTACCTTTTCTTACTCAAAAGGACCATGTATATTAGTAGTGGCCCCTAGTAGAAATACTTTAAATCTAAAAAGTAGCTGGATGTTGGTAGCTTATATTTATAATCCAAGCTACTCAGGAGACTATGATCTGAGGATTGTGGTTAGAAGTTAACCCAGTTAGTAAAGTCCATGAGACTCTTATCTCCAATTAGCCATCCAAAAGCTAGAAGTGTATGTGGCTCAAGTTGTACAGCATTAGTCTCTAGCAAAAAGTTCCCAGGCCCTGAGTTTAAACCCCAGAACCATCACACACACAGACACACACACATGCATGTGTGCACACACACATATGCCTTAAATAAAATATATAATAACAGCAATTATAAAACAAATTTGACAAAAATTTAAATGGTCTCATACTTTGACTGAAGAAACATTAGTAATAAGTAACTAAAAATTAACAAAAAATAAATAATAATAATAATCTGAACCCAGGCACCAGTGGCTCACACTTATAATCCTAGCTAATCAGGAGGCTGAGATCTGAGGATCATAGTTCAAAGCCAGTCCAGCAAGAAATCTGTGAGACTCAGATAAAAAGCCAGAAGTGGTGCTGTGGCTCAAGTGGTAGAACACTAGCTTTGAGCACAGAAAGGCTCAGGAACAGTGCCCAGACCCAGAGCACTTCAATCCCCAGTACTGGCAAAAAAAAAATTTTGAGGCAATTATTATCTCTAGGGAGAACAATGAGGAGTTAAATAGAATGAAACAACATGGCTCAGCTGATAAAAAAGAAAGACTTGCACATTTATGTTTATAAACACGAAGTATTATGATATGACTATATTGAGAGGACAAAAAAATTAAATGTAGATGATGATAAGAGACACAACCCTTATTTTTCATAATAATTAATCAATGGATAATATCTAAAAATAGCTAAAATTAGCAATATAGCATGATATTTCTATATAAAGAAGGAAGTACATACAAGAAGACTTAGTTAAAATTTTTAAATAGTTATTGATTTTGAGGAACTGATAGAAGATAACTATACCTTTCTTTTTGGTTGCTTGTTAAACTAAAAAATATAACTTACTGTTGTGGTGCTGGAGATCTAACCCAGAACCTCATACTTCATAAGCGAGTATGAGCTATATCCTCAACATAAAGATGCCATTTTTAATGTGAAATTCAAACATACATACATAAAATTTGAGGAAACAGTACAATGAACTCTTTCATTACAATCCCTCAGGTTTAGCAATTAGTATGATTTTTTCATATTTGTTTCATGTAAACATTGTTAAAATTTTTCAATATTTTGAATATACATGATAAATTAATGATATCATTACTTCAGAAGCATGTAACTGATATGGAGAACAGGAAGAGGTGAAGAAAGAGAATATTTTTCTCTTTTGAGCTGATTTATTAATTTTTAAATTGTATTTTTATGATCTTTAAGTAGTTGTACAAAAGAGTTACCATTCAACAAATCAGTTCGTGAATACAGTGCATCTTGATCAATATCACCCCTTTGATCATTCTCCCCCATTCCTCCCAACACAAATTCCAAACTCTCCCCTTATATTTAAATTGTTATTTATTTTATTTTATTTTTGGTCAGATGTAGGCCTGTGTGCCATCCCTGAGATTTTTTGCTCCAGACTAGCACTCTACCTCTTTGAGACACAGCAATATTTCAAGTTTTCTGGTGATTAATTGGAGATGAATCTCAGAGACTTTCTTGTCTGGGCTTGGCTTTGAATTTGATCCTCAGATCTTAGCTTCCTGAGTATCTAAGTTTAGGCATGAACCACCGGAGCCCAGCATTTTAATTATTATCTTACATACTTACTCAATGCAATGTTCTAAACACTTTACAATCATTTAATCCTCCCAGCAACTCAACTAAGTGAAGACTATCGTTTGACTTTTTTTCAGTGAGAAAGTGTTCTCCATTATGTGTGTGTGTGTATGTTTGTGTGTGTGTGTGTGTGTGCGTGCATGTGTGTGTGCATATCAGTATTTGGGCTTGCATTCAAGCCTAGCTCTTTTTCTCATCTTTTTCTGTTCATCACTATTGCTCTACCATTTGAGCCACACCTATACTTCCAGCTTTTCATCCCTTAATTGGAGATAAGAATCTCATAGACTTCTTTACCTGTGCTAACTTCAAATCGTGATCCTCAGATCTCAGTCTCCTGAGTAGCTAGCCTGGTTGTTCACACCTACAATCCTAGCTACTCAGGAGGTTGAGATTTGAGGATCACAATTCAAAACCAACCCAAGCAAGAAAGTCCATGATACTCTTATCTCCAATTAACTACCAAAAAAGCTATAAGTGGGGTTGTGGCCTAAGTGATAGAGAGGTGGCTTTAAGCACAAAAGTTCAGGGACAATGCTCAGGCCTTAAATTCAAGCCCCAGGACTGACGCACATGCATACCCCCCCAATATATATATATATATATATAGTTATAGTTATATATATATTATATTAATGTTGATATTATATTATATAATTATATATAATATTTTCCTGATCTCAAACTGGGTGCTGGTGGCTTATGCTTTTAATCCTAGCTACTCAAGAGGCTGAAATGAGGATCATAGTTCAAAGCCAACCAGGGCAGGAAAGTACATGAGACTCATCTCCAATTAACCACCAGAAAACCAAAAATGGTGCTGTGGCTCAAGTGGTAGACTGTTCATCTTCAGCTGAAGAGCTCAGGGATAGCACCCAGGTCTAGAGTTCAAGCCCCACAGCTGACAACAACAACAACAAAATTCCAGGTCTCATATGATAATTCTTAAGGTTTTTTTAAACATTTTTTTCTTTCTCTAGTATAAAAGTCTTAGTTCTTACAATGATACTTCAAAAACAAAATCATGATATAGTCTATTGTTAATAATATGTTCTCCAGCTGGGAATATGGCTTAGTGGTAGAGTGCTTTACCTGGCATGCATGAAGCCCTAGGTTCAATTCCTCAATACCACATAAACAGAAAAAGCCAGAGGTAGTGTGTGGCTCAAGTGGTAGAAATCTAGCCTTGAGCCAAAGAAGCTCAGGGACAGTGCCCAGGACTGTTCAAGCCCCAGGACTGGTGAAAAAAAAAATAGTTCTGAAACATATCCCAGTTTAGGTAATAAATTTTACAGTCACTCTACACGTAAGATTCGATGTTTTGAGTCCTCACCATCAAGGGTTGCCTCCTCTGGACATTACTCTTCAGTGTTCTTGGCCCTGAATTTAGAATAATATAGGGCCTGGTGGAACCATTGACCTTTTTTATTCCAAGATTTCTGCAGCTACTGAGGCAGCCTGGGAGTCACCATGCCACACAATTGACTCACAATGAATTTGCTGTCAAATAAACTCAGCCTTTTTCATGGGATCCATTCCTAAGCCAGGGTTCCCAGCCCAGCATTTGTACTTGAAATCCTCTTCAGACCTGCCTTTAGGACTCCATATCTATCCTCTCTAAATGTCATTTGTTCATGTAGGAGCATCGTTCCAGCCTGCCAAGATCATTTCAAATCTCAATTCTGTCATTCAACCTATTAGCCATGCTGTTAACTCTTGGTGTCATCTCAAAGTGTGATGAGCTGGACATCTACATCTTCATCTAAGTCGCTAAGAGAATTCTGCATCACATCGCTTAAAGACCTCCTACTGGCATGATATAAAAATCCGGAACCTCTTTGGCTGCAGTGAAGTGTCAGCTATGGATCCTCTAAGTAGAGTTATCATTTATACATTTACTTTAATTTTATGGTTTAGTGTGTGTATGCATGTGTGCATGTGTGTGTGTGTGTGTGTGTGGTTCTGGAGTTTGAACTAAGGGCCTTGTGTTTGTACCACTTGAACCATGCCCCTATTTTATATCCCAATTTCATTCAATACATATGTCTCACAGAAATATTCTTCTGCTGCTTAATAGAGAGAACAAGAACAATATTTGTATTTCCCAAACTCAGTTTGGTATTATACACATAATGATTTACAGGAAGAATTCCAAGTTACATTTCCAGTAGAATGGGTAGGGTGTCAGAATCACGTGTAGACAAGGGCAGGTCAGTCTGGAATGTGGCCCATACCAAGAAAGGCCTCAAGGCTGCCAAATGAGCAACCATTTGTTGTGAAGATGTTCATTGTTTGGTACTCAGGAAGCAATGTTTTCAGCACTTTACTTCCTAATGCAATAATTTGTTATTTATTTATAGGCATTTGCTGTGCTTTAGTTACATTTTAGAAAATCAGTTGAAGGATTTGAGTTGATACACAACCTGTTATTATCTTTCCCATCTGAAATAGTGGAAAATGGGCTGCAGTTAGTATTCTCACATAGAACATGTGATTTGAATGAATGGACTTAAGAAGGAAAATATCTACATATCAACAGCTGAATGTATAAACAAAACATGGCATATATACTTAATGGAATGTCATTCAGCTATAGAAAAGGATGAATCTCTGATGTATGCTCCAACATGAATGAACCTTAAAAGCAGTAGGCTAAGAAAAAAAATCCTGACACAAAATGATAAATATTGTTGATGTCAGTGGGTCCTGTTTGTAATCCTAGCTATTCAGGAGGCTGATATCTGAGGATTGAGGTTTGAAGCCAGCTGATATAGAGAAGTCTGATACTCTTGTCTCCAAAATAAGCAGCAAGAAACAGGGCTGGCTGGGCCCAGTAATCCTTGCTACTTAGGAGTCTGAGATCAGAGGATCACAGTTCGAAGCCAGCCCAGACGGGAAAGTCCCTGAGACTTAGCTCCAATTAGCCACCAGAAAAACAGAAGTGGAGCAATAGCTCAAAGTGGTAGAGCCCTAGCCTTGAGCAAAAAAGCTCAGGGACAGTGCCCAGACTCTGAGTTCAAGCCCCACAACTTATAAAAAAGAGGGCTGGAGGCATGGCTCGAGTCAAGCAAACAGCTGAGCAAACAAATCAAGCAAGCAAGAGGTTCTAAAAAAAAAGAGACAAATATATGATTATATCTAGAATAGGCAAATTCGTAGAGACAAAAACTAGAACAATTATTGGGAGCTACTAGGAGAGAGAAAAATGAGATGTTACCACTTAATGGATAGAGTTTTTGTTTGGAGCAAAGAAAATATTTTTGAAATAGTAGGAATAGATGCACAATGCTGAGAATGTAATAAATACAACTGAATCACGCTGATTAAAATGGTAAGAATCTAACATAGAGGGTGTTCTTTCATTGTTGTTTTTAATTCTTTCTTTTTTTTTCTGTCCTGGGCTTGAACTTGGGGCCTGGGCACTGTCCCTAAGCTTCTTTGTCAACGTTAGCACTCTACCACTTTAGCCACAGTGCCACTTCCAGCTTTATCTGTTTATGTGGTACTGAGGAATCAAACCCCGGGCTTTATGACTGCTAGGCAAGCACTCTACCAGCCACATTCTCAGCCTGTAGTATAGTTTTACCACAATAAAAAAAAGAAAAAATTACTATTTGAAAAAAAATTGACTGATAAAGAGTACATCCATATAGAAGAATCCAGGGATAATCTTGTTTTGTTGGGATGTTTTTTGTGCTGCCTTTTGTTTTTCTGGTTCTTGAACTCAGGAACTTGCACACGTGCTCAGATTTTTCTGCTCAAAGCTGTTGTTCTACCACTTGAGCCATGCCCAAGTATTGTCCTATTATTTCCCTTGAAAGAAAAAGAACACACACACACAAACATATACACATGACCATGTTTTCTTCCATAGTCTGCTTTTCTCATTCAACAGCATACTCTGTCAAGCTGTCTGTGCTAAGACTTTCAGCTTCCCACTTTGCAGCCTTGTCTAGGATAGATATGCACAGGATCTGCTGAGCCATCACCTGTCAGGAATTGTACCAACTTCTGCTTTTCCTGAGCTCTCACCCTTCAGATGTCACCCAGTATGTTGGCAATCTGACATCCTCCTTGGTCACTCTTGCTTCCTCCCCAGGTAGATAGATCCAAAGCCTCCACCAACATGGACCCCTGAGGGAACCTTCCAGGCAGTCACACTGATATGCCCGTGTGCTCCTCTTCTTCACACATATACAGCCTCAGAAACATTTCTTGCATTACTGTTTCTAAAATCAAAAAGCATGGACAATCATGACCAAGATTATTCAATCCTCACATAAACTACTATGTGACCATTAACAATGTTAATATAGATTACACAACTGTATTCAATGGCATGAAAAATTGAATGGGAAAAAATTTCAAAGTAATACATCTTATGTAATTCCATTTTTGCATCAAAAAACACACAAAGGGTTAAAACTAAGTATTATGGTACATGCAATCCTAACACTAGAGTGGCTGAGGAAGGAGGATGGAGAGTTTGAAGACAGTCTTGGCTACATAGTGAGATCAAGCCAGAACAGAGGTTTGAACTCAAGATCTGGTGCTTGCTTGGTTGCTTGCTCACTTCTGGCATTCTACCACTTGAGCCATGCCTCCAGACTAACTTTTTGTAGGTTCATTGGAGACAGAGCCTAACAAGAGAGCTTTTCTGCCCATAATCATCATATCCCAGCTTCCTTGGCTGGAAAATTAATCTATTACGGTGTATGAGCACTAAATAATGTGGGTGCATATTAATAACCAATGTAGTTTCACCAAGAATCAGATGTTCAATGGAGAAAGTTACCAAAAATAAATAAATAAATAAAAAGATGGGTGTATGTTCAAAAATAAATTTCTAGACTTGTCCCAGGACTCCATCCTAGACTCTTCTTCTTCCCTGTTTTTGTTAATTACCTCCAGGCTTACCAGAACATCAGAAATTTTAAAACATAAAATATGTTAAATAACAGAAGACAATATTAGGGCTTCATAGACACCTTGAATAATAGGACAAAATTAATATGTTGATATTTAAGGGAAGTTCTGTAGTTGTTTTAGAAATCAATTGTGCCAGTACACTGTGAAGGATTCATACTTTGCCAGTGGCTCATAGGAGAAAAAGCAGGATTTTTTTTTAACCATGGTCTTAACATTGATCCACAAAGCCAACTGGCTATTAAAAATCTAGGACATAGCTGAGCATGGTTGTGTCCTCCAGCTCCTCAGGAGGCCTCTAGACCAAGACCAGACTGGGCAAAAGCATGAGACCTTATTTAAGAAATAAAACTAATAGTAAAAGGACCAAGGGTGAATATAAGTGGTTGTTAATCCCAGGTGGGGTGAGGGGTGGAGCTGGATAGGTAGTTTGTACTTCTGTATCCCAGGATAGGCTGGAAAAGCACTGTCCTCTAAGAGGACCCTGTACCCACACAGAGCTATCAGGGCAGACTGCAGGTGCCAATAATGATGTACACAATTTCTGCATCATTGGTTTCAAGGCAGACCACATAATTTTTTTTGTGCCAGTCCTAGGGCCTGACCTCAGGGCCTTGGCACTGTCCCTGAGCTTCTTTTGCTCAAGGGTAGTACTCTACTACTCGAGCCACAGCACCACTTTCAGTTTTTTCTGTTTATGTGGTACTGAGGAATCAAACCCAGGGCTTCATGTATGCTAGGCAAGCACTCTACCACTAAGCCACATTCCCAGCCCTGACCACATAATTTATCCCCTCATTTACAGAGTGGTAAACCAAGGTCCAAAAGATGAAAGGAGGGTCTTCTACATGATACTAGCAAGTTTATACAAGAACTAGACAACTCTCAACTCTCCTAGATGAAAGAATGTATGTATGGATGGATGTATGGATGGAAGGATGGATGGATAGATGGATGGATGGATGGATGGATGGATGGATGGATGGATGGATGGATAATACACATAAACAAGGATAAAGTACTAGAGGGGCAACAGATGAGGTCGGGGACACACATTTCATTTCCTTTGAGGCATCAAGGAAGAATTCATCACAGTGATGTTTTTCTATTGACTTACACCCAGGGCCTTGCGCTCAGTATATACAGGAAAGTGCACATGCCACACTTGCAAAGGCTCTGACTTAACCCCACATTCTCTCCTCTCTGCCATAGGGAACAGGGAAAGCATTGTGTAGCCCTTGCCCCCTCTGTGGATTTTCCATTCTCTTTCCAAGATCCTTCCTCCAGGAGCCCTCTGGAATGGAAAAAGCAATGAAAGATCCCTCCAAGCTTCAGCAACCCCTGCTCAAAGTTCAGTACTGGGAAGTTATCCTGAACTATGCTAAAGGAGCAAGATCCCAGGCCAAGCTCCCAGTATACACCACTCTACCCTCTGACTCCTCAAAAGCTTCCGTGCCTTTGACCTCTTATTACCTCTCTTCAATCCATGTCTCCCTCAGACCCCAGATCCCCAAGTCTCTTCCCCTCCCTCGAGATTCTCTGTCATTATATCTGGAAAGTGAGACTTGTGCATCATCATTAATGGACTAAACAGCAGGGTCAGCGAGGCAGGTAGCAGTAAATGCGGCAATTACGGCCGCCCCTCCATTCCAGTGCCTTCGCTCCCAATCCATCTCCCCTCATCACCGGGCGGTGCTGAGCCGGCCCTGCCTTCATTACGTTAATCAGGTTAATTCCAAGTTAGAGTCCACATTCTAATCAAAAGGCAGTCCACAGGGGTGGGGTACTGAAGAAAGAGGGAATCCTTTTCCTCTCGAGGAACAGGGAGGGCCCAGGCCTGGACACTAACAGTGTCCTCCAGGGTGCCATCTCTTCCAGTGGATGCCCTCAACTCTGTCAGGGTCTTGATCCTGAGACCTCTTTTGCATCCTAGATTCAAGTCAGGGCTAAAGCTCTGATATACCATTAGAAGCAGGAGAGAGTCCAATTCCCTGTCATTCTAAACAGAGCAACTACACCATCAAGTTCTTTTCCTTTCTTGGACATTGTACTTGGGCAAGATCGTACTTAGAGTCACATTGTAGTCTGTATGAGTGATGCACGTCAGAGAGCCAACACTGGAACTCAAAGAGCTCATTGAGAGGATACAGAGAACTACCTTGATCTATTGTAAGTATTATAATCACAGCATTCTCAATAACCTAAGAACCTCCCACTAAGTCACCTGTTAAAGATTTTACTATCTCTATACAGCCACACGGAGGCCCAAGCCTCCAACCTATGAATCCTGAAAGACAAACCACAGCCTGACCCCGCAGCCTGGCTTTATATCCTACAGGAAGAGCTCCACAGAAGAAAACTTTCTCTTGCCTTTTCCAGATTCTAACGTATATCTGCATTCCTTGGTTTGTGGCTCCTTCCTCTATTTTCAAGGACAGTGGCATATGATCTGCAAGTCACTGACCCTGACCCCTTTGCCTCCTTATTAAAATATAAGAACTCTGGGGAGAACAGTGGATTCATTCAGACCCAAGATAGATTTCAGTAACATAATGTATTTAGATTCTTCTGATTAGGATATAGAAATTGGGATGGACATTGTTTAGTTTACTATAAACTACAAAGTCAAATTTATCTACAAGTCCAAGTAATTCTGTACTTGCAAGATAGCTCTGCCCAAGAACTTGCCACAATGTGGCAGATTCTTCCACTGTTCTTAGCATCTCTTCCTCTTGGCCCACTTCTTGTATCAGTGCAGGTAATCCAGGAGAAAGGATGGCATGGCCCTGATAGCAACCTTCAACCAAAGAGGACCTCACTCCTTAGAAAAGTGACCAGCCTTGTATCCTTTTGAAAGCACAGTGTACATGCCTTTAAAAAAAAAATCCCCAAAGATAGAGTTTCAGATACCCACAGTAGCACCTAGCTTTATTCTCTTTCACTCCCTGGGATCACCTCCCAAATACACTTTCTTCCCCTAAACACTTGAATTAAGCTCTGTAGTCAAACTAAGAACAAAGAATGTTAGCTGAAAATCTGACCAAGTTCTCATCCTTAACAAAGACAGTCAATAATTCTTGGCCTGGGTTAAAGTACTGTACTAACTTGCATGTTGGTATTTAAATCCAACTCAGGTCTCCGATCTCTTGGATGACACCATCCACTCATCCTATACACATGACATGCCCACTTCTGCCAGGGAGATTCACATCCCTAGCCTTTCTCCCCCCCCCCCCCCCCCCGGTCATAGGGCCTGACCTCTGGGCCTGGGCGCTGTCCCTCAGCTCTTCAGCTCAAAGCTAGCACTCTAGCATTGAGCTACAGCGCCACTTCCAGCTTTTTCTGCTTATCAAACCCAGGGCCTCATGCATGCAAGGCAAGCACTCTACCAGTGAGCCACCTTCCCAGCCCCACACCCCTAGTGTTGACTCTTGCTGAGAGCACGAGGGTCAAGATCCTGCCACTGGACACTGTTATGTGGAGGTCTCCTAGCACACCTCAAACTCAATAGCTCTAAAAACTGAACTCTCAGCAATATTCTCTTCTCTTTTTTCTCTGTTTTGCCTGATTTTCCATCACCTTTCCCTGTTTATCTTTAAATTTTTCCAGCCTCATATAATGAGTGATTCAGGCTTTTGTCCTTGACCCTCCTCATTCCTTTCTCTTTTTTTCTTCCTTCCTTCCTTCCTTCCTTCTTTTGTTCTTTTCTTTCTTCTGACTCTTTTCTTCTTTTTTTGGGGGGGGGGGGGTCAGTCATGGAGCTTGAACTCTGGGCTTGGGCACTGTCCCTGCACTCTTCAGCTCAAGGTGAACATTCTACTGCTTAAGCCACAGCACCACTTCCAGTTTTCTAGTGGTTTATTGGAGATAAGAGTCTCATGGACTTTCCTGTCCCAGCTGGCTTTGAGCCAAGATCCTCAGATCTCCACCTCCTGAGTAGCTAGGATTATAGGCATGAGCCACCAGCGCCCGGCTTCTTCTGACTTTTTTTTGGGGGGGGGCCCGGTCGTGGGGCCTGAACTCTGGGCCTGGGCACTGTTCCTCAGCTCTTCAGCTCAAGGCTAGCGTTCTACCACTTGAGCCACAGCGCTACTTCCGGCTTTTTTCTTTTCGTTTATGTGGTGCTGAGGAATCGAACCCAGGACCTCATGCATTCAAGGCAAGCACTCTACCACTGAGCCACCTTCCCAGCCCTTCTTCTGACTTTTTGAGACAAGTTCTTACTTTGTAGCACAAGCTGGCCTTGAACTTACAATCCTCCAATTTCAGCCTCCCCAGTGCTAAGATTACAGGCATATACCATCATATCTGGCCCTACTTTTTTTTTTCTTTTATGCAGTGTTGGAGATCAAACCCAGGGCTAAACAAGCACTATTACTGAGTTTACACACACACACACACACACACACACACACACACACACACACACACATTTTCTTGATCTGAATACATTCAGAGGCATCTCCTCTACTCCTGGGACATTGTTTTGACCTCTATATGCTGAAAATTCTCCTTTCTGCCTGTAAGTATTCCTTTCTGCTGACCTTTAGTTTCTTATTCATCTACTTTCTGGATATTCAACACAGATGTCCTAGGACGGTTCAAACTTACTTAAAGACTCAGTTTAAGACTGAACTAAGGCTTACACCTGCAATCCTAGCTACACAGGAAGCAAAGGTAGGAGACTCATGGTCAAGGCCAGTCAGGACAAAAATGCACGAGACTCTATCTAAAAAATAGCTAAAGGAAAAAAAGAAGCTTAGAGGTATGGCTCAAGTGGTGGAGCACTTGCTGGCAAGGCTCTGGGATTAAATTCCATTACTGCCTAAATAAATAAATAAATAGGCACCCTCAGTCCCCAATTCAATCTCCCTCCATTATGTCCCTTAAAGGAATCACCCACTACCTAGCTGTCCAAAACCCTCCAACATCTTCCTTCCTGCCTCCCTCCCTAAATCTTTCCCAACATACCTAATCTGTTCCCTGTTTCTTCTTTCCTCAGACTCTCATAATTCGCCCCTACATTGTGCAATGGCATAAACTATTTTCCCTTGCCTTCTCCAATACATCTTCCACCAAGCAACCAGAGCCATCTTTCTAACACTCAAAGCTGAAAGATAGTCCCCATTCAATACCCTATGAGAAAAAAATCCATATTTCTTAGCATCATCTAGAGTCTTTTTTGCTGCACATAGTGTTAAAACAGGCTGGAATATTATTCTTATATTCCAACCTAGCAATCTCTTCTTTATTTAGAAGCATTTTTTAATGGTATGGTAATGGGGACCAAACTTACAAGCTTTGCACTTGCACTCTACCACTTGAGCCTCGCCTCCAGGCAGAACAGCTTTTTTTTCTGGTTATTTTGGAAATGGAATCCTTTGAACTTTTCTGCTCATTCTGGTTTTAAACTGTGATCCTCCCGATTTCAGCCTTCTGTGTAGCTAGGGTTACAAATGGGAGCCCACTGGTACCCAGCTTGCTTTGACTATTTTCAAAGCAGGGTCTCACACGTTACACCTAAGCTGTGATCTTCCTACTTGTGCCTCCCTGTAGCCAGGATCATGAACCACTATATCAGCCATTGGTTGAAATGGAATCCTAAGAAGTTTTTATTTTTATTTACTTCTTTTTTTATTTTTTAGCCCAGGATGATCTCAAAATGCAATACCCTGATCTCTGCCTCTAAAATAGCTAGGATTACAGGCATGAAACTCTGAATTCAGAAAAATAAAATTTTAGGGCTGGGAAGGTGGTTCAGTGGTAGAGCGCTTGCCTTGCATGCATGAGGTCCTGGGTTCGATTCCTCAGCACCACATAAGCAAAAAAGAAAAAAACCAGACGTGGTGCTGTGGCTCAAGTGGTAGAGCGCTAGCCTTGAGCTGAAGAGCTGAGGGATAGCGCCCAGGCCCAGAGTTCAGGCCCCACGACCGGACCAAAAACAAAAAAATAAGTAAATAAATAAAAGAAAAGAAAATTTTAAAAACTTAGTTTTTTCCAGAATGGTATCACCAAAGCAACCTATGTAATCCTTGTAAGAGCCATGATGTCATTTACCAGTTGGTCTCCTTTGTTAGACTGAATTCTTGAGGGCAATGATCCTGTTACAGTGTCCCATAGCATTGTGCCAGGCTGGTAGCAACAATTCATTTTAGTGCTTCTTGAACAAATGAACTAATAGCTATGCAGCCCCCGCACAGGGTAACTCTTACCTATGTAATGACACATACAGCCACTGTATTCATGGTTACACAGGCAGTGACAGTCATTGTCTGTCACTCACACTGTCATTCCAATGCACAAGGCATCTTTGACAGTCCATCACATGCCTCTAACGTCACAAACCTACAACCAGACACCAGCATTTACCCACATACCCTCCTCCACATCAACCAAATCACTCAGTCATACCCACGCAAACATGCACAGTCACAAACTCCCACATGGCCGAACACACACAAACTTACACACAGAGCCACACACGCACAGCCACGCACACAGCTCCAAACACCTCCAGGGCACACTTCATCTCCAATTGTGAGCAAATGCTGTTGGTTTTCATTAATCTGCAGACTCTGTGTTTGCCAGTCCCTCTGGCTCCCCTCTCCCTCTTCTCCACTCTCTCTCTCTCTCTCTCTCTTTCTGCTCCGAGGCAGGTGAGCGCATCAATTTTCTCCTCGTCTGTGGCAGTTAAATTAAATGGAATCGGCCTGATTGCTGAAAATCAAAGGGAAGGCTGATAAAGCAATTAAATCCCTCTAATTCCTCGTCCTGAAAGGTGCAGCGGCTCTGAAGCTAATTAACTTCATAATGAAAATCCTTCTTCACCCTTTTAGGTTCTTCTCCCCAGGTCTCCTCTCCTCTCCTTCTCTCCTTCTGGGGAGAAGCTGGCAACTGAGGAAGCGCTGGATCAGCAGCATTAAAAGTCAGAACCCTGAAGAGGTCTCAGGGGGGTTCTCCTGTGCTCCAAAATCCATTGTCCTCTCTCAGTGCTCCCCCACTCAGCCCCCTACCTCCTACACCCAGTTGCCTGTTAACTTTGCAGTTGTATTATTCATACCTAGCCATACAGTTCTATGGAGCACCCAGCACTTACAGCAAACACAGACCAGCATCACCTTGTCAGTCCTCCCTGATACCAAGTCTGTCTTAGTCTCCAGTGGTACCCAATATACTCTTTCTCTTTCTTTTGCTCTCTCTCTCTCTCTCTTTCTCTCTCTCTCTCTCTTTCCATACCAGCTTATTCTAATATGCCTATAATTTTGACCACTTAGTTTGTGCCCAGAACTATACTAAGCACGGGAGCTACTATGAACAGGAACAAAAGCCAAGCTGTACCCCAGCATACTTCCTCATCTGTAGGTAGAGACAGACAAGCAAAAAGCCAATCACTTTATGAGCCAATAAGGCTTTTTTTTTTCCTTTTATTTATTTAAGCAGTACTGGTGTTTGAACTCAGTGACTTGTACTTGCCAGGATGGCTCTCTACCATGGAGGCCCAATAAAGCCTTTCTAAAGAGAAATTGTCTTATGCTGGTTATGTAGCCCAGTGGTAGAAAGATCTGACTTGATGTCTTCAGGCTGCTATGACAAAATACCATAAAACACAAGAGCATATGCACAGTTGATGGTGGGTGAGAGCAAGGGCTCACCAAGGGCTGGGAGTTACTTTGGAAAGGTAGCTCTGGGACATGTGAGACCTAACATCTCCTCCTGGGACATGGCACCTAACATCTCCTCCTTACCTCCCTCTTCACCCACTCTCATCACTTCTGGCCCCACCTTTCCTTTAATGACTGTAAATCCATAAGGGAAGAGGGTATCTTGTCTCATTTGCTACTGCTTCCTCAGCCCCATCTATCATAGCTGCTCAGTGGGTATCTGTTGGATTATATACAAAGAGTGACTCCCAAAGCTACATCCCCAAACTCTAGGCCCTGGTTTTCCCAAGACTCACATCCTGGTTTTCTGCTTCCAATGGAATGTTTTCACATGGACATTTCCATCTCACATTTGCCATGGGCAAAACCAAACTCAATCCTTCCTCTACCTCTGCCCCGACTCTGCTTCTCTTCAAAGGTTCCCATGTTAGCAAATGGCACCATCAGTCTCGTAATCTCATTTATAACCAAGCTAATGTCTTGGGTGTCTATCATGGCTGCTCCCCTCTCTCTTACCCTTCCCCCATTCCCAGCCAGTCTCTACTCCTATTCATTCCTTCTTCTCCTTAGATTCCCTTCTTCCCCCTCCCACTTCACTACCCAGTTATCACCTGTCATTGTCTCTCTCAATGATTTCCTGACTGGTCTGTGCTTTGTATCTCAGCCACCTCCAATCTATCCTCCAAAGCAGGAAATGATTACACCATCCCTCTGCTGAATGTCTACAGAGCAAAGGCCAAACTCTTCTGCCAGCCTATGGTATCCTCCTACAGCTACAAACACCCTGAACTCACGCCATAGTGTCTTGACTCATGCCCTACCTCTGTGTAGAATGCTCTTCTCTGAACTCTACCACCCCAGCTTCTCCTCCACTGCCTCATTTACTTTACAAATCCTACCATGCATTTTGCAAGATTTTTTTTTTGCTTTGGTTTTGGGTTTGTTTTTTGTTTTCTCATAGTGCTGAGGTTTGAACTCTGGGCCTTACCTCTGCTGTCACAAGAATCATACCTCTATGCCTGCTTTTGGCCAGTTATTTTTAAGATGGAGTCTAATCCGTTGAACCTCCACCTTCAAGATCTCAAGAAAATGTTGGGCTGGGAACGTAGCTCAGTGGTAGAGCACTTGACTAGTATGTGCAAAGCCCTGGGCCCAATTCCCAGCACAAGAAAGGAGAGGAGAGGCAAAAAGAGAAGAGGGGAGGAGAGGAGAGATTTTAATATAGCAGAGACTCCCTTCTCCATAAATCTTCCTCCTAGATCCTTTGGGGCCTTATTAGACATCTATATCTGTTTGCATGTTTGTCTCCCTTACATGGTGAAAACAGGAAGGACAGAAGTCCCTAGCATCTTGTTCACATTAGTTAGCACAGTGCTTGGTTTATCCAATGTGCCTCATGATTGCTTAATGAATGAATGACCAAATGGCCTGAGAAGAAGTTGAGGATCTTTCCTGTGATTAGATGTTTGGAGCACTTGCTGTAGAAGAGAAGACCAGCCATGCCCATTCTTTCATAGAGCATTATTACATTCCCAATCACTTCCCCTGGATCTCTTTGCCATGAAGAATCCTGCTGGTTTGAGGGAAATGCTGTCAAGAGAATTTGCCAAATGGAGAGAGGCACACTGGGGCCTGTACTCAGCACCAACCCAACTTTGATTTGTAACTCCAAAGATCCTCAGAGATGTGGCCAGGAACACAAGAAGAAAAAACAAATGATGGGAGGAGGAACAGAAATGTGGAAGACAAGCAGAAACTAAAAGAAGAAAATATCATGAGGATATAGGGAGAGACAGTACCAGAGATATAAGGAAGTTAGAGGAGCAACAAGATTCCAAGCCCAGCTCAAGAGCCTTAACCCACACAAAACCTATGCTGGGATTGGGAGACAGAGATCCTGAGGAAGGGGAGAGAAAAGCAGGCTCCCAATCCTCCCTCCGCAGGTGCCAGCTCCCATCTTGGGTAGTTGCCCCTCCCTATTCCAGAGCCAGCGGGCAGTACCCAGCAGGGGGTAGATGAAGCTGCAGCATGAGTGATGGGCACTGATTTGGACCCAGATTCATTGCTTGTGGGGGCTGGCACGGCTCCGACATTGGGAAGGGAGTGGGCAGGCAAGCCAGGCTGGATTGGCAAGAGGGAAAAGGGTGTCTCTATAGAGGTAACCCTGGCTTTCTTCTCTGAGGCTCCAGAGGACAGGAGACTTAAAAGAAGACCCAAATGAGTCCTAGTTTCTATTCGAAGATGGCAATGTGGGTACACATCTGTGCGGCCTAGACATCCATCTAAGCCTACTGTTCCCAGCATAGTATACACAGCAACAACAAACTTGTGTGAGATGACTGCATGCCCACACTCAGCAACACTACTTACTGTGTGTCACCCCCCATCCGAAACATTTATTCACATTCAGCCACACCTCACACAACCCTGAACCCCAAGTCCCCACAGATCCTTCATATACCACAGCCACATACTACCACACTCACCACATCGCCACCCAAACTCATGCACATCCATAAGGCACAGTCCTGCTAGACAAAAGACATAGTGCCAGCAACACGTATGTACACTCTCTCGCCGTGGCAATTCACACATAAGACCACTAACAATCTCCCAGACACCTTCATACATAAACACAAGCCGATGAGTATGCATGAACACACATACCCAAAGACACAAATTGTTGAAGTCTGGCAAAGGTGGTAGGGATAGCTCCATAACTCTGAATCTCTATCTTAAAGAGAGCAAAAGATGGTCAGGTTACTGGATTTGTAGAGACAGGTCTATGACCACAGCCCTAATGGAGAGGCACATAATGAGGGCAGACATAGGGTTCAGATCTCTTCAGGACAAATCTTCTATCCCAGATGTCTTGTGCTCCACCCACATGGTCTCAAGAAGTCCAAGGCCCTGCCAGGGTCTAATCCCTTTCAATCCTTACAGTTACCCCCCCTCCCTGGCCTCTCTCCTCTGAGCTCATTCTCTTTCCATCTGCATGCCTTCTCCTCCCCCCACAGACCCCCCCACTCCTGCCCCCCTCCCCCGGCCTTGGTGATAAAAGAGCCAGATTGGAGCGGGTGCCACGCAGCTTCATTCCCCACCATATGGGCCCAAAAGCCAAATCGTCAGCTAAGCGATTAAATCAAGTATGTCGAACAAAATGTTATGAACTGACATTATGGGTATATAATTTTATGCCATTTGTTGCCATCTGTTTATCTAAACAGCCCCCATTCCACACAGACATACAGACTCACACCTTCCCTGCTACCCTCCACGCAGCAGGACCCTCCACTCCAACCTGGGCCAGAGGTCAGGGACAAGAAGACATAGAACCTGAAGTTGAAGAAGTTGGGGGGGGAGCTGTTCTGGGGTTTGGGAGAATCTGAAGGAAATGAGGGACCAGGAGTCCCAGAAGGGTGAGGAATAGGAATAGGTAGCAGTCAGTATTACTCATGGGCCTAAGAAAGCCCAAGCCCCTGGAGAACAGGAGGGCAAGGCATCTGAAGTTTTGAACATAAAGATTGTGGCTAGAGCCCAGTTCAGGGCCATGGACAAGGGCCAGGGGAGTCTCATTGGCCAGCCTCCAGCCCGACACGTGGCACGTGCGTGCAGTGTGTGTGTGCAGGGGCAGGCATGAGAATAGCAGCCGTGCACAGCCATGGCTATAGGCACTTCCTCTCCCTGTCCTGCCACAAGCACAGCTAGGGGTCCAGAAGTTTAGGCTACATTTACTTGGGTCTCCTTAGCATAAGGTCCCAGGGCAATGTCAATGTCCAGTGGCTTAGGACCTTCTCCTCATCAGCATCAGCAGAATAGCCCCTCAGTACCAGGCCTATGGTCCTTGGGAGCTCCCAATCCCAGACGCTCAGTGACCCTACTTCTCCAGGCTTCTATCACTTGGTCCTTGATATATGTCTGTCCTTGTCCAATGGGTCTTTCTGTCCCCTTGTCTACTTCTTCTACCACAGTAATTGTCTGTGTCTCTCTCACCTCTAGGTTGGTTTTCTGTCTGCCTGTGGCTGTTTTTGGCCTTTCACTCTTCTGGAGGTGCAGGTTTGAACCTTGAGGCTATTCAGTTGCAGGGAGATCTCCATGAAGGGTACAGACCAGAGTAGAGTGAGGAGCTGGGCCAGAGAGAGGACAAAGCAAAATATTAAACACCTGAGAATCTGGTAGTGGACAATCAAGTGGCCCTGGAGCATTGAAAACTGTGGAGTTATTCCAGGAACTGGACCAAGGGTGGCTGGGAGTCAGAAAGTATAAGGAAAGAGGCAGGAACTTGCTTGGGACAAGCTAATGAAAAGCACAGGAAGACCAAAGGATGGACTGGAAAGATGGTGGGCAGCTTCTCCCAAGGTATACTCTACATCTAACACACACATACAGGGAAGCAGGTCCCAGGCAAATACCCATGCCAACTCATCTCCTCACACACAGGTTGGTCCCTTTCCACATCCATACCTCAAGGTTTCTAGCACACACCTTCCCAATCCGGGACAGCATCAGTAGCAAAACAGTAGCTCTGCTCTCAGGGAGGGCAAGCTCACCTTCTGCACAGTGGTGCCCCCCCCAGGTGTATAGACAGGATGTGCCCAGCCCCAAGCTCTGCCTCTACTTCTAAGAGGCCACTGGCATCATCCAAGACTAACATCTCTATCGTTGCTGCAGTGATTGGGGGGGGGGGGACCCAAGGGAGAAGAGAGAAAAAACAAAACAAAACACCCAGAACTACTCCAGATCATACTGAAGCCAAAACGGAAACTGGGAGAGAAAGAGATGAAGAAACAGAGACACGGGTCAAGGGACAGAAAGAGGTGGAGAAAGACAAAGAGAAGAATGAGACTTGAAGGCCCATGGGGAGAAAAGCTGGGGGGACCACAAGCGGCGCGAGGGGACGCTGGCTGCAGGCGGGTGGGCGGGCGGGCGGGGGGCTCCCGGACCCAGAGAGCCGGGCAGGCGCGGGTGGTGGCAGCCGAGGCTGGAAAAGCTCATTTTGCTGGTAATTTACTCTCCTGCTTTTGGGCCGCTCTGCCTGCCGCTGCCGCCCGCCCGGGCTGCCTGTTCCAATATTAGATATAAACAAGTAAACTGTGTAATGGATCACATTAAGCAGGCCTTGCGTCTTGAGGCAGGATTTAATTTGCATGGCAGATTAGCTTGTCTTCCCAGCAAGGCACCCCGGGGCACCCCGAGCTGTAATAGGATCCCGCCTCTTAGAGCCCATTAAGGCAATTGAGAGCGCCTCCTAATCTCCTTCCCCGCCCTGCTCCAGAATCCCCTCCTGCCGGACGTGGGGAGGAACTTGTGATGGCCAGACCCCATCTTCTGATCTTGTGTGGTACCCACATCCATCCCAGGTCCCACTGCCCACTTAAAGTGGCAACACCAGACCCCATGGGCGACCCCTTTCCACCTCTTGTTTGGGCCTCGAACCTCAGAGAAGTTGCCCTCTGCACACTTCCAACTCTACATTCCTGTTCTACAGTTCCCCCAGATTCTCTCACTGTGCTTTTCCCCACCTCTCCGGAAGTCTCCCCAGACTTCAGCCAGTGTCCTGACCCCCTAGCCGTCTCCCTGAGATTCAGAGTTAGAGCTTGTTCCATCCATCGGTTATTCGTTGAACAGCTCTTTTGCAGAACTTCTTTTTTTTTTTTTTTTTGCCAGTCGTGGGGCCTGAAATCTGGGCCTGGGCGCTGTCCCTCAGCTCTTCAGCTCAAGGCTAGCGCTCTACCACTTGAGCCATAGCAGCATTTCCAGCTTTTTCTGCTTATGTGGTGCTGAGGAATCGAACCCAGGACTTCATGCTTACAAGGCATGCACTCTACCACTGAGCTACCTTCCCACCCCTGCAGAACTTCTTACAAACACAGGATGGGAATCAGAGCAGAACTCAGAACTATGGAAATCAATGTTTAATTCACAATTTGGTTTCAAAAACTTGGGGCTAAGGTAAGTGGTTATGATGACCCTTATTTGCGGGGTGCTTTAAAGATTGCAAATGGTATAGCTATTGGGTCCTTAGTCCTTAGAAGAAACTTTTCAAATCAGCCCCACTTGAAAGATGGGGAAATTGAGGTTCAGAGAGGAGAAATGACTTACTAAAGGTGTAACTGGAAAGTGGATGTTTCAGGACTCAACCTAGGTCTCTTTGCACTCAGTGCAGCAGCCTCTCTGGTATGCCAGAGTAGAACAAGGCAATCTTAGGGTTAAGGACTGTATCAGAATCAAGCCAGCCAGGAGTGCCCAGCTCCTGCTCCTTACCTGGTCCAGGTAAGTGGAATCGTACCATGGTTATATTTCCCCACTTACTTAATAAGAACCATTCCTAAGTGAGCGTACTAAAAAGTTGTTAAGAGGACAAAACAGCCAAAGGCTGGTGACATCAAAAGCTAGGGTGACTAGTGGTAAACAGAGAAGGATTTCATCTGTGGAAGCACCTACCGTGTCCCCTCTGCATTGGAGAGACCCTGAATTGGCTTAAGCTGGGCTGTAGAAAAGGCTGTAGAGTCTTCTAGCAAGGAGTTGGGGCCCCGGGTGGGTGGGATGGAGCCAGGCTGGTGGAGAAGGGTCAGTCCAGCCCTACTTGGCTCACAAAGGGTCCTTGTTGTGGGTAATGGGACTCCCCTGCCAGCTTTATTTGCTGTCAGTGGCTTTTATTAAAGTCTCCAGTTTCAGACCCTCCAACCTCCAGCCATTGTGTGTGCTCCCCTTGGGCCCTGCCCCCAGCCCCTGGCTAAGCTGACTCTGAAGGGCACCCCCTGCCCTGTCTCCTGGCCCCAGCTCCCCCAGCCACCAGCCTCCCACCTCCATCTCCCAATGGGAAGGTAGAGCAGCTACACATGCAGGTTATACTTCTCAGTCTTGGCTCTCCACACCCAAAAGGAGTCTCATAGCTCAGATGTTGTATATGGTGCTGGGGGTAGGGCAATGAGTCAGTCTGGGCTGACAGAATTCAGAGTGGCACACACATGTGTGTACGCACATCTATGCATCCGTGTGTGTCCTTGAGGGGTATGCACCCATCTGTTCTCCTCGTTCAAGTCTGCACACAGACTCGCTGAATGTGACCCATTTAGGAACTGAGAAAGTGTTGGGGGGGGGAGGCTGAAGTGATACTATAAGCATTTAGGAACCTTAAACCTTTACTTTCATCAGGCACCAGGTTAGTTGGGGTGGGGTGGGGAGCAGGGATGCATCTCAGCTCAGACTTGGGTAAGCTCTTCCTTCTCCTTCTTTTCTTGCAAGCAATAGGGAGAGTTTGCCCCTGGAAGGTTAGTGGAAGCTAGGCTGACCTTAACCTTAGATAGGTAGGACCCTTCAATGTCGTGAATATCAGCGAGTAGTTTGATTTCACTTCTCCCAGATACAAACCCTTCCTTGGCAGCCCAGAGCCCCAGGCCTAAATTCACCTCCCAGAACTCAGACAGCAGCGGCCTGAACCTCACATGCTTCGTTCCAAGAGAACCCATTTGGAGAGAGTCAGGCCAGGCTTTTCAAGATGACCTCCTGATCAGAAAGTGGAATAAAAGTGGGTGCTTGAGCCAGGCACCTGTGGCTCATGCCTGTAAGCCTAGCTATTCAGGAGGCTGAGATCTGAGGATTGCAGTCCAAGCCAGCCTGGGCATAATAGTCCCTGTAAAACTTTTATCTCCAATTAACCACTTAAAAACTAGAAGTGGAGTGTGACTTACAGTGGAAGAGCTTTGAACAAAAGAGCTCAGGAACAGCACCTAGGCTCTGAGTTCAAGCCCCACAATCGACAAAAAGAACATTAATTAAATAAATTAAAAGTGGTCACTTAATTGCAGAAAATCTTTGTTGAGCAAGGGGAACAGAAAGAAGGCATAGAAAATGGCCTGAGGGGGCTGGGAAGGTGGCTCAGTGGTAGAGCGCTTGCCTTGCATGCTTGAGGCCCTGGGTTCGATTCCTCAGCACCACATAAGCAAAAAGAAAAAAGCCGGAAGTGGCACTGTGGCTCAAGTGGTAGAGCGCTAGCCTTGAGCTGAAGAGCTGAAGGACAGTGCCCAGGCCCAGAGTTCAGGCCCCACAACCGGACCCAAAAAAAAAAAAAAAGAAAGAAAATGGCCTGAGGGACTCAGTTGGGGACTAAGGGTTCCTCAGATCCCACAGGGGAGCCTCTCTGCCATGTCCTCGCCCACCCTGTAAAGGAAATACAGATAGATGGCTCCTGACCCAGGTGAGAGCTGAGGTGGGCATAATGCATGATCTATGACAGGTACATGTGGCAGGGTGTGAGCCAAGGAAATCAGTGTGTGGGTATGCATATGTATAATGCATGCACATTTCTGTGTGTGGTTGTTAGGGGCCCAAGTGAGCACAAATATTTGAAATCAAGCAGAAGATCAATATGCACGTTTATGCCTATCTCTTCTGGGGATGCTGCTCAGTTTGTTTATGTATGAGAAGGTATCTGTGTGAAGGTGACTAGGTGTGTTTGCTGCAGGATGTCAGTCCTTTGTATGTTAGAGTGTGTAAGAGAGGGAGAGGTCCAGAGAGTCCACAGCGCTCCCCAGGGTCTTCTGAGCGCCTGTCTTGGCCTGTGCCAGGCCATTTGGGGAGCGCCCGTGCTTTATGGTGCGCGGGTGAAAAATGGAAATGCTAATAAGGAGTCGTTAAGTTGTCTTGCAAAAATGTTAAATGATAAATTGGGTAATGTTATTGTTGAAATGAAATATGTAAAATAAATGAGTTATTTATTTCTAATAAATATTTTGTTTACGATATATTTGTAGGGGTGTTAATTATTTTCCCCCTCAATCGGGGCAACATATAAATTCTAATAAAGTGCAGGCTGTGGTGTGAAGACTGTGGCAATGGTGGCAGCTCCTCTAGGCCGGGCTACTGGAGGACCTGGGCCTGTGATGGATGCTGCAGTCACAAGTGATTGTTCTACTTGCTACAAATGTGGCCAAAAAGAAAGAGATGGAGGGAAGGCAAAGCACGTGAGGAGAGAGAGCAAAATAGACCAGGGTTTCCATGATGAGATGATTAAATATCCTTAGGTAAGGTCTCACTCCTAAAGTAGCTGTTCAGACCCTGAGCAGTTGAGTCACGATGGGAATCAGCTTTTCAGAAGAAGCTATAAATACATAAGCAAACCAAGCAGTGAAGAACTTTCCAGTCACCTATACTCCCATTATTCCTGCTCTCCCCTGCTCTAGTTGAAGGTTCCCAGAGCGGCAAATGTTCCCTTCCAGGTTCCCACCCTAACCAAATCTTTCTCCTACCACCCTTCAACGGAGGCCTATTCTCCCCCTTAACCCTGTCTCTTCTCACTCTGCCCTTTTCTCTCCAACCCACCCATACAGGAACCTCCAGGACTAGGACCATCCATGGCCTGTCCAGTGGGATCCTACGTTAGCCCCTTCAGGAACCATCTGACCAAACCTTGAGCTAGGTCCTGGCCTGGCCCCTGAGGCTGGTGGGGGTGGGGGTGCACATTCCCCTTCAGAACAGGCTGCCACCCTGCAGGGCGTTATCTCTCCATGGGTAATAAAACTGCTGAGGCAGGACCACCTGGTGGGCAGGGACAGGCAGCACAGGCACCAGATGCAGGGCTGTTCTGTCCCTGCCCCAGGGGCCATCTAGAACTCCCTCTAACCCCTCACACCCTGGAGCTGAGCTAGGTACAAGTTCTCACGGTAAGGCTCTAGGCTAACCTCCAGCCAGGAGTCTCAACTGCTTAGCACCCTTTTTTTCAGGGTGGAGGAACCACACGTACAGGATCAGACAGATAAAGGAGGCTGAGAGTCCTTTAGGGTTGGGATGCCCTGCCTCCTCTGCTGGGGCTCCCCAAAGTCTGTGGGAAAGGGAACCTTTTTATTTTTTTACCTCTTCCACCCACCTACCTTTGCCTACCACCCCCATAAAACCACTACAGCAGCCGCTCAAAAATAAACCAAAAACACCCATCTACATATGTGCATGCATATGTACTTGGTAATGTGTATGTGTGCAAGAAAAATATCAGGCAAGGCTTGGAGGATGGAAAAAACTTTCATTCTGGGACTAAGGTAAATAGCAAAGGAAACTGGTACAGACACATCACATGCAAGCTACATTCATGTCACACTGACCCACACACAGACACCACAAAGTCACATGAGGTTCCAGTCCCACAAATGCTAATGCTACACAATAACACTTTAGCTGGATCAAGGTCCAGTAGCTGGGAGGAAGGACCATGACAAAAAAAGAGACATGAAATCATTGCCTATTTGGAGGATTCAATAGGTGGAGGAAGGGTGGGGGAGATACCAACACTAGGGAAGGGCGCCCCCTACTGGACAGAACAGCTATTACTGCTGTCCCTGCACCCAAACCATTCAAGCCGCCTGATAATTTTACCCCAACCCCATTATTCATACCAAGGTATCCAAACATCCCATACCTGCATCCAGCACACTCAGGGTGAGCTCCCTAGCCAGGAAACATAACTCTGGATTCTTTTCAAAATATGTAAAATCTTTGATCATCATTTGTTTAAACTGTATAAATAATCCACCCGGTTTTAATAGGATTTTTCTATGAATCGGCAACAAAGCATGAAATGTGATATTTTCACCATGAGTAGTTGGGAAATTAGTCACCTCTGTTCATGGCTCTTTGCTGGCTGGAGACCCCCATGCTATCTGATCCCTCCCTCCCATTCAGCTAAGGCTACCCTGGCCCCTTCAAACACTATCCCTGCACTCCTGCTCCTCTTGGATAGTAGGGGCTGGAGAAATTCTGATAATTTCCTATTGGTCATCACTTGTTCTAGTAGCAATACCAGGCTACCCTGGGCCCTGGTATCATATAGTCCTCATCTGAATTCAAGACGTGTAGTTTGGAGTCCCCCCACAGGCTGAGCTGGGGTTTAAGATGGGCAGTCAACCTAGGGCTAATTAGTTGGGTCAAGAATGTTGTTTTAGGGGCTGGGAAGGTGGCTCAATGGTAGAGTGCTTGCCTTGCATGCATGAGGCCCTGGGTTCGATTCCTTAGTACCACATAAGCAGAAAAAGCCGGAAGTGGTGCTGTGGCTCAAGTGGTAGGCCACGAGCCTTGAGCTGAATGGCTGAGAGGCAGTGCCCAGGCCCAGAGTGCAGGCCCCATGACTGACAAAAAAAAAAAAAAGTTGGTTTAAGGGAAGAAGGTTATGCTATCTACCATTTACCTCCTGCTCCCCAAAGTGCGACCACACTTGCCTCTCCCCAGGCTGTTGTACACCATATGTTGTTATATACTCACAGAGGTGAGACCCACACATCTTCTCAAAGGACTGGGCCTGCTTCTGGAAGCTGCCAAGCTGCCCACCCAGGTTGGGAACAGGAGATGCTGAGTCTAAGAAAAACCACTGTTGGTGACAAAGAAGGGTCAGAGATAAGGGATCAGATCTGAGAAAGCAGGAGATGAGGACTTGGAGGTGTGCTTCAGGGGTAGGAGCCAGGCAGAGATCAGAGGGAGGAATTAAAGATAAGGGCAGGCCTGGGGAGTTCTAAGAGTGAGACAGTGATGATAGGAACTGTCCAATACTTAAGAAAGGCTTTTAATCTCATTTCCAGATGACTCCTGACCCCTACCTCTGCTACCAAGTCCAGCAGCCCCAGGGCCCAATTGAGAAAGCCAATAGCCCATGCCAGTGACCAAGGGCTTAGGAACAGGGCTGGCCCTGAGCCAGACAGCTCAGACCAAAGCCTGGTGAAGCTCAGCCTCAGAGCTGGGCATGGGCCATGGGGAAGTGGGGGTAGGGCCTCTTCCCCTCATCTTCCACGTGCTCCAGGCTGAGCAGAGCCCCTTTCCTCTCTGCCCCCTTTCCCTGGCCCTAGATGAATAAAACTCAGGGGGTAGGGGGAGCTATTCATGAGCCAGAGAATGTGTGAGCCTCCCAGCAGCCCCCTCTCATTAGGGGACCCCCGTCAGGTGGCACTCATTAACTTCAAGTTGTCTCTTGTTTTAAAACTCGGGTGAGGGGGGCAGGGTGGAGGGGCACATTGTCTGTCTGCTGCCCCAAAGAGATTAGGCGCCCAGGGGGAGGGGGCAGGCAAAGGCCCTTTAATTAGTTACTTTCAAAGGTTCCCTGTCCCCTTTCTCTCGGGTCCTCCTCCTAACCCCTGGCTGGGCCCAGCTTCCAGGGGGGCGGTCTTTTCTGCTTGGCAGAGCCGCCTGGTCACTCAGCTTAAATCCTCCACAGTCTTTGTTCCTGCCTGGACAATGGGCCCAGAGCATCAACCACGGAGGCCAGGGAAGAATCAGGACCTTCTATGCAGTCAGGAGCCAGCCCAGTCAGTGCATCCTGGCACCAGGGCACAGCAGGGGTTGGGTACCATCGCCCCTTTCTAACCTGAAAGGAAGAGGATATAGATACATACATATCCCAACCTCAATACCTAGCTCTACAAAGGAAAAAGGAGGAACAAACTTGTATTGGTGCCCTTTTACATGTTTCTTGGGCGGGGTGTGGGGGTACTCTGCCTTTCTATATAGGAAAAACAATGTCCTGAGTTAAGCAGAAATGAGTACCAGTTTTGGTTCTGCTACTTATTAACAAGTGAAGAATCTCTCCAGTCCCCATTTTCCTCTCCCTTAAGACAGGAGAAATAAACCAGGCACCAATGGCTACTCAAGAGGCTTATATCTAAAGACACTGGTTTGAAGCCAGTTTGGGCAGTAAAATCCACGAGACTCTTATCTCCACAAAAAGAAATAAAAACCTGGAAGTGGAGATGTGACTCAAGTGGTAGAGTGTCAGCAGCATTGACAGAAAAAAATTAGGAGACAGCACCTAGACCCTGAGTTCAAGTCCCAGTACTAGCACAAAAAAATTTAGGGCCTGGATGCTATCATTGGGCTGCTGTTGCTCAAAGCTGGTACTCTGCTATTTGAGCCACAGCTCTATTTTTTTTATGGTAGGTTATTGGGGATAAAAGTCCCACAGATGGAAGTGGCGCTGTGGCTCAAGTGGTAGAGCGCTCGCCTTGAGTTGAAGAGCTGAGGGACAACGCCCAGTACCAGAGTTCAAGCCCCACGACCGACAAAAAAAAAAAAAAGTCCCACAGATTTGCTGCTCAGGCTGGCTTCGAATCATGACCCTCAGATCTCAGCCTCCTGAGTAGCTAGGATTATAAGTGTGAGACACTGGCAGCCTGGTTAGGGGCGGGGGGGGGAAGAATTTTCTAAAAAAGGAGAAATAAAGCCATCCTGTTGAGTTCTGGGAATAAAATGACCCAACTATGTAAAAACATCTAGCGTAGAACCTGACAGAGTAAACACTCCATACATGTTGGTGTCTTCCTTGTGTGGATTCTATGGCTAGAATCTCATCCAACACCCCCTGCAACCAAAGAGCAGACACAGGGGACCCCTTCTGCTTTTGAGTGCTGGTAACTGGTATGGACTAGCAATTTAACACAAAAAGTGCTGGGAGAAGCCTTGGAAAGTGGTGGATGTGCGGACATGAATGAGGAGGAAGGACCTTCCCAGATGGAGGTGCTGAGAGTATGGAGGCATCCCATAGGAAGGGGTAAATGGGAAAATGAGGAGGAAGGGGAGAATTAGCCAGCCTGGGAGGGTGTTGCAGGAAGAGTTGGCGATTTGCCTGGGTCAGCAGATTAATGGCACTAACAAAGTTTCCGAGAGCATAGTGAGTTGGGGGGTCGAGGGGCGTCCATGTGGAAAGGCACATGACTAGGGATTGATCAGGCTGTAGATGAAACAGAGAAAGCTTCCCGGGCAGCGGAGGTAGGAAATGCCAAAACCAATTACTCCCCATCTCCTCTGGCCTCCAGATCCCTCCCCCAGAGAGCACGGAAGGAACTGTGACCTCTGTTAGTATGTGCACTTCTAATCCTGCATGAGCATGTGTGCTCGTGAATGTGTGTGTGTGCACACGTGCATGTGCATGCACGCGTGTGTACACACACAAAACAGATGTCACTCACATGGATAGGTGACACCCCATACACTCAGGAGAAGATCCACTCTTGGAAATCAGTAGCCTCAGCAGTAGCCTCCCCTCCCAGGCATCCCCCCCATGTAAACATCCTTTGACTCCTGACCAGTCTTCTCACATCCCACCTGTGTCCTCACGTGGCAATTTACCTGGAGGATCCAGGGGCCTGTGAGCTACAGGAATTGGGAGAGGGAGCCGCTGAGAATCCTTTTGAATTTCACCTCCATACAGTTGTTAGTTTGGGCTCAACCCTAGGCTCTTAGAGCAATACTGGATTAGCATTTAGGTAACTAATTCTCTATGCAGATAACTAACAACTTATCAGACCCTAGTTAGTGAAAGTGAACCCCTCTTAAAAAACAAAAACAACCCTACCCTTATGGAAACAATCAATTACACATAGATTCCTTTTAACCTCTGTTTGTTGAATGAATAAATGTGTGGGACAGGACAGCCGGCTTAAAGAATTCTTAAAGGCTATCAAAGAACCAGATCAAAGAGCAGGCAAATATCCCTTATAGGACTTAGAGAGAAACCCATGGTTAAAAATCAACAATTAAGAAGTGATTAAATGTAAGATACAGGTCCTTCAAACTCATATAGGTAGACCAACATTTGCCTACACTTAAGGTCTTTAAGAGAGATGGGAGTTATGGTGAAGAGCTAGAGACACAGGAAGGCCAAACTTGCTTCTTATATGTGGAGGGGCAGTTCCCTTTCAAAGAGTATATGGATTGTGTGGAGTTTTCTACCTCCAGACACAGGGCTGAATTTGTGTTTCATGCCATATGTTGACTGGTGCTATTATAGTTATTAGCAATTATGTTTTATCATAAAAATCACTTTTCCTTTAAGTATGTGAGTAAAAAACACACACACACAAAAACCCACAGTTGTTCTTCAAGTAAGTACTCATCCAGTCTATTCCTCTTGGAAATTACTTCTAGTTTTATAATATAAGGCAACAGGCAAGCAGGAAGGGAACTCTGAACATTCTCAGAGAGGTTCTGTTGGAAGCTAGGCCATGTGACACAGCACATAGCCCCCACAGTGCTAGCTAGGTTTCTACAGGGTTGTTCTGTAGGTATGATTGTGCCCCAAGGTACTACACAGCCAGTGTTCCCTTCCCCAGGCTCCTTGTCTACCCCACCTGAACCTCCAACCTCACCAACTCAGTCATTGGGACTCTTCATGACCCAAAGATGCCTTCCCCAGTCCCATACCCCCCACCCCCATCTCCACCCCATGCCCCCGCCACAATGTCTACCAGGGAGACCGGCTCCTCTTGAGGCCTGCAAGCTTTTGTTAGTGTTATGTGAGCCGCTAGTGACAAGGGCCCTGAAACCCAACTCGACCAAACTCATAAAAGGGGTCACTGTCTCTTTAATTAAAGTTCCCTGTTTGGAGGTTAAAGACAAACCGTTTGATGGTGCAGGTGTGTAGAGGGGGGTGGGGGAGACCGGTGGAAGGGGCTGGAGGGAAATGGAATTCTATCCTTAGAGGGGAGCAGGGAGAGGCCTCACCAGGGCAGACTAGATGACCGCTGGGCAAGGTCTGACGGGGAGCCCAGAGAGTCTCTAGTATGAGGATAGTGGCAAGGGAAGAAAACAGGCAGGAGCACACAGGCACCCCTACAAGCATGCCTGCACTCCAGGCCAGGAGCCAACCCTGCACAGGCGGCCTCCCCTCAGCCTTCCCGCCCCACATTCTGCCCCTCTGACCACTCCTCTTGTTCACTCCCTGATCCTTCCCCTCCCTACCCTTCCCAGAAGTTCTCCATTAAATGAGGGTCCAGGGCCTAATCCCATCTCCACACTGAAGCAACTTCATCACAGTTTAACATAAAAAGATCAGCTGGTATCGACCCGTAATTTGGACCCATGCCACGCTATTGGCAGGAAGACAGAATAAGTTAGGGTGGCCATGTTTCAAAAATTCTCTGTGTGCACTCAATCACGGCCCAGGGAAGGCGGGCGAGTGCGTAATAACCCAGCCGCGCTCTCCATTTCCCCTGTAGATCAATGCTAATACCAGGAGGCCCCGGAAGATGGATGGAACCGACAGGAACCTTGAAATCCCGACACGGGGGCTGGTGCCTCAACCGATAAAGGATTTCATTGCTGCTGGGGCAGGGACACAGAAACCCTAGGGGCCTCAGGGAGACAGTCTAGTGGGGGCCAAGGAGCTCAGGAGAGGAACAGCCTCTCTTTCTTGCTCACTAATACCCTTGTCACTTACAAGGCCTCTGACTGATGCTCACTTCAGAGGCTCTGACATGCACACCAGCACTGCCTGCCACCCCCTTGCTCTCATACTGCCAACCCAAAGCACTAGTACCTCCTCCAGGCCTCAGCTCTAGAAGGCCATGCTCAAGGGATCTCCAACTGCCATGTGTTCATGCACTTACACAAACTCATATTTGACACGGGCACACAAGCCTGCCACAACACAGATATACTCACACACTGGTACCCACATCTGTCCCCGTGGGACACTTGGGTACATATCCTTACACATATGTGCATCCATGTCTGTCCTTTCTTCCTTTCCCCTTCTGTCCTTCGCATCTCCTTCCAATGCTGCTCAGAACCTTTCTGGCTGATGACCAGTTGAAGAACTTTTCAAGACCCATTGGAAGCAAATCACTGAGACAGAATTATACACCAGATATACATTTCTAGAGATACCTAGACAGGAACACACATGCTGGGCTGGGGGCATAGTCCTGGGTTCCAGGGGACAGCCCAGTCTCAGACTTGTAAGACATTCTGTCTCTAAATTTCTATGTCCTTCTCTATAAAACCAGAAGCTAGACAAGGACATTGATAAGGTCCCCTTCCAGGTCTGAATTTCTGTCTGTGCAGACACAAATCCTTACAAAGAATCACTCATAAACACAGAATCTGGGACTGGGAATGTGGCTTCATGGTAGACTGCTTGCCTAGCATGCATGAGGCCCTGGGTTTGATTCCTCAGTACCACATAAACAGAAAAAGCCAGAAGTGGCACTGTGGCTCAAGTGGTAGAGTGCTAGCCTTAAGCACAGAAAGGCTCAGAGACAGAGCCCAGGCCCTGAGTTCAAGCCCCAGGACTGGCAAACAAAAAACAAACAACAACAAAGCATGCCCTCCTGGCTTTTCTTTTTCTTTTATTTTTAACTTAAAAAAATATCAACTGATATTCTAAATTGTAATAACTGCCATGTAATGTTCAAAATATGTAGGCATTGTATAAATCAGGTTAAATATGCTTATCTTCTCAAATACTTGCCATTTCTTTGCCTCAAAAACTTTCAAACTCCTGACTTTTGAAATGTATCACACGTTGTTGTTACCTATCCACTCGCCAGCTTTGTCTGCTCCATTCTATGGTGTTCTAAGGCAGGGACAAGCAGCTCCTCATTCTTCCCAGAGCAGGATGTTAGGAAACCTCAGAATCCACTCTTCCAGGAGCAAAGAGGGGCAGAAAAGAAAGAGCATTGTGGAGAGGACCTGGAGAATCAGGGGCTACCAAGTACTCCCGCCCCTCACAGCCTGAGCTCAGGTCTAGGACAAGGAGCCATTTGCACGGCCTCGCACTGACATCTTGTGGCCACATGTGAGGATTGCAGGCACCACAAGGAGGCGCTCTGTCCCCTACAGAGAAGTACTGCACCCCAGACAATCCTAGACAGGACAGTAAATCCAATCTCTAGATGTTGGAGAAGAACACCCCCAGGGGTAGGGAAAGGACAGGGGGCTTCAGGGTCACTTGGCAACAAAAGAGATTGGAAAAAGCGGATGCTTATGAGAGCCTTGGTTCTTAATAGAAATAAACCCATGCTTTTTTACAGCTTCAGTCTGGGGCTCCAGGCTGAAGGAGGAGATGCAGCCTTTCTAAATGATCCTCTGCCAAAGGAAGTGACACAGCCCTGGCCTCAGAGAAGGGAAACATCTGGGCCTCCTTACAGCCTTAACCCCAGGACAAGGGAAAGGGCTTGGTTCTGGCATAGTGGAGCCTTTACCTTTGAGAGGAGAAAAAACTCAGCCCTGAGCAGGGCCTTCAGTTGTATCTGGAAAGCAGACAATATGAGGGTTTGGAAGCCCTCAGCCATCCTAGCCTCCCAAGTCAAGTCATAATCTGTGAGTCTGAAAGGAACATGTCTTTCTGTGGGTCTACCGGCAGCCTAGGGTTGGGAAGAGGGCAGAGACATTTGTTTGGGAGAAGTGGCAAGTTCAAGTGCCAGCTTCATTTGCTCTGAAGAGATCTGAGGGAAAAGGGTATACAGAAATAACTAGGAGGAGGCAACAATGCTTGCTAAGAAATGTACTCGTTATCTTGCCCATGTAATTGTAACCACTCTGTATGGTATTTTCACAATTAAAAAAAAGAAAGAAAGAACTAGGACTTAAGTCTCAGGCTTGTCCTAGAACTTTTATAGACCCATTTTGTTATGCTTACAAAATAGAGCCTCCTGCTACTTCTAGAGCCATCTCAGTTACCTGGGGATGACAGACCACACATGGGGCAGAGGCCACATATTCCCAGCCTAGAGCCAGAAAACCCCGGGAGGAACTGGTCTGATGAGTTTGTTATAAATTAGACACTCATTAAGAGGGGGTGAGAAGGGCTCAGTAACAGCTTTCGGGTCCCATCTTTTCGATTTCTTGTTCAGTTTGTTTATTGCAATTGTTCCTGTCTCATAAGATTATTGCAAAACCAATAAAAATGATCTATTCAGAGAAGGGAACTGCTCTTTTGACTGGTAAGCTGCTGCTTGGACCTGGACCCCACCTTTCCCCCCTTCCCATAGCTGCAGCCCTAGCCTGGTTGACCAGCTGTCTCCTGCCACGGGGTCAGCAGAGAGTGCCAGATTCCTGCTCACCAGGAACTGTCTCCACCTGCTATGCAGCCACCCTGGGCTGGCCTCAAGCCTCCAACCTGGCCCCATCACACCAATGACCAGTGTGCCCCAGCCCTCCAGCTCTTCTCAGTTATTAGGAGATGAGAGGCCAGAAGAAGATCCAAGGACAATCACTGGTGCCTAGAATTTCAAGGGAGTCTTTGGCTAGGCTTTCTCTCTGTGCCTCAGTTTTTAGCATGGGCTTCCCTGCTCTGAAGTAGCCCTAAGGGTTACCTTCAGAGATTCCCTAAAATCAGAAGTCTTGGCTTTGACCTTGAGAAAACAGAGGCCCCTGGCCCCTTGCACATTTAGGAACCAAGTCACAAGTAAGAGGGGGGGATATGAAACACAGATCCTAAGAATTGTTCCTCTCCACATACACATGCCCCTATTCTGTGAATGATACCAGATCCACTCAGCTATTATAGTTTCCCTGAGACATCAGAAATATTGTTCTATTACTGGTGCTTGGTTGCAGGGCCTTTTAAGTGTGAGGAGATTAGAGTTGAGGGGACTTGATTCATACAAAGTTTCTGTGTAGCCAGGTGCCAGTGCCTCATGCCTATAATCCTAGCTGAGATCTGAGGATCACGGTTCAAAGCCAGCCAGGGCGGGAAACTCCGTGAGACTCTTATCTCCAATTAACCACCAGAAAACCGGAAGTAGTGCTGTGGCTCTAGTGGTAGAGTGTTAGCCTTGAGCTGAAAAGCTGAGGGACAGCACCCAGACCCAGAGTTCAATCCCCATGACCAACAATAACAAAAAAAAAAAAAGTTTCTGTGTGTCAGAGTCAACATCTCCTGAGCTCATTCTTCCTAGCCCTTTCCTGTCTCAAATACAGAATCAAGGTCAAAGTCATGAAGTGAATTTGCCAAATTTCCATAGCCAGTGAATGGCAGCACTAGGAGAGGAATGGGAGGTGATTGGCCCATAGCCTTTCGCTTTTTACAGTCTTCTGTTCTGTCATCATCTCTTCTACTCTTGAGCCCTGTCTCAGGCTGGGAACGTGGCTCAGTGGTAGAGCGCTTGCCTGACATGCGTGAGGCCCTGGGATTGATTCCTCAGCACCACATAAGCAGAAAAAGCCAGAAGTGGCGCTGTGGCTCAAGTGGTAGAGTGCTAGCCTTGAGCTGAAGAGCTGAGGGACAACACCCAGGCCCACAGTTCAGACCCCACAATTGACCAAAAAAAAAGAGCTCTGTCCCCTTCACCACTCCCTGCAGCCAACACAGGTCCAGGAGCATCCTCCAGCTCCATGCTATCTAAGAACAGGCTTGTTCTCTCTAAAGCCACATAGATTTTTTCCCCCCAAGGTCAATGTACTGAAAATGCCCAAGGACCAGAGGAGGGAAAAACTTTTACATAAAAACCTTTGGAGGGCTGGGAAGGTGGCTCAGTGGTAGAGCACTTGCCTTGCATGCCTGAGGCCCTGGGTTCCATTCCTCAGCACCACATAAGCAAAAAGAAAAAAGCCAGAGGTGGCGCTGTGGCTCAAGTGGTAGAGCACTAGCCTTGAGCTGAAGAGCTGAGGGACAGCGCCCTGGCCCAGAATTCAGGCCCCACGACCGGACCCAAAAAAAAAAAAAAAAAAAAAACCTTTGGAGTTAATCATTTCAAAGAAATGCTATTATTTGGCTCTTTTATCTGTTTGTTTTAGACAAAGAGGACAAGAAGTGAAAAGTTTTCAGGAATCAGACTTTCAAGGACTTGGCACATTTTCAATGAATCCCATCAACATTTTCTCTTGATCTCTGCATATTTGTTTATACTAACAAATAAGATATAGTCTTATTATATGTCAGACACTGTTCCCAAGTATGTTACATACTTGATTTATTGATTTAATTTTAAATTAATTTATTATATAACAAAATTAATTTAATAAATCATCTTAACAATCCTATGAGGAAGGTACTGTTATTAGTCCCACTTTACAGATGAGGAAATTGAGTCACTGAAGAATAGCTTGCCCCAAGCCTCACAGGTACAGAATAATAGATAGAGTCCACATTCAAAGCCAGGCATTGTAGCTCTTATCCACTAAGGTAGTATTGGAGCAAAGAGAATTTTTCCTTCTCTCTTCTCTGAAGGTTCAGTATTGGAGTCTATAAAGTACACTAGTAATAGAAGAATTAACAGAAGAAAAGGCATGCAAATTTATTACATGTAAGTGCATAAGAGACACACAAAATAAGAGACTCATAAAAGGGACAGATGACTACATCTTTTTTCTTCTTTGAAATGGTGCCTCATTACATAGCCCAGGGATGGCCTGAAACTATCTCAGACTATTAGGCCTACAAGGTAGGTCTCTATACCCTGGCATGGCATTTGGGGCCATACAGAAAAAGCCTGGGATATGGCGCTCGTAGAGGGTGGCTATGGTACAGAGATACATGAGAGTGAGAAGAAGAAATGAAGGTTGCTATATTATGCAAGCAGTCTCTCAGGTAAAAAGCCTTTCAAAGAATGTGTGATTATCAGGTGACAATCTCTGGGCAAGGTGTCACATTATCAGTTCTCAGGGCTAGTTAAGTAGCAGATAAGGGGCCCTGGTTTACTTCACTAATATAGATTTCCCATTCTGATGCAAATGTCCAGAGAGAAGGAATAGCCATTCCAAAATAAACCACAAATAAGCACAGTTGGGGATAGCATATTTGAATCTCCTACACTAAAAATCTTCTCTTTACAGAAGTACCAGTTCAAGGGCAGCTGGGGCCCATGTGACCAGGAAGGGAGGAAGATTCTTGAACCCTCAGAAGAGATAAGACGTCCTTGGAGCATAGCACCGTGTTCTCTCTAATCTCTTGTTTACCGCCATCCTGTCCACCTCTGCCCTTAGCTTGTTTAAAGGCCAATGTTTTATGCTCAGGGTGACGTGGGGAAGCACAAGCAGCTTGGACTATGGGTCCCTCCCACATCAGTCCCTCAGGGGAGGATTCTACTCGATTCTGGAATTCAGGGACCGAGGTGTGATGCTGGGCACCCACAATCTCCTTGTGCCTGGCTCCTGCTTCTTTCCACACAGCCTCCTGCACTGACATCTCTGAGAAGGCCTTTGATTAAAGAGACAAGTGACTTTGCCCATTCTATTGATCAGAATAAATTACTAGGAACTAATTTATGGGCCTCCCCACAGCCGATGACATGGTGGATTGTGCGCTATTGGTCAGTAAATTGGATTGTCAGGCTAGATTATTGGTTCGTATACAGTTATCTCTCATAGCAATATCAGGCAGCCCAGGTAGCAGAGTGAAATCCTTTCTCTGCTGCCAGATGCCAGCATGTCATGAGGCCTTCTGGAGGCTTGGGAGGAAGGGGTGAGAAGGGAAGGGGAGGAGAGAAGAGGAGAGTCAAGGCGAGGCCTCGGTGCAGGATGCTTATTAATTAGTGCAGCAGCACAGCATTAAAAGAACATTAGTGTGGAATGTCTGCAGAGTGATGGGGAAACGACATTGTGGCCTCCTCCTGATTCTCCAGCTATGGCTCTGCTGGGTAGAGGAAGGGAGGGGGGGCTGATGAGCAGACAAAGGGGGATGGGAACTGTAGAGGGTGAGGAGTGATAAGGGCCAAGAAGAGGGGAAGGGAAAGGAGAGGCCACATTTGCTGGATGTTGCAAGCAGAGCAGGTCTGCTAAGTGCCAGCCTCGCTGAGCCCCACGCCAGGGAAATGGAGCTGCTGTTCTGCTCCGTACATCACAGCCAACGATGAAAAGTTCTAGAGCTGGGATTTCTCAGGCAATTTGGCCAGTGATGCATGGGGCAGTAGATCCTCGCGCACTCTTCCGTGCTTCTGCCAAGCCAGCAATAACAAAAACTTATTTTTTGCCAGGGAAACGGATATGAGTCAGGCAGCCCATCAGGAGTAAGGGGGGTGCTTTACCACGCTGCGATTTGTACCGCTCCACTGTTTCCCCCGAGCTCTAAAGACCTGCCAGGAGGTGACAAAGGCGAGACAATTTCAAGTTCACAGTCCTGTGTCCTCAAAGCATAACTGCGTGCCACGGATGGGGACTTGGAGGGGCTGTGGGTTGCATAGTCAGCGGTCTTTTCTAAGCCCACTGAGGTTGGGGAGGGGGAAATGGGAGGGGTTGGGGAGGGGCAATAAGCAAGCAGACCTGAGATACTGCTGTGAATTCTTAGTAGAGGCTCACTCACAGGGCATGGCAGGAGGGCATGCAAAAGTAGGCAGTGTTGGGGTGCCAAGCTGGTCATGAAGACAAGCACACCAACCTCCCAAGTGGAAATTCCCTCATGCCATGGGGATGCCAGTGTCCTAGCCACCTATCTGAACCCTGAACCAACTACCAAGCAATCCCTAAAAGGCTAGGTATGGAAACTGCCTTTGGTGTGGTTTTCTCACTCCTTTGTTGAGACATGACCCCAGAAGGGCTGCACTTGCCTTGAGGTTTGATCAGGAACACAGATAACCTGTTCTCTGCATTGTACACCTCAGGGGAAATGTTTCACGTGGTGCACAGGGTCCTTTTGATTTGGGCTATTATTCATAGGACACTGCAAGCTACCCAACAAGTAACCCCCTGCTGGCAGCAACCCAGATCTCAGGGTGTACTTGAGTTGACTCGACTCAGGGAAGTTTTCCCAGGGTCTACAGAGACACCAAGATTGCTCTCTTTCCTTGGGTGCTGTATAGCATACCAATTTGGAGCCATGAGAAGAGGCCAATGAACTAAAAATGTTCTGCACATTCAAAAGAGAGATTTCAGAGATGGAAGCCCCTGTCCAGACCTCTAGATACCATTTTGTATCTACCCCTTAGTCACTCTGCTCTCCAAAAGTTAACCTGGGCTTCCTGGCCATTTCAGTATGAGCTTTGCTTGCTCAGTCACTCTCCCTTTATACGTTCTGTTAATAAATAGGAGATTCAAAGGAGGAAAACCCCTTAAAGTCAAAGGAAACAGAGGTAGGTCCAAATCCTCCAAGCTCCAAGACACTGCCCACTTCCACAGCTGGTGCTGTGTCCCCGCTTTTCATTACTATATGGAAATGAGCACACAAGCCCCAGAGCACCCAAGCCTCCATGATGGAAAAGTTTGCAAAGCTTGAAACAAGAAAAGTGGGCCTGCTAGTCAGTCTATAAATTAGAGACTCATTAAGAAGAGGCGGGAAGGGCTTTGGGGGCCTGCGCCTTTCGATTTCTTGTTGAGCTAGTTTATTGCTATTGTTTCTATTTCATACGTTTATTGCAAAACCAATAAAAATTATCTATTAAGATCAGGAAACTCATCTTTTGACTTGTTTGTTGAGGTTTCTATAGAATAACCTTTAACTGGTCTGGTATGACTGCAAGAGAGGAACAAACCAGTGTAGTTATCTCCAGAGATCAAGTAAAAACAGAGAAATGTCTTCTGGGGGTGGGGGACAGAAGAGAATGTCCCTAAATAAGAACACCCCATCCAAATTCTGTCAGTTTGATATATAGTTACATTACTTTCCTGGCACCTGTAACTGTGTAGATTTGCAACTTCTATTTCAGAGGAGGAGGAACTAAGTTGGAAAGGGGAAACAAGTAAATATTTAATTTATGGAATTCTTTTTTTTTTCTTTTTTTCTTTTCTTGTTGGTCATGGGGTTTGAACTCTGGGCCTGGGCGCTGTCTCTGAGCTCTTCAGCTCACGGCTAGCACTCTACCACTTGAGCCACAGGGCCACTTCCGGTTTTCTGGTGACTTATTGGACATAAGGCTCTCACGGACTTCCCTGCCTCAGCTGGCTTTGAACCATGATCCTCAGATCTCAGGCTCCTGGAGTAGTTAGGATTACAGGTGTGAGCCACCGGCGCCCGGCTTGGAATTATTCTTTAAAATGAAATTTTGGAAGAATGTTTCCATGTAAGAGTAATAAAATGTCTCTTCCAAGATCCCAGAAGGAAGGCTTGGGTCTTGTCACAGCCAAAAGAGAAGCTAACAATTACTGAATGCTGATGTGCCAGGCTCTTTCACATACACACATCCTTTAAAAAAAATTTTTTTGGGGGGTGAGCAAAGGGGCACAGTAATGGAGGGAGAATGGGTGAGAAAATGTAGTCATTATATTCAATGTAAATATGTAAAAAATGAACTGTGTAGCTTGAGGGTAGGGACAAGAAGGGGGAAAACAGGAGAGAAGGAAGGAAGGGGTAACACTGACCAAGAAGCGTTGTACTCATAACCTGACTTAGGGAATTGAAAACCTTTCGTACGACTGCTTAATAATAACAATTTTTAAAAGTTCATTATGCTGGGAGATATCAGTGATGAGCTAGAGGGGAAAGCCTGAGAACACTAACCCTAGAAGACCCAGTCACCATGTCTCTGGTTTTAACATAAGATCAGGAGGTACACAGTGCTATTCTCCAGGCCTTTTGGGATGTCCTCTGGGAAGATTCACAACCAATTGAGGGAAAATCCACCCAACTGTGACTCAAGTTAGAACTTGTCTCCAGAGTTACCAACACCCCTAAATCTAGTAAGAGGGAACCTCAGGGTCTTTAATAATCACTCTGTCAGGTCATGGGCTGGTGACTAATAGGCCTAGAGGAGGAGATGGTGAAAAACACTCTAGGAAATAAATTTGGGTGATTAAATTTCAAGGCAGTTCATGGAACAGCAACCTGAAGCCTAAACTAAGCCATCAAGTTACCAAGAGTATCAAGATTTCAATTTAACCACTGATGCCCAGGAACAAAGCTTGGATCTGCAAAGCATTAGTAGTTAAGAAAGTGCCTTCAAAGAAACTTTCCCAGTAACTCCAGTACCTTCCCAACCTTAGCTTTTCCTTCCAAAGGGCCAGCTAGCAGTCAAGAAAGTATTAGCTTCCCCTGTAATTATGTCATTTCAACTGTTTAAGTTAAAAAAAAAAATCCATGCTCACTTAAGTAAGGGAGGTGAAGGAAGGGCTCCAATCAGGCACAGGCCAGAGCCACTTATGAACCTGAGACTCTCAGTTTACTAAACTAACAGAAGAGGTCCAAATTCCTCTAAGTCTCTGCTATTTCAATTGAATACACGGGGATTCAATATCACTGATTGAATCTCAAGGCCAAAATAGTCTTAGTCTAGCAGCTAAGGAACAATCCCCTTTCCCAGCCCAATCATACCCCAGATGTTGTTCAACTTTGCAGGTGAACAATGTCTAGCCTCCAAAATAAGAGCCGGAAGTCTGATTTCCCCTTTCTCATACTGTCTCTGCACAGTGTTTCTGGTCCCTGGGGCCATCACTTTAACTTGTTTATTTTTTGTAATGTTTTAAAAATTGTTATTATAAAGGTGATATACAGAGGGGTTACAGTTCCATAAGTCAGATAAAGAGTCGCCTCTTCCCTCACTCCCAGTTTTTCCCTCCTGTCCCCATCTGTAAGTTGTATAGTTAGTTCATTTTCAACAGTGTCTAGAGTACCGCTGAACTTGTTAGCTTTTTAGTAGAGCCAAATGGAGAGAGCTGAAGCTGCCCCTCCCCATTCTCTGTGATGAACAAGTCCAGGTGGGAAGAGCTTAGCAACTGCAGCTGCTCCCTACCCCACCCCCCTCTCTCCTCTCTCCTTCTCTCTCCTTCTCTCTCTCTCTTTCTCTATCTCTCTCTTTCTCTCTCTCTCTCTCCATCTCTCCCTCCTTCCCTTTCCCTCTCCCCTCCTCTTCCTCTCCTCCCCCTTCTCTCTTCCTCTCCCCAGATTTCCCCTCTCACTACCCTGGCTCCACCAGCCATTTCTTTCTAATCCAGCTGAGACAGCTGCTGGTCCCACCACGCTAAATTTCTAGAGGCCCTGGAACCCCTTAGCTGTTTTGGTGCAAATGGGCAATCTTCAGTGTCCAGACAAGGCTGAAATAGTTCAAAGAGTACTTCACTAGGAAACCGGGGGGTGGCGGGGGGCAGCCAGAAAAGTAAATTATAAAAACAGAGAAATTCACAGGGAGCACAGATTCCTTCACCATAATAACTCACCTAACAGTCTCAGAGAAGTTTGTTACAAGAATAAGAAGATGGGAGGGAGGGAAGAAGAGAGGGAGGGAGAGGGGGGATGGGGAGTGGGGGAGAGAGAGAGAAAGAGAGAGAGAGAGAGGAAAGAAAAGGTAGAGTTTATTGAACATCCAGATCTCCTTGCTCCTCACTCTTTTTTGGTTCCTTTGTTCTTGGATACAGAACATACACACTCACACTTTAACCCATTGCCATGCCTGATAAGCTTTTGGTGGCTTTTAGAGCCTGTCACGTAGGCCCCTGTCTACATCCAATTCCCAGAACTACATCCAGGAGCACCACATCTGCTCTGCCTACTGCCTGGGGGATCTTGACCAGGACTCTAGATGAGGAAGGTACTTCTCCATCTACCTTCTGACACAGGTTCCAAGGAGCTTCTTTCAGAGAGCTCAATGACCACAAAAAGGCTACCTCCTTCCTAAAACTGCTTTTACCTTTTCTGAAAGCCAAGATCTTGATCTCTGACTGCTTGGGTGCTGCTTTGGTCTCTCTGGTTAAAGACTGCCTGACAAGTTGATAGTGAAGCCATCTTTCCCAGGAGCCTTTCTCTCAGAGCCTTGGCAATCTCTGTAGATGCCTATCCTACCCCTTTCAGATGCCTGCTCAGCTCCAATGAATTTCCAGTATTCTGTCATTCCACTGAAGTGAGCAAGCACAAATATTTATTTACCTACTCTCAGCAAGAACTCAGAAGTTCCATTCTCAGTGGGACCTAAAGAAGAGTGAGGCATGGGCTGAATGATACCTTCAAGTGCATCTCTAGATCTAAACTTAGCTACCTTCTACCTCTACATGCCCCATTGTTCATAGGAAATTCCTATCTGGCTGATTTACCAGCACCTCACATCCACTATCCAACTTGCTTTCAACCTAATATGTTATCTTAACATTGCCATGTAGCTGGAATCTATTAATCCAGTTATGCATGGGTTCGGGGTTTGAACTTGATTCTACTACCTATTAGCTGTATTGCTTCCATTAAGTCATTTAAGCTGAACTCTTTCTTTCCTTCCTTCCTTCCTTCTTTCTTTCTTTCTTTTTCTTTTCTTTTTTCATTCTTTTTCTCTTCCTTTCTTTCGCTCTCTTTTTCTTGCCAGTCCTGGGGCTTGAACTCAGGGCCTAGGCTCTGTCTCTGAGCCTCTATGTACTCAAGGCTAGCGCTCTACCACTTGAGCTACAGTGCTACTTGCGGCTTTTTTTTTCTTTCTATTTATGTGGTACCAGAGTTTCATGAATGCTCAGCAAGCACTCTACCACTAAGCCACCTTCCTAGCCCTCTTTCTTTCTTTCTTTTAGTGAAGCACACTTTACCAAACACTTAAGTGTTTTATATTCTTTCTTATAGTTGATATGAGAAATTAATAAAAATCAATAAACTATCTAGTATTTTATCTGGCACATACTAAGAACATTAAAAAACAAATACAAATTTATAGATAAACTTCCTTTCATAGGCAAACTGGTATCCCATGTCAATTCTTCAATATCCTTCAGTGACTTCCTTGCCTCCAGAAAATTCTGCCTCCATAAACTGAAAGTGATGCTTTCAGGATTATTGTAGATTCACGTGATAGACTTCTCATTACAAATTAATAAATTCAGTCTTTCAAGCTTGATTAATATGCTTTCGCCACTAGGATAAAGGTCTGTTTCTGGTTGCACATAAAATGAGTTTTCTGCGCCCATTAGGCTGACCTTGGACCAGAGAAAATTCTCCAAGTTAATGGCTGACCCCCAAGAAACCTCCCAAGAGATGACCTGCCCATCACTCCTATCACACCTAGTCACCTCTGTATCAGACACCCCTGGATTTGCTGCCTTTTGTCCCATTTGGAATTGTTCTGAGTTGGGCCTGAGGCTCCCAGATAGTAAGTGTTTAGAACCTATTTGTTTTGTTGGTGGCTGGGTGAATGGATAGTTGAATGGGTCATTGGAAATTTGTATCTTTTTTTTTTTTTTTTTTTTGAGGCTGGAAAGAAGTAGTGGTGGCCTAGCAACAAGGGATTCTGCCTAGCAACAAGGGTGGGAGGCAGAACCTGCTGGAATCATTTACAGTGGCTGACGAATAGGCAGAGGGAAAGAGACCTTTCTGGATTTTGTCAAGCTGGCGGTCTCAGACCAAAATGAGAAGGGAGACCCCTAGGGATCAGGAAAAGAAGAGTGGGAGGCAGGGCAAACAGAATCAGCCTATTTGAAGAGATACCGCAAATCCAAATTGGAAGAAAGCCTCCTGCCTTTTTCAAAGTGTGCATACCTCTAGCCAGGATGAGATGTTGCCCCAGGTAGACAGAGTCTACTTTCTGCACCCCAGTTTGCAAGGATGCTCATATGTGCTGTCGAAGCTGGAATTTGTTCAATCAGAAAGTCCAACATCTTGGGAAGAATAAAGACCTTCATTCACTTAAAATGAACCCACAGGCAGATTAAGTGACTTTGCAACATTGTCTAGGGCCAGGAACCATTAAGAAGTCCACTGGTCTGGCTTGGATACTTTGCCTCTTTTCCTCCCTTTGCAGAACAAGGGTCTGGACACGCCCTCCTGTGAACTCTCAAGACCCTTCCCTGAAGAGAAGAAAAATTGTCATCAGCCTTTGACCTGATTAATAATTAAAACTGCTGAGTTCGAGCTGCCCCTAACCGTGAGGTGTTCCAAAAACCCTAGCAAACTTTAACAAATAACCAGCCCGCTCAGGGGAAAGAGAAAGCTTTATTCACTAGACAAACTGACAATTAGCCGCTTTTCAAATCCCCCTCCAGTCTTAGCATATTGGTTCTCCTTTGAAAGTGACTCGGCATGGGGTAGAATTTTTGGCCTTGAGTTGAGAACTACTGTGCATAAAATCAAAGAGAGGAAGCCAGCAGTTGAGAGAATAGAGGCTATTCCGGGATTAGTGATTTCAGAGTTAGATTTCTAATAACTTGGTGAATGGTGGGTTAGGAATGTCCTCCAGGAGCATCAGGCAGTAAACACCGTGGGACATGTCCTCACATTGAACTAGAAAGCAGTGAGTCACTACCCTAGAGAGCGGAAATACAAAATGCCATGAAGGAACTGCAACTCAGCAGCACCACATGGTAATCTGCCTTTTGTAACTGCTGCAGGCAACATCCCATGCTTACAATCTTGGGGTTACATGTAATGTCCCAAGTTGGGATCCAAGTTTTCTCCCCAAAGAGCCACAAATATAGACGCCCCCACATTAGACAGCACTCTGATAGAGAACAACGGGAGGAAAGTGGATGAGATAGGAAAAAGGAGAAGGAGGGGGCAAGCATTCAAACTGCTCATTTTCCCCTAGGAAGCATAAGGCCCAGCCACTACGGTGGGTGAGCAAAGCAAATTGGTAATGGGTGATCCAGATTGCATTGCAGTGTCTTGCCTGCTTTCCAGGCACTTATTGAATTTTATAACTCTTTTGGGGGTAAGACACAAACACCCAGGGTTTCTTATTGACCAGTTGGGGAGAGGGAAGCTGAGCTGGCTGGTCCAAGGATGTTGCTCTTCCACAAGACTATACTATAGTCCATCTAGAAATTTTCTTTGTTTTTTTTAAATGATTTTTTAAGGTAGACGGGTTGAGTGCTGGTGGCTCATGCCTATCATCTACTCAGGAGCCTGGGATCTGAGGATGGAGGTTTGAAGCCAGCCTGGGCAAGAATTAACTCCAAAAGAGATTCCATTTAACCACCAAAAAGCTGGAAGTAGAGCTGTGTCTCAAGTGAAAGAGCACCAAGGGACAGTACCCAGGTCCTGGGTAAAAATCCCAGTTCCAGAGCTAATTAATTAATTAATTGATCAATAAAATACAACTAGAGAAATAGAATAGAAAAATTGTGACATGATCAGCAGCTGTAACAGCTTCAAGATTTCAATAGTCCAGCCTAGAAAGCACTAGAATACTGTTTTTCAGACGTAGAGAAGGCAGAAGGCAGAGATCTACACACAGTTACTCAACATAGTCACCTTGAAAGGGTAGAAGGGAGCTTCATGAGTGAATTTTTTTTTTTTTGAGTCCGGTCGTAGGGCCTGAACTCTGGGCCTGGGCACTGTCCCTCAGCTCTTCAGCTCAAGGCTAGTGCTCTACCACTTGAGCCACAGCACCACCTCTGGCTTTTTTCTTTTTGCTTATGTGGTGCTTAGGAATCGAACCCAGGGTCTCGAGCATGCAAGGCAAGCACTCTACCACTGAGCCACCTTCCCAGTCCCTCATGAGTGAATTTTTTTTCCAGCTTTGATACTGAGATTTGGACTCAGGTCCTCACACCTTCCTGAGCAGGCACTCCTAGCCCTGCAACCCTTAAATTTCCTTTTTATTTTCTTTATTTTTATTGAAATATAACTTGCAATCAGCAAAATGGATGGTTCATAGGACTTGATGAATATACACACATGCACTAACTAGATCAAGTGGTTACCAGAAAGTTCCCTTGTATCTCCTCAATCAATATGCATCTACTACCACACACACACACACACACACACACACAGTCACTATCTACCCTAAAATATTTAAATAGTTTCATTTGTAGACTCATTTCATATGTACTCTTGTGTCTACCTTCTTATGCTCAACTATCTGCAGTATGTTGCTATATCCGTAGCTCATTCTTTTCATTGTTGTGTTATCCCATTGTATAAATATACCACAATTTATTTATCCATTTTATAGCTGCGATAGTTGTGATACCTCCAATTTTTGTCTATTATCTATAAGCTACTTTGAATATTCTTGTACTATCTTGGGGTGGACATCAACACTCATTTCTGTTGAGTAGATGCCCAAGAGTGGAATTGTTGGGCCATTTTTTTATAAACAAAATAACTGGGCTCAAGGAAGATACTGATTTATCATGGATTGTTGTAAAGTTGATCAGTAAATATATTTGAAAAAAATAAAAGAAAGAATACTGAGCTGGGCACTGGTGGCTCATGCCTGTTATCCTAGTTACTCAGGAGGCTGAGATCTGAGGATCACTGTTCAAAACCAGCCTGGGCAGGAAAGTCGGTGAAACTCTTACCTCCAGTTAACCACCAAAAAAACAGAAGTAGAGCTGTGGCTCAATGTAGTAGAGCATTAGCCTTGAGCAGAAAAGCTCAGGATAGCACCCAAGTTCTGAGTTCAAGTCCCACAACCAACAACAACAAAAAAAAGCTGAATTTTTTTCCAAAATTAACAAACACATTTAACACAATACTAACAGAAGAGTGAGTTTTTAGTTGGAGGGAAATTTTAGTAAAACTAATCTTAAATTTATATAGAAGGCTTTGGAATGGCAGGTACAAATGTGAAAAAGAAAAATGAACTATGAGAGACTTGTCTTTCCAGATGTCAGACTATTCTATAAAGCTACTGTAATTAAATCAATTTAGTATTGGCATGGGAATAGATAAATAGATCAGTGGAAAAAATAAAGAACCCAGAAATAGATTGAGCATATATATATGTATGTATATATATATATATATACATATATATGAGAATTTACTATACAAGATATTGGTTATTTCAATTCTATGAAAAAATGGATTATTTAATAAATGATGCCAAGACAACTTCCATTTGGAATAAGATAAAACTAGACTTCTATTTTATACTATATTCAAATATAAATTTCTTACAGATTAAAGACAAATGTAAAAAATAAGACAATAACAATCTTGAAAATTTAGGAGGCTAAATGTTCAATATAAAGGGAGGGAATGTTTTATAAAGCAAGACTGGAAATTCAAAAGCTGTAAAAGAAAATATACACATAATTTATCTTGTAACAATTTTTTAAACTCTTGTGTGGCAAAAGATAAAATAAAGTCAAAAGGCAAATGATTTCTATAGGAGAGATGAATAATTAAAAGCAACAATAAACAGAAAGGTTTTATGAGTAAGCAAAAGGAAAACAAATCCAATAGAAAAGTGAACAAAGGATATCAGAATGTACTTCATAAGAGCATATTTAAATAAACAACATGCATAGAAAAAGAGGCACAGAATTATTAGTATTCAGAAAATGCAAATTAAAATATGAGATATTACTTCATATCTTTCAGACTATCAAAAATTTAAATGGCTGTAACTTCCATTGCTAGAAGGGATATTGGAAAAATAGTTTCTCCATTGTTGATAGAAATGTAAATTTCTACAATTCCATGTAATCAGGCAACATCTTCAGAAACTGGAAATATGTATTCCTTTGACTCATCAATCATACTCTTTTATACCACAGAAATGGAAAAGTGTGTGTGTGTGTGTGTCTGTGTCTGTGTGTAATATTGTTTATTTGTATTGGCCATTTTCCCCACCAGTACCTTTGAGAAAATATAGAAACAACTTAAAACGTATGAATAGGGACTAAGTGAGGTGCTAGATAAAACCAGGGGAAAAAAGTCCTTGATTTAAGGCATTTGAAGATTTCTATGGTATAAACTCCTACCACACCCAATTTCAAGCTACCAGGTGGATGTCAAGACACCAGGTTGAGAAGACATGTCAGCAATTAGCTCTAGAAAGTTGGGATCTTACATATTCCACACTTACATCTCTATTTGTCAGCCATTAAAAAGTACGAGACAATTCTGACTTTTTTGGAATGGTTGCTATTCATAGTCCATGTAAATTTGAGTACTGTCTTTTTTTTTTTTGGGGGGGGGTCCGGTCGTGGGGCCTGAACTCTGGGCCTGGGCACTATCCCTCAGCTCTTCAGCTCAAGGCTCACGCTCTACCACTTGAGCCACAGTGCCACTTCTGGCTTTTTATTTTTTGCTTATGTGGTGCTGAGGAATCGAACCCAGGGCCTCGAGCATGCAAGGCAAGAGCTCTACCACTGAGCCACCTTCCCAGCATATGTATGTCATATATATTGTATATATGCTGGTCATGGGGTTGAACTCAGGGCCTGGACACTGTCCCTCAGCTTCTTTTTGCTCAAGGCTAGCACTCTACCACTTGAACCACAATGCCACTTGTGGCTTTTTCTGGGTAGGTGGGTACTGGGGAATCGAACTCAGGGCTTCATGCATGCTAGGCAAGTACTCTACCACTAAGCCACATTCCCAGCCCTACACCGGCTAATTTATACCATTAGTCAAAAGGTAGATTAAATGTCCCCACACAGCCTTTCTTTCCCTTCTTTCTCCTTCGAAGTGTAAGTTCTTGTTTAGGTCATGACATGGCTAGTTCCTAGTTGTAAACTTCTGCATATCTAAGTGCCATTGTTGTACAGTGGTGTTTCCTAGGCCCTCCCTGTTTCCGTTTTTAGCTTTATTAAATTTGTATAAATAATTGTACAAAAAAAAAAAGTACGAGACAAACCAGGTGCCAGTGGCTCATGACTGTAATCCTAGGTACTCAGGAGGCTGAAGTCTAAGGATCATAGTTCAAAGCCAGCCCAGGCAGGAAAGTCCATTAGAATCTTTTTTTTTTTGGTCGTGGGGCTTGAACTCTGGGCCTGGGCACTTTCCCTGCACTCTTCAGCTCAAGGTGAGCGCTCTACCTCTTGATCCATAGTACCACTTCCAGTTTTCTAGTGGTTTATTGGAGATAAGAGTCTCAGAGTTTCCTGCCCAGGCTGGCTTTGAACCATGATTCTCAGATCTCAGCCTCCTGAGTAGCTAGGATTACAGGCATGAGCCACGGGCACCCAGCTTCCATTAAACTCATCTCCAATTAACCACCAAATAGCCAGAAGTGTAGCTCTGGCTCATGTATTAGAGGACTAGCCTTGAGTAAAAAGCTAAGGAACAGTGTCCAAGCCCTAAGTTCAAGCCCCAGGACTGGCAAAAAAAGAAAAAGATTATATGTGTGGGTGTGTGTGAGATAGTCATATAGAAGTTTACATGATGCATTTCCAAGACATACTGTTGAGTGGGCAAAGAAGCGTATGATGATATAACTATATTTTTGTAAAACTATATGTTGACAAAGCCTATATTTGTATGTGCCTAGGACTATATAAGTTTGAGAAGAGGGAGGAGAAAACCCAGGAAAGAGTGAAAAGGGCACACTTAGGCATTGTATATGTATAGAGAGAAATACAAATTTTTTAGTTGAGAAAAAAAGAAAGAAAAACACATTGAACCTCTGATACATGTCCAGTTCCTTACTAGGCTATTCTGTACTTGCAAATATAGGAACATGTGAGACATGGTTTCCTTCTTTATTTCAGTTGGAAATATAAAGGCAAATAAGCAGAAGGCAATTTATTATGTTCAAGCAGGTGTGAAATCTCCAATGAACCACCAGAAAACCGGAAGTGGCACTGTAGCTCAATGTGAAGTAGTAAATCATGGGAAGACTTCTCTTGTTGTAACTAAGTTCCCCTAGATCTTCTTTGTTCCAAGTTTGCTGCCTGATCAGAGGCCTCCACTTTCTTGCAGGAGACATCAGGACATAGATTGGCCAGCTTCCCAAGCTCCCCTTCCCTTCTTGCCCTTAAAGACAAACACATTTTTGCACCAGTTCCTGTCCAACCAACCCAGGTGTTGGGATGAGGGGGTTAACTTGCCAAGTAGGCTCTCTACTACTTGAGTCACACTTCCAGCCCTGACAAACATATTTTATTTTAAAGCTTTTACTGCTTTACAGATACTGCTAATCACCATGGAAACAGACTGGAAAATATAAAGAATACAACTAAGGAAGTCACACATGATGAAGAATCTTTCAGGTGACACAGATTTGATTCTTGACTTCTTTTTAATAAGGTTACTGGAAGTCCTCACTAGCTGCTAGTCTCTCCTTCCACTCTCTCTGTTTCTCTTATTCTCTCACCTTACCTTTCCCTCATTTCCCTCCTCTCCTATCCCTCTTTCCTTGGGTGACCAACTATTCAACAAGTGAGACCCTTTTTTTTTTTTTGGCCAGTTCCGGGGCTTGAACTCAGGGCCCTGTCCCTGCCCCTGAGCTTCTTTTGCTCATGGCTAGCACTCAAATACTTGAGACACAGCACCACTTCCGGCTTTGTCTGTTTATTGGTGCTGAGGAATCTAATCTAGGGCTTCATGCATGCTAGGCAAGCACTCTACTACTAAGCCACATTCCCAATCTGAGACCTGCTTTTGAAATAGGTCATGTCCTAAAGCCCGAAGCCTGACAGAAGTAATGCCATTTATCTATTTATCCCCTAAGGGATGAGGCCCAGACCCCAGAGCTGTAGTCTGGTTAGGAGGTGCTAGGTGATGCAGGAAACCACAAGTTGTTTTGCTTAGTGAGTGCTGCAAAAAAAATCCAAAATATTCCATCTGCCCAGTATTCCCAGAAGTAAGTCTAGACCTGCTAACAATGTTCATTCTCACTTCCGTACATGCTATGCAAGAAAAAAACCTTTCACACATTTTTTGCCAAAAAGGATATGGTTTTTATTTAAAAAACTAGTTCTGAGCTGTCTCGGGGTTACATGATTTGGGAAGCCTATGCCCCCATACACACCCACCCCCACCCTGTGCAGTCACTGGCCTTTGTAATATAGACTCCTATAATTTGGCGTATTAATTGTAGAGTCCTTTGTTTTCTTGCTGATTGGGTTACAACACTTTGAGTTGCCATCAGCCTCCCCTTGGGGGAAGGGTCTTTTCACCTCGAAGGCCTTTTTTTCTCCTGGGCCTCTCTTTTTTTGGGTTTTTGTCTTGTATGACACACTAACCAACAGGCCAGACAGGTAATCTGTATGTCTCCAAATCAAGGATTAGCTAAAACCTAGTAAATCCCACTTCGTCCCAGCAGCCTGTCTCCAGGAAGCTCTAACCCCTGACTAATTCTCCATGGAGAAACCTCTTAGCTCCTCAGGCTCCCTGGCCACCTGATAGCCAAACCTGTCATTCACTGCAGTCTTCTCACTGCCAGAGGCAGTTTTAGCTCCCTTAAACTGGCTGGAATTGGTTGAGCATCCTCCAGCCTAGAGAGGATAACTTACCTCAAATTTAAACACTGCTTTCTGAAAACTCTCTATGACTAATATCATCCATTGATCACATCCAGATTTTATGTTTAGCTAACCTCTCAGAACATTTACATAAAGTATGGAATTAAAGAAAAAGACTCAGAACCTGTTTACATAGGGAAAAAAATGGTTTCATTAGTGGTAGTAAGTCAGTTCCAGAGGGTTAGGAAAGAGTAGAAAACAAAGCAAAATTTGCCCTCTCTCTCTCTTTTCCTCTCTTCCTTGCAGTACTGAAGTTTGGACTAAGCACTTCATTATTGCTAGGCAGGCACTCTATGACTTAAGCCATACTTCCACCCCCTCTTGCTTTCAATTTCAATTTAGGTAGGGACTAGTGTTTTTACTCCAAGTCTGGTCTTGAATCACAATGTTTTCCTACCCAATTACCTCCCAGGTATGGGACTTGCAAATGTCTGCCACCACACAGTTTCTTTTGTTGAGATATGGGGAGAAGTTTCACTATTTGCCCACTGTTGATCTTGACCCTGAACTGGGATCTTTTTTTTTTTTTAACCAATCCTAGGACTTGAACTCAGGGCCTGAGCATGCCTCTGAGCTACTTTTGCTCAAGGTTAGTGCTCTATCACTTGAACCACAGCACCACTTTTAGCTTTTTCTGATTAGTTTGTTTGAGATAAAGAGTCTCATGGGCTTTCTTGACCCTGTTGGATTTGAACTATGATTCTTAGATCTCAGCCGAGGATTATAGACATGAGCCACTGGTGCCTGGCTCTGCAATCCTGTGTGTGTGTGTGTGTGTGTGCGTGCATGCGTGCGTGTGTGTGTGTGTGTGTGTGTGTGTTGGTTGTGGGGCCTGAACTCTGAGCCTGGGTGCTGTCCCTCAGCTCTTCAGCTCAAGGCTAGCACTCTACCACTTGAGCCACAGCGCCACTTTTAGCTTTTTCTGCTTATGTGGTGCTGAGGAATCAAACCCAGGGCCTCATGCATGCAAGGCAAGCACTCTACCACAGAGCCACCTTCCCAGTCCCTCTGCAATCTTTTTAATATCTGTCTCCTGACTGGGAAGCAATCACTCTGGCAGGAATTACGTATGTATACTACCATATCTGGACTTCTCCTCTCCCTCCTCTGCTCCCTTCTCCCCCGCCCCCTTTTCGCTTTTTCCCTTTTTTCTTTCTTCTATTTTTTTTTTTTTTGGTCAGTTGTGGGGCTTGAACTCTGGGTCTGGGCGCTGTCCCTCAGCTCTTCAGCTCAAGGGGA
>NW_012267252.1:4469540-4505541 GCF_000151885.1 Dipodomys ordii
CTTGAACTCTGGGTCTGGGCGCTGTCCCTCAGCTCTTCAGCTCAAGGGGAGTGCTCTACCACTTGAGCCACAGCACCACTTCTGGTTTTCTGGTGGTTTATTGGAGACAAGAGTCTCACGAACTTTCCTGCCCGGCCTGGCTTTGAATCGAACTTCAATCCTCAGATCTCAGCCTCCTTAGTAGCTAGGATTACAGGTGTAAGTCCTTTGTATTCTTTCTTTTCTTTGTTTCTTTCTTTTTTTTGTCAGTTGTAGGGCTTGAACTCTTGGCCTGGGTGCTGTCCTTCAGCTCTTCAACTCAACACTAGTGCTCTGGCACTTGAGTCACAGTGCCACTTTCAGCTTTCTGGTGGTTTATTGGACATGAGTCTCATAGCCGGGTGCTGGTGGCTCACCCCTGTAATCCTAGCTACTCAGGAGGCTAAGATCTGAGGATCACGGTTCAAAGCCAGCCCGGGCAGGAAAGTCCGTGAGACTCATCTCCAATAAACCACTAGAGAAGCGGAGGTGGCGCTGTGGCTCAAGAGATAGAGTGCTCGCCTTGAGCTGAAGAGCTCAGGGACAGAGCCCAAGTCCAGAGTTCAAGCCCGACGACCCTCAAAACAAAATAACAAGAGTCTCACAAACTTTCCTGCCCAGGCTGGCTTTGAACCACAATCCTCAGATCTCAGCCTCCTGAGTAGCTAGGATTACAGGTGTGAGCCACTGGCACCCAGCTTTCTTCTTTCTTTCTATATTTCCAGAGTTGTCTTTCTGCGTTCTCCAGGCTGACCCTGAACTAGAAGGCAGTGATCCTCTTACCTCAGCCTACTATTTGGGACTACAGATGCACTTCTGCAACTCAGAGTTTGCAATCTTAATAGTCAGATGAATGCTACTGATCCAGCTAGACTGGGAGATATAGTTGACAAGAAGTCAGAAATGGCAGCAGAGGTCACTGCCATGTATCAAAAGGGTAAGCATGCCAGGCACTGATGGTGCACACCTGTAATCCTAACTACTCAGGAGGCTGAGATCTGAGGATCACTGTTTAAAGCTGGCCCAGGCAGGAAATTCCATGAGATTTATCTCTAATGAACCACCAGAAAACCAGAAATGACGCTGTGGCTCAAGTGGTAGAGTACTCACCTTAAACTGAAGAGCTCAGAGACAGCGCCCAGGCCCAGAGTTCAAGCTCCATGACCAACAAAATTTAAAAAAAAAAAGGTAAGCATTCAGGCAGGGCTTAATCAGAGTTCACCCCTGCATTTTGCAACAACAGGGTGTTTCAGTAGCCTAAACCAGAGGTGAGACTACATATACAGCCTCACACTTAATGAGTAATATTCCTAGACAAGACTTAGCTACCCACTGCTGGCACTTCACATTTTATTGACTTTAACCTTCATTGATTACAACCTTATAAACGTGAAAAGTTACAAAAATATGCAAGGTAGAAATGAAAATTCTATCCCACACAAATACAATCACTTTGACAATAAAGTACATGTTCTAGATAGTTATTGTAATATTATGGTCACATAGAGTTTAAGCAACCTTAAGAATCTAAAAATAGCTACTATGTCCCCTTGCCTCACCCATGTGTAATTTAAAAAAAAAAAATTTGGTCAGTTGTGGGGCACTATCCCTCAGCTCTTCAGCTCAAGGCTCACACTCTACCACTCGAGCCAGCACCACTTCCAGCTTTTTCAGCTTATGTGGTACTGAGGAATTGAACCCAGGATCTCATGTATACAAGGCAAGTACTCTACCACTGAGCCACCTTCCCAGCCCCTAAAATAAAAAATTTAAATAAATGCATTACCTGAATTGTGAAGTGGTAACCCCTCTTTACAACATCTAAATAATAACAATGAAATTATATTTTTAAAATAATATTTTCCCTTTTTTGGCGGTCATGGGGCTTAAACTCTAGGCCTGCATGCTGTCCCTCAGCTCTCCAGCTCAAGGTGAGCAGCACTCTACCACTTGAGCCACAGCACCACTTCCAGTTTTCTGAGTGGTTTATTGGAGATGAGTCTCACAGACTTTCCTGCGAAGGCTGGTTTTGAACCATGATCCTCAGATCTCAGCCCCCTGAGTAGCTAGGATTACAGCAGTGAGCCACTGGCACCCAGCCTTTATAATTTATTGAGAATAAGTGATCACATAAATTTCACAAATTTCACAGTATTGTGAGATAGTGATACTTAGTCACAAACACATTTTAGTCCTCACAAAGCAAATTGTCATTACCATAGTCTATAATGTTTGTGAATTCTATGAACTTTAATAATACAACTATTTCTTCCACATCAGGTGATATGTTTGTTTCTTTCCTTTTGCTTAATGTAAGCTGTTCCCTCTTGCCCTCTCATTCCCTCCCTCCCATCACTGCCCTTGAGTTGCTTAGTTTGTTTTCATCAATGTGGAGTGCAGCTGATGGGTCCCTCTGTTGTGTATTTTCCCATTTCCCTCTGATTCTGTGTCCTCCTAGCTTCACTCAGACTATGTGTGTGTGTGTGTGTGTGTGTATACACACACACATATATGACCATTTATACACCATATATGTGGTCAAGAACATGGAGTCATTTAGAAATATGATTAATTGGGTGGAGGTCCTTTGTTGCTTGAGTCCTGTTTACTTTGTCATATCTTCTTGCATTTTGGATTTAATATCCATATATCAGGGAGACCATGTGCCATTTGTCTCTCTGCTCTTAGCTTACCTCACTCAAAACAATTTGCTCTAGTTCCATCCATTTCCCTGTGAGTGCCATTTTTTGTCCTTTCTAATGGTTGCATAATATTCCATTGTATATAGGTACCACAATTTTTGGATCCATTCATCTGTAGTGGGGCATCTGGGTTGTTTCCATATCTTGGCTAATGTGAACAGTGCTGCAATGAACATGGAGGTGCTTGTGTCCTTGTATCCTGTTCCTGTTGCTTGGGGTAGATGCCTAAGAGTGGTATGGCTGGGTTATAGGGGAGGTATATATTTAGCTTTCTGAAGTACCTCCAGACTACTTTCCAAAGTGATTGTATTAGTATTAGTATTCCCACCAGCAATGCAATAGGGTTCCTGTTTTTCCACATCCCTGCCAACATTTGTCGTTGGCTGAATTTAGGATGTGGGCCATTCTGACTGGAGTAAGGTGGTATCTCAGGGATGTTTTTATTTACATTTCCTTTTCAGCCAGGGATGATGAGCATTTCCTCTTGTGTTTCTTTGCCATTTTTATCTCTTCTTTTGAGAAGTTGCTCTTTAGCTCCTTTGCCCATTTAATGATTGGTTGAAATTATATTTTTTAAAATTCTAAGTAAACAGGCAACAATCCAAACCTTTTGTTTTTCCTTTAATAATCATCTCCATGTTTTTTTTTAAAAAAACAAACAAACATATCTTTCAAAAATTGGTTTTCTTTCTTGGTTTCTAAAGCATATCTGGTTTGCAAATGAGATAATCTAACAATGAAATATAGGTTGTCTTGCAACTTGTTCTTCTACCACACACACAGAAGATATTGTGGACATCTGTCCATGTCAATATCTAAGCATTACTGTGACCCGGCAGGTGTGAGGCTCCTCTCCAGAGAAAAACCAGAATTCTTCAAATGCCAATGACTATAGCTGAAGGTTGGGATCTTAGAGGAATTTTCATGGCTTTAATAAATTAATGTTACAAGCACTGGTAAGAAGGATTTCTCTGACTCAAAAGTTCACTCACAAGCAACTGAACTTTCCTCAAGCATTTATAAAAAGAGATGAAATATAAATTAACTTGTTTGTGTATTTACAAGTACTTGAAACCAGGAGTAGAGAACTTTTTCATTATAAGTGAAAGTAAAAAACAAAGAAAATTCATTAGTAAGTTTTTCCTTTGTTATCTGTTAGAGAATTTCAAATGGGCTGTTTTTTCATAGTTTATTTAATTATTACTACGGATTGAATTCAGGGCCTTGCTCTAAAGTCTCCCTTTTTAGCACTGGTTATTTTCAATGTAGGGTCTCTATTTATGTTTAGGCCAGCCTGGGCTGTGATCTTCCTATTTGTTTTTCCTCATATAACTGGGAATAACAGATGGCTGCTCCCTTACCCAACTCTTGATTGAGATAAAATTTCATAAAATTAAAAAATACTTATTACAAAGGGGTTTCAATTCTAGAAGTCATATTCTCCTAAACTTTTATGCCTGGGGTTGGTCTTGGACTGCTATCTCCCATCTTTGCTTCTCAAGTAGCTAAGCTTCCAGGCATAAGCCATTGCACCATCTAAGAATGTGAATTATACTGTAATTTTGTTCATCACCCACAGTGATGGAAGAAACCAGAAGAATAAAGTCCATATTCCTATTTGAAATTAGCCTTTGAGGGATGGATATAAGCTCAGTGGCAGCATTGGTGCAAAAACAAATGGAAGGAAGAAATGAAGGGAGGAAGGAAGGAAGGGAGGGAGGGAGGGAAGGAGGGAGGGGGAGGGAGGGAAATAGAAAGGGAGGGAAGAGAAAAAGAGAAAGAAAAAGAAAGAAGGAAGAGAGAGAGAAAGAAAGAAAGAGGGAGAAAAAAGAAAGGGAGGAAAGAAGAAAGAAAGAAGGGAAGGAAAGAAAGAAGGAAGGAAGAGAGGGAGGGAGAGAGAGGGAGGGAAGGAAAAGGATGGGAGGGAGAGGGAGGGAAAGAAAGAGGGAGGAAAGAGAAAGAAAAAAAGAAGGGAGGGTGAGAGAAAAAAGAGGGAGAAAGAAAGAGGAAAGAAAGAAGAAAGGAGGGAGGGAGGGAGGGAAGGAAGGGAGGAAGGAAGGAAAGAGGGAAGAAAATTAGTATTAAGAGATAAGCTTTCTAGTTCAATAGTTTCTTTGAATCCATAGGAAACTGGTTCTAGGGCCTCTTTTTTTCTTTTTTCTTTTTGCCAGTCCTGGAGTTTGAATTCAGGGCCTAGGCATTGTCCCTGAGCTTCTTTTGCTCAAGGCTAACACTCTACCACTTGAGCCACTGTGCCACTTTTGTTTTTTTCTGTTTATGTGGGACTAAGGGATTGAACCCAGGGCTTCATGCATTTTAGTCAACCACTCTATCACTAAGCCACCTTTCCAGCCCCAGGACCTCTCTTAAATACAAAATCTATAGAGCCTTAAGTGTCTTGTATCATTTGGGTATAACATATGCACAACGTCCTATATATTTTAAATCATTTCAAGATTACTTATAATACTAAGATAATATAGATACTATTTACAAAGAAATAAATGATTTTTAACAAATTTCATTTCCAGTGATGCAGAAAAACCTTTTGACAAAGTTCAACATCCTTTTTTGAAAAAAAAAAAGCTCTAAAAGAACTATGGATAGAAAGACCATATCTGAACTTAAAAAAAGCAATATATGACAAACCTACAATCAAGCCAGGTGCTAGTGGCTCAGGCTGATAGTCCTAACTACTCAGAAGGCTGAGATCTGAGGATTGCAGTTCAAAGCCAGGCTTGGCAGGAAAGTCTATGAGACTTTCATCTCCTATTAGCCACCAAAAAGCTAGAAGTAAAGCTGTGGCTAAAGTGACAGAGTGCTAGTCTTGAGTAGAAACACACACACACACAATCAACAACAACAACAACTATAGTCAACTTAAATTATTTCCTCTAAAGTCAGGAATGAGATAAGGGTGTCCATTCTGCACTCATGCAGTATGGTAGTGGAATTCCCAGCTAAAACAATACGGCAGAAGAAATAAAATAGATTCAAATAGGAAAGGAAGAAGACAAATTATCCCTATTTGTAGATAATATAATCCTATACTTAACAAACCCTAGAGACTCCTTCAAACCAAATAAAAGATTATGAAAATAATTATTCTCTCATACCTCCCTTATATCCCAGTCTTGGAGGACTGAGTGGAGTGAGGCACGGTCAACAGTTTTGTATATGAACAGTCCCTGATTTATGATGGCTCCACTTAATGATTTTTTTACTTTATGATAGTGAGAAAGCAATATACATTCAGCAGAAATTACATTCTGACTTTTGATTCATTTCTTGGGCTAGCAGTGTGTTGTATGATGATCTCTAGTGGATGCTGAGCTGTAGCTCCTAAGTCAACCAGGAGATAGCTTGGGCAATATTCTGCTCTACCCTGTGCTGTCTTGCTAAGTTGTGATATTCAGTAGGAAAAGTGTACTAAATGCCTTTTCCACTTATTTCCACTTGAAATCAGTTTATCTCTATGTCTCCCCATTATAAATCAAGGAGTATTTATATTTTCTTCAAGATATTGTCTACATACACAAAATATGTAAGCCAATATTACATGACAATTCTTATAAAGAACCCCCACATAAAGCTGGGCGCTGGTGGCTCATGCCTGTAATCCTAGCTACTCAGGTGGCTGAGATCTGAGGATCAAGGTCCAAAGCCGGCCTGGACAGAAAAGTCCATGAGACTCTTACCTCCAGAAAACTGGATGTGGTGCTGTAACTCAAAGTGAGAGAGTGCTGCTTTGAGCAAAAGAGATCAGGAACAGCACCCAAGCCCTGAGTTCAAACCCCATTACCAAAACAAAACAAAACAAAAAACCAACAAAATAGAACTCAGACAAAAGGGATTTCACTATTTGCATAATACTCGTGCACTTTGAATTTTTTCACATTATGAATCTCAGGTATTTTTTCATATCCATACATTTATACCCTCTCTAGTCTTCATAATTATTCCTTAGTATTCCATGATAAAGCTATTCCATCATTTAAATAATCCCCTTTTGATGGACAGTTGCATTATTTCCAGTTTGGCAATTGCAAATAATGCTGCTATAAGCAACTCTCATTCATATATGAACTTTGCTGCTGCTTGCCCAGTCCCTTCTGCTACTTCCCACAATGCATCTTGTCCAGACTTCTCTTCTTCCTCCTTTGCTACAGACCCAGGTACTTTCTCTGCTTTGGAGATATTCATTCTTTGGGGTCCTCTACCTCTAAGCTACCATGTTTCTATTGACCAGCATATAAGACATTTTAGTGTTAATGTTGTCACTCCTCGATACAAACAGGGAAATCACAATGAGAGCAAAATGAATATTCACTCTAGTAGTCCCTGGCTCTAGTTTCTGTCTACTTTAGGAAATAATAAATGAAAGCCTTCTTTCTCATACAACAAACTCATTCATGATTCAAATATTAAGAAAATCAAGTTGATTTTTCTCTGTAATACACCTTCACCATTTTGAAAGTGTGTGTGTGTGCGCATGCGCGCGCGCACGCATTCTTCTTTTACTCAAGGTTAGCACTCTACCACCAGAGCCAGAACTCCCCTTCTGGCCTTTTCTGGGGAGTTTATCGGAGATAAAAGTTTCTTAGAAGCTGGGCGCTGGTAGCCCACGCCTGTAATCCTAGCTATTCAGCAGGCTGAGATCTGAGGATCTTAGTTCAAAGCTAGCCCAGGCAGGAAAGTCCATGAGACTCTTATCTCCAATAAACCACTCAGAAAACCAGAAGTGGTGCTGTGGCTTAAGTGGTAGAGCACTTGCCTTGAGCTGAAGAGCTAAGGGATAGCGCCCAGGCCCAGAGTTCAAGCCACACACTGACAAACAAAAGAAAAAAGAAAAAAAAAAAGGTTTCGTGGAGTCTTCTGCCTGGGGCTGGCTTTGAACTGATCCTCAGATCTCAGTTTCTTGAGTATCTAGAATTACAGGTGTGAACCACTAGTGCCCTGCTAAATTCTTCTTTTAAGAGAGAACTCAGAGATGGGATCCTTGTTCTCTGTCTGCTAGTCTTTGTTGTTCTGAGTATTTTCTTAAACCAACAAACTTATACTTTTAATTATAATGCAAGCAGGTAGGCTGCAATGCTCTGTGACTAACAACTGAAAATGCCAAAACTTTGAGTACTAAAGCCAAATAATCCTGGGTGAGTCACACATAACCTCTAGGTACCTGTAACATAAAGCCAGTAGAATGAATAATTTCCCAAACCCTGTGGAGAAAGGGGGTAAGGCCTACACAAAGAGAGGGCAAGATTTCATGAGAGAATTCAGTACCAAAGTGAGCTTTGAGTATGAATGTCTCATGGGGCAGTCCATCTGTGGACACCTGTTGTTTTTCCATTTGTTCTGCTGAATTGGAGACACTCAGAATCCCTGAGGCTGATCCCTTGACTTTCACACCTGTCTGCATCTGAATTTTTCATTTGTGATCTAAGCTAGCAGCACTCTAAGGGCTTCTAGAAAATTAGGCGTGGCATTTCCTGGCTATGCTCTACAAAGCAAAAACAAAGCACATTTTTCTGCCTCCAACCACTCAGGAGAGGCTATTTTCTGCTCTGATCATAAAAAGAACACAAAGTAAGAACTTTGTGCTTGCAAAAGCTCAGAAAGAAAACATTATGGTAGGGAGCATGTGAAGCTCTAGCATGGGAAACTGAATTCTTGGGAAAGTCCTGGCATGGATGCTTTGGGTTTGTCATTTGTTGGCATCTCGGTTGAAGCCTGCTTCAAGAGTGAAGAGAAGAGAGAAAAGGCAGATTTGGTGAGTGCCTGTGTGGCTAGCCAGGACCTTTCAAATGCAAACAATGTTCTCTGTTCTTTGATGCAATACAGTTTTCTATACTTCTAGTTGTTTCTTATAGGGAAGCTGAGTGCCTAAAATTGAGGGGCTGGAGAAAGAGTGGAGGAAAATGAACATTCATTGACCAAGACCAAAACCAGGAGTAATTGAAGTCAATATAGTAACTCCTAAAATTTTACTTAGAGATGTCCAGGTGTCACCTAGGCTAGTACTTATCTGCATTATGTACTTCCTCTTGCTAAATGCTTACTATTATTAGTAGTAAGTAATAGTTATAATTTACAGCTATCAGCTAATAAGCAGATGAAGAATGAACAACTACAGAGTATCTACTAAATGACAAATACTATTATTGCACTTTATATGGATTAATTAAATTAACATAAAGCAATGAGACGAATACTATTTCTGTCTCTATTTACAAATGCAGATTTGGAGGCACAGGGTTAAATAACTTTCATGAAGAGTAATGGAGCTAAGATTCAAATCTGAGGAGTCTGGCTTCAGAGCCAAATTCCTGATCATCCTGTTATATGGCTTCTATTTTATTTTTATTTTATTTTTGTGCCAGTCCTGGGGCTTGAACTCAGGGCCTGGTCACTGTTTTTGTGTTTAAGGCTAGTGCTCTATTAGTTGAGTTACAACTTTACTTCTGATCTTTCTGGTGATTAACTGGAGATATTGGAGATAAGCATCTCATGGACTTTCTTGCCTGGGCTGGCTTTGAACTGTGATCTTCAAATCTCAGCCTCCTGAGTTGTTAGGATTACAAATATGAGCCTATAATAGCTATATTGCCTCTTTAGATGAGCAGTCACAGCCCTTTCGAACTGAAGCTTCAATGTAGATAAACCACACACACACACACACACACACACACACACACTTATTTCAATTTCACAAATGTAAAGTGAATTACATATTACAGTGGACTCAACAATGTGTGGAAGGATTGAGCAAGAAACAACTAGGTCTCTTGTTTTCAGTAGGAGGGAAAAGTAGCGCTATAATGGCTCTTATGAAAGCCCAGAAACATGAGTGAAGCTGATGTGCCCAAACAATAGTCAATCCCACTGTTCTGAATGGTTGGAGAAGATGCATAGAGAGCAACAGTGGGATAACACAGCTCAGAGAGAGAGAACTTATCATGAAGCACTTAAATTTCATTTGAGGGTTTTGTATGGTTTCTATTGTTGATGAAGTTTTGTTTTGTTTCCCTGTGGGTGATAAGTTTTGGAATAACACGCTCAGATTTGCTTATACAGAAGATGGATTAAAGAAAAGCAAAACTTAAGGCAAGAGGCCAACTTGAAAGCTTTTGCAAGAGACTTGATAGAGTTTCACCAGGATCTGTATCAGGCAGCAACGGAGAGATAGAAAGAATCTGGGGGTACTTGAAATAGGTATTTTTCCAAATTCTACAAACCAATAAGAAACATATCAACAATTTAGGAGAAAATGGGTAAAATTTTAAAAGATGCAATTGATAAAAGAAGAATCCAAGCCGGTTGCTGGTGGCTCACTCCTATAATCCTTGCTACTTAGGAGGCTGAGATCTGAGGATAGTGGTTCAAAGCCAGCTTGGGCAGGAAAGTCCTCAAAACTTTCATCTCCAATTAACCACCAGAAAACCAGAAGTGGTACTGTGGCTCAAGTGGTAGAGCACTTGCCTTGAGCTGAAGAGCTCAGGGACAGTGCACAGGCCCAGAGTTCAAGACCCACAACCAACAAAAACAAAAAGAAGAATCCAAATTTATGCCCCTAAGTGCATATTCAACCTAATAATCAAGGGAATACAAAATAAACAAACAAAAAAGTCTGCCTTTCAGATTACTAGAATGAAAGGGATGATGATGTAAAATATTGGAGCAGACATAAGGAAAACAATGCTCTCATATGTTAGTAGTAGGACCGTGAATTAGTACAAACATTTATGGGGGGGGGAGATAAGGCAAGTAACCAGATAAAAGGCTTGCTTTTTCCAACTTTTTAAAAATTGCTATTATAGGACTGTGAAGGTGGATCAGTGGAAGAGTGCTTGCCTTGCATGCATGAGGCCCCACCAGGTTCGAGTCCTCAGCAACACATAAACAGAAAAAGCCAGAAGTGGCGCTATGGCTCAAGTGGCAGAGTTCTAGCCTTGAGCTAAAGAGCCGAGGGACAGCAACCAGGCTGAATTCAGGCCCCATAACTGACAAAAAAAATGCTATTATAATATACAATATAATCTACAAAGGGATTACAGTCACATAAGTCAGGTAATGAGTATATTTCTTTTCATGCAGTATCACCCCTTCCCTCACTCTCTCCCAGATTTTCCTTCCCATATCCACCCACAAGTTGTATTGTCCATTTTCAACATAGTGTCTAGTGAGTAACACTGCTGCATTTGTTCCTCTTTTTTTCACCATTTCTGTGTCCATCCTCCCCTCCCAAAGACAGATAAAGGAACAAACAAGACAGAAAGAAAAGAAAAGAAAAACAAAGAAAAAACTCTTTATTTCTTGGAGTTCATTTTTATTTACATTATTTTGTTTTGTTTTGTTTTTTGCCAGTCCTGGTGCTTGAACTCAGGGTCTAGACACTGTCCCTGAGCCTCTTCATGCTCAAGGCTAGCACTCTATTACTTGAGCCACAATGCTACTTCTGGCTCTTTCTGAGTAGTTTATTGGAAATAAGTGTCATGGACTTTTCTGCCTGGGCTGGCTTCAAACTGCCATCCTCATCTCAGTCTCCTGAGTAGCTAGAATTATAGGCATGAGCCACTGGCACCCAGCTTGATATCTATGATTTTATATGGTCAGATGTATATAGGCATTGCACGTTTGTGCTCCTCTCCTAAGTATCCTCTTTTGGTCTCACTGTGTGTGAGTGTCTAGAGTCCTACAGAATTTATCATGTCCCAGGGTATTTTAGATCTATGAGAAAAAATATGCACCATTTGTCTCTCTGAGCTTGGCTTACCTCACCTAACATGATTTGTTCTAGATCCATTCATTTCCCTGAAAATAACATAATATTATTCTTTCTAATGGCTATATAAAATTTCATTATGTACCACATTTTTTTGGATCCACTCCTCTATTATATGGCATCTGAACTGATCCCATATCTTGGCTATTGCGAATAGTGCAGCAATGAACATGGACATGCAAGTGTCCTTAAGATATCCTAGCTTGTGATGTTCTCAGATGCCCAGGAGTGGTGTGGTTGGGTCATAGGGAAGATCCACATTTAGTTTTTTGAGGAACCTCCAGACTGCAATCAGAGTGGTTGTACTAGTTTACATTCCCACCAATAGTGCAATAGGGTTCTTTTCCCCCACATCACCATCAACATTTGTTGTTCGAATTCACAGTGTCAGCTAGTCTAACAGGGGTAAGATGGTGTCTGAATTTGATTTACGTTTCCCTTATGGGAATGCGAGAGATGAGCATTTTCTCATGTATTTCTTTGCCATTCTGACCTCTTTTTCTGAGAAGTCTCCCCTTAGCACTTTTGCTAGATAAAAGGCTAACAGCTGTGAGTTAAAGGTGGCTAATACTATGTTTATAATATTTTTGTATATTTCTCTGTAGCTTTTATGCTTCTAAAAAGAAGTATAGAATGTCTGTAAGAGAAAAGATACAAGTAGTACTTAGCGTGAAAATCATAAGACTTGGTGACTGATGTAACACATGGGTGCTGAGGGTGAGAGAGGAAGTTAGACAGTGGGACGCATTGCACAATTCACCACAACACATCCTGTGTGCCCAAATTAGACTTCCTGGCATCATTTACTCAATTAAAGACATCCTATTGGACTAGTGAGTTCCCTTTCAGTCTTTTGCTGATGAACATAAAAGTATATCTCTAAGGGGTTGGAGTCATGGCTCAGTTGGTAGAGCAATAACCAAAGGTTGAATGCATCAGGTACCAAGTTCAAGTCCCAGTATCAGACCAAAAGAAAAAGAAAAAAAGAATTATATCCGTAAGATAAATTAGAAGGCAAATTGCCAAATCAGAGGTCAGGTGATACGCATACATATATAGTTTGTGTGTTTTGTTTGGTTGGTTTTGGTGGTACTGAGACTGAACTCAGGACCTTGTGTTTAGTAGGCAAGTGTTCTACCACTGGAGCCATTTCCCCAGTGTAGCACTTCATGTATTTGATAGACATTGGCCATTGGTCTTTTTTGTTGTTACAGGTAATTTCTAAAAATGAACCCTGAGTAAGAAACTTCTTGTCCATTCCCTGTAACACTCCTCCAGGCACTCAAAACACTATTTCTTCTTTTGGCTCTGAGAAACATTTGCTTTAAGAGAGTATGATCCCACAGTACTATAGAAATAAACAAACTGCGTATATATCCAAACATTGAATGGCTGCCTGCTTTTACTGCAGGTCTGTCATGTTTCACTCAGTCCCTCCTCAAGGTCTGTAGCTGAGAGGAAAGGAAGCAGGCCTGCCTTCCCACATGGAAACTATGACCTGGAGATGCTGCCCCTATTTAATCAGGAATGTGCCCTCCAATTCTCATAGTCCCACCTTCCTCACACTGAAGCTGGGTACCAGGCGCCATTTATCATGCAACAGCAGACCGAACAAAGGCCACTGTTTTCTAATTTGCAGGAATGTGGTGACTAAATAGATGTGTATTCATAAACTTCTTAGGATAGTGCCTAACCCACAGTAAGGTTCACAAAATGTCATTGAAGCTGCTGGCACTGTTAAAAAATAGTCTCTGACTCCAACTCTCTATAACAGATAGGAAAACAGACCTGACTTATTTACTTTTTTTTTTTTGCTGGTCGTGCGGCCTGAACTCTGGGCCTGGATGCTATCCCTCAGCATTTCAGCTCAAGGCTAGCGCTCTACCACTTCAGCGACAGCACCACTTCCGGCTTTTTCTGCTTATGTGGTGCTGAGGACTCAAACCCAGGGTCTCACACATGCAAGGCAAGCACTCTACTACTGAGCTACCTTCCTAGCCCGATTTATGTACGTACATTTTACCTACCTAGCTCCTACAAACATCCTCCCCTATACTTTAGATTACTTACCATACCTAGTACATTGAAAATGATATGTAAATATTGAGCATTCTTTATTATTCAGAGAACAATGACAAGAACAAGTCTACATGTCTAGTATAGACACAACCACTATAGGCCTAATTATACCACATATGCAAGAGATGAGAAGTCAACGTTGCTCCACAAGTACTAGAGACAGAACAGAATGGCTGGTGCATACAATGGGGTATGCCCACACATCATTTATTCACATGAACTTCATAGAGTGCTTTCTCAGAGTGTGGCAGATTCAGGTTTTGCTTTTTGGAACTTTCTGGAATTTTTTTTGGAATATTCTCAATCTATGGCTGGTGGATATAAATTTAGAACCTGTAGATACAGAGGTCTGACTATACACCTGTAACCAGGAAGCTTCCTTGGAAAGACAGTTATGGTATCATGGAACTCCTTCCACACAAATCTCTCTGCTACTAGAGGGTATAGCCATAGGAGGGCAGAAGGAGTGTCTAAGTTATGCCCCTTTGCCTTACCAGCTGGAGTGAACAAAGGAAGCCCAGATCTTTCCCTTAAACAGCTTCCACTATCCAGTGGCACCCACATGCAGAAGTAGGAAACATCAATACAGGTTGTGGGAACCACTATCACAGTGACCAGTCTACAGGAGGGACCTTTTACATAACTGTCAGGGGAAATGCATATGCAGTTAAAGAAGTAAAACTTTTGTAAAAGATGCTCTGTAAGGGCTTTGTATGCTTTAATTTATAGTGGGTTAGAAATAAACTGCCAGGAAACTGGACACTAGGCAAAAGATATCAAAGAACTGTGTGTTCATGTGGGAAGACAAGAGAGAAAAACTGAAGGAAGGCTGGGAAGAAGGAAGATAAATAATGTAAGCAAGACTAAGTTAAAGAATTAAAACAAAACCTCAGCCAGGATTTGGAAAATAATTTGGAGAAATTAAGGCTGGTTGACCATATAAGGTTTGTTTGGGAAGATTTCTGGGCATGGGGACAAGAAAGCAAAGACCAGAGAAGTAGAGTAGCTTCTGCACATGAAGTTTTTATGGGGCACATCTCAGTACATCTTAGCCCCCTGAGTTGTGCAAAGCAACAGGTCAAAGGGCTTTGTCTTTGATGGGAAGGAAGGGGACAGTCACTGAACCAAGGTTAACATAAACAACAGTTCAAGTGTGCTGGGAGAGTCAAGCTCAAGGTGGGAGTCCTAGGAGGAGTAACACAACTGATAGCAGAGATTCTAAGCAGTCACAAAGAGGGAAAACATCTTTGGCTGACTGGCTCATATAGTACTTTAGCTCACAAAGACCAAGAGAACAAAGGTCACTCACAAAGAATGTTATTAAAAAGCTTGGGACTTTTAACTTCTAATTCTACAAGTTTGGCAAAATTTTGCTCTAAAATTGTTACAGTGTGGTATTAACTCCAAGGCTCTAGGAGGGTACTATAGGGTAGGCCAAGAAACAAAGACTCAGTTGGGAGGTCTGGGGAGAAGGGGGCAGGAGTATGTAGAGGGTGGCTTGAGAAGTGGGATAAAGAACAGGCACAGAGAAACAGGAAATAATTAACTTGAAAGCTTGACAGAGAAAGAAAGATCACGTGAGGGTGTCAAGAAAGGAATGGCCAGGCACCTAACTCAAGATCCACACACAAAACAACTGCAAACTACAAACAGAGGTTGAACTTAAAACTGCTGAGCAGATACATGGGAAAAAACATCAACTTAGTTTTAGGGGCCATAGGAAACTCCAAGTGTAATTTAATACCATTAAATGAAATCCAAGGTTCTTGGGAGTACTTAGTAAAACTGGCTCATGGTTTCTGAAGACAGCATTTCACAATACTGTATGTCTAAGTGGAAGATGAGCAACATTATAGGGAAAAATAAATCAAGTAACTAAAACAGTTACTTGGGTTGTTATTTTTCTCTGTATTACACAAAACTATGTAATATATGTACATAAGGTAGGTAGGTAGGTGAGGAGAGAGAGAGAGAGAGGAAGAGATTAAAATTTCATCTTGTTTACCAGTAGTGGTAGGCATAGATATTGCTTATCATCTGAAATATAATAAAGCCCTTCAGAAATATTGGTTTGAGAAATTCCAGACTACAGTCAAGTTTCCATGCTTTGACTGCAAGTTATTAAGAGGGTTTTGAAATTGATATACTGGGTCACTGGACACATTAAAACAACTACAAAACAACAAACTCCACCACTGAATAGATAATATCAGGACTCTGCATATAGGATATGGGCATATATATGAGTTTATGTATGGTCTTGAGATACCTGGCCTTTCTCTTATTTTATTTATTTTATTGTTATTATAAAAGTAACATACAAAGAGGTTACAATTACGTAAGTCAGGTAAAGAGTACATTTCTTTTTGGACAATATTATACCTTCCCCTGGTCTCTCCCAGTTTTTCCTTCCCATTCCCATCCACAACTTTTATAGTTCATTTCCTTCCTTCCTTTTTTCCTTCCTTTCTTCCTTCTTTCTCCTCTCTCCTTCCCCCCTCATTCTTTCTTTTTTTTTTTTGTCGGTCGTGGGGCTTGAACTCTGGGCACTGTCCCTCAGCTCTTCAGTTCAAGGCGAGCACTCTACCACTTGAGCTACAGCGCCACTTCCGGTTTTCTGGTGGTTTATTAGAGATAGGAGTCTCACAGTCTTTCCTGCCCAGGCTGGCTTTGAACCGAGATCCTCAGATCTCAGCCTCCTGAGTAGCTAGGATTATAGGCATGAGCCACCGGCACCTGGCCCCCTCATTCTTTGTTTTGCCAGTCCTGGGGCTTGAACTCTGGGCCTAAATGCTGTCCCCAAGCCTCTTTGTGATCAAGGCTAGTGCTCTACCACTTGAGCCACAGCACCACTTCTGGCTTTTTATGAATGGTTTATTGGAGATAATAATCTCACAGACTTTCCTGCCTGGGCTGGCTTTGAATCTTGATCCTCAGATCTTGGCCTCCTGAGTAGTGAGGATTACTGATGTGAGCCACCATCGCCCCACTGTATAGTTCATTTTCAAATAATATCTAGTGCGTACCACTGCTGCATTTGTTCACCCTTTGTCCCTCCATTTCTGTGTCGCCCCTTGCCCACCCTCCAAAGACAGATAAATGAACAAACAAGACCAAAAAAAAAAAAAAAGAAAACAAAAACAGCAACAAAGGAAAAACCCCATTTCCATTTCCTGGGGTTCATTTTTATAAATATTATTTTATATAATTAAATGCACATAGGTACTGGCCTTTCGATTCTAGAGATAGTCACATGATGTTTCATAGATGATAAGGCCCTGTGTTACATCTGCAGCACTGCAAAAAGCAAACAAACAAAAAAGGCCTTAAAGTAACAGGATGAATGGGTGGGAAAGGAGTATAAACACAAAAGAGGTTCAAGTCTATTTCAAGGGAAGAAGAACCTTTAGAAACTCTCAACTTTCTGGTTAGTATGTTGAACGTATTTTCACCCTGCAGCACAAATCTCTATCATTTTTCCTATGCAGCTTAAACAAAGAAGAGCCTTGATGCTTATTGAGGATTTAGATAACTACTTCCCTGTTAAGAAGAGATTTTTAAAATTGTGTTTTCATTATGGCTCCATCTCCATTTATTGATCAAGGGATTTCTTGCCTCACTTAACTCCATAATCTGTTGCTTAGATTAAGAAAATGTGAAAACTATTGTTAGGTAGCATGAGTACAGACTTTAAAGTGATACCTTGGAGGCTGGATGATTCAAATGCTATCATCAAAAAAAAAGCAACTAATTGATCATGCAGAACATGCTTTTATGCATTATTCTTCTTTATGGACTGAGCATGCAAGGAAATGAATCAGATTAAATGTTTTGTAGATATAATGTTATAGAAGCAGGAACTTCTTTATGTAGAAACAGTCAATAAAAAGCACTAAATCGGGATAGGGAATACATGAAAAAGGCCTTAATAAACAAATTCATGCCATTCATTTCAACACATTTTCAGCACCTGTTATGTTCTTTTATATGTAAGGAACAATGCTTACAACAGCATTAATTTCTCAGCTATTAGAAAAATAAAAGCCCTTTATTTTGGTATTTCCTTTCTTGTAGTATCACTACCTCACATAGAAGCTTCCTGTACATAGAAGCTTTCTGGCTGAATCAGAGAAGAGTATGTTCACAATTTGCCTTCTACCTTCCCCTCTGCCAGTCTGTTGACCACTTTAATCTTGCTAATTCTTTCTGCCCAGGGCTGCCATGGAAGAGATAGGAGGTGAATTTTTGGTCAGTGAGGTAGGCTTAGCAACAGAAGCAGTTAGTTCAATCCTTAGTACAATAAACTTGAAAGATTTGTCCAATTTTTGTTGCTCATTTTGGGTTTTGTTCTTTCAACAGATTGAGCATCCCTGTTCATTAAGGCTTGCATACCCTTGAGGGTGGCATTTTGGCTATTAACAGTTATTATATTACAGTATTAACATTTTCCCTGTGCTAGAAAGATTTTTGCTTTGATTTTTTTTTCCTTTGGCGATTGTTAACCGAATATAACAGTATTTTTCCTATCCTTGGAAGATGTTTTTTCGTTCTGATTTTTTTTTCCTATATAGTTCAAGTTAGGTTCCAACTCTCTCTACTGCCTCAACCTTGAGTTCTGGGATTATAGAGCTGAGCTGAGTCACCACAACCAGTCTGGATGATTCTGTAAGAAATGAACTGACTGCAAGAACAGTGTATCTGGAGAATACAGGGAAAGGAATAATAATTTACTCAGCACCAATTACATGCAAGCATCTAGATATTTACATTTCTTTTATGGCTTATGATTATGCAGAAAAATGAGTAATTGTATAGGCTTGGAAACTGAGGCTGAGATTCTGTGACCAGTCTTTCAACTTATAAAGAAAGGAAATCCTTGGCTGACAGCTTGCAAAGCACAAGCCTTTTCCAAAGGACTGGAGACAGCTGGCAGCTTTTACTGATCCATGCTATCCACACTTAATTGAAAGCTGACCCTATGTTCCTTTCAAAAATTTCCAAAGGAGCATGCTGCAGGGGCCTCATGAACAACTAGAGAAGAACAAAACATCTTTACAGAATGAAAACTGTTGTTGTTGTTTTTCATATCAATGGGTTTCTTTTTTTTTCTTAGAGAGACAGAGACCAAGACCCAGAGAGATCTACCCCTAACACTTAACAAGAACCTCATAAAACACACAAGTTTTCAGACTGGGATAGACTACAGAGGAAATGGTGACAGCATTATGGCACGTTGGCCTTCGGTGACGATGAAATTATGCACAACTAGGGGTTAGTGGGGCATCGTCATGACGCGGGGGGCCCAAATGTTGGCCATCCTTACTGAGGGAGCTGCAGGTTTGGGTTCGCCTCTGCAAATCTCATCCCTAGCATAGGACGAGCCGGGTGTCGCCAGCTGCCGCAGTGCCCACGACGCCCCCGCTTCTCCTCCCCTCTCCACACCCCCCCACCCCCACGCACCCGTCAAGGCCGACGGGTCCCCGACGCGGAGGCGCGCGCCCTCGGCGCACGTGACTGGCGGGGGAGTGCAGTTTTCCTCCTCCCCGCCCCTTCCCCGAAGCCCTGCCTCCTCCTGAGGGGCTGCCGCTTTCTATTGCGCCACCACCAGAATGACCACTGGGCAAGCCAATCAGGGCCCGACTCCTCCACTTAAGGCCCGCCCCCGCCGGTCCTCAGGTTCCTTCCCGCTCACACCGGAGTCACTTCCGAAGAGAGAGAACCGCCATGAAGAGAGAAGGGGGTGCCGCCCACCTCTGCTCCGACAGCGTCCCCGAGTCCCAGCAGCAAGACGGCAACCACGCACCCAGCTTCTCCAGCTACAGCTCATGCCGCCGTCGCCAGCGGCGCCGACATGACAAGGCGCTGCATGCCCGCTAGGCCAGGTTTCCCCTCATCCCCAGCCCCGGGGTCATCGCCCCCGCGCTGCCATCTGAGACCCGGTAGTACCACCCCTGCTGCCTCGGGAAAGAGAACAGAGAGCCCTGGGGACAGGTACCGTGCAGAGGGGTTGAGAAGGGGCCGGGTCGCGGGGGCAAGGGTATGAGGGAGGACTGCGGACCGCCGCTCTTAAGTTCCCGCCATCCTCCGCGAGCTCAGGCCTTTGCGTTCCGGGGCCTGCAGGCTCTCGTCCCGCCTCCGCGCGGGTCCTTATGGGAGTTGGAGTCTTTCTTTTTTGTGTGTGTGTATTTGGGGAGCTACTCTGGGTCTAGTGAAGGACCGACCACCAGCCTGGCAGTGGCTACGGAGAGCCTGCCTTCAGGTGGAATGTGATTTTTGTCATGTTAGAAAACTTGGCCTGGGACCCAACCTATTTGATGGATATTAGGATAATTTTCTTAGGTGTTCTGTTATGATCCGAGTGATGTGGTAGTATGAACCATTTCTATATTCTAGGTGAAATTATGTAAGATGCGAGAGAGAAACCCAAGAATTTCTCTGTGGTCTTGGGTACACGATAATTCATACTTAAAAGAACATGCATACTTGAAATGTGATTGTTTTTCTCTTGCAGTAACTTTCTACCTCTCCAAGAGACCAGTTTTGTACAGACTTTGCGGGGACTATGTCATGAGATGAATTCATCAAATCACATCCTCTTAAAATAAAACATGTTTAAATTCTCTACCACTTGGGTACTGTCTTTTATTTTAAAAGCTTGTAACAGAAGTTTTACGGTGAATTTATGTTCCATTGTGGTACAAGTCCACAGTCACCTTAATTATGGAAGCCGAGAAGCTTGAAAACTAAAAGGTTTTAGTAAGTTTTGGCACCACATCTAATTTGGCAGTCAAAACTAATAGAAGATTGTTTATGGTCTTTATTCCATTAAGTGTGAATATTCATAAGTCTTGTTGGAGAAATACTAATATATTTGATTACAGGCTGCAGCACCAAACCCATTGGAGGCTTTGCATAAAGAATTTGTCATCCCTTTCCTGAAATCCAATATGTTCTTTATTCTAACACAACATTTGGCCCCAGAAGTTCAGATAACTATGCAGCAATTAAAATTGGTTGTTTTTTTTTAACAATTATAAGTAATGGGCATTTCTGTGCATACAAATTTTAAAAAATAATACCACCATTGATAATATACATAGTTTCATCTTTACAGGTTACTGATGTTTTACTCAATGCCTTTTTTTTCTGATGTATTAATTGAAAAGGAGCTTGAGCTCTTAATACTTTGAGAAAGATACTATTACATTTAATAATGAATGTAAAGATATATTTAATATCCCATCTTGAATTAGCTTTTTGTTCTTTAGTATTCTCCACCAATAATGGTATTATCTTTCTCCCTTTAGCAAACTGTCTAGCATTTCTTACTTTGCTCTGTGGTAAAGTTAATTTACCCAATTTATTTTCTGTAAACAAATTATGTATTCTTTGATAGTCTGACACACATTCATCTCATAACCACTTAGGTTTTCTGTCAACATCTCAAGCATGGTAACCTCAGTAAACCAGTATAAAGATACACAAAATACAGGGAGCTCAGCCTAGAATTTGGATTGTTCAGGTTTTCACTGAGTAAGTCTCATAGTGGATAAATCTTTACAAAAACTGGTATTCTACAGTCCACCTCTGAAAAACAAGTGATTTTTGCTTTCTGTATAACCCCCTTTTTATAGCTGACAACTTTACATGAACAAATACAATTATTCTGGTCATGCAGTTCTGTTTTGTTTTGTGCCCATTTAGGATACAGAGTTTAAAAAGTTAATCCATTTTTTTTTAATTCATTAACTTTCATGTCTCTTTTTTGTTCTTGTTCTTGGTTTTTCTAGGTGGTGTGTTATTTTTGTAAATATCTTTAAGGATTGTTAGTAAAAAAATCAAACACCAATTAAGGCACATTCCAATTTTTACTGTTACTTAGATGAACATCTTAGTAGTATGAGCTTAGTATTTCATTTTTTGGCTCTGCCTGGCACGTTCCTCTTCAGCCACCTCCCCACATCATCTGGATTGCTCATACATTCTGTCATCTGCTGTTACATTCTGAGAGTCAGTTTTACTCCACTTTTATAATCTCCATTCAGCAAGTTTCTATGTTATTTTGCATCAATCACTGGAAATAACAGGATCAGATGGCTGTCAACATTTTCCATTCTTTCATATAGCTAAGCATTTCAACAAGAGCTCTTGTCAATGCCCTAGATTCACACTTCAATCTTTACATTTCAATATTATAGATTTCATTTTTTAAACTTACAGAAAATGATGAATTACATTCTTAACACTTGCACAGCTTAACAAAGCATAATTGCCATTGTGTGAGCTTGATTAAACTATAGTGAAATCCAGCCTGTAGTCTATAAATCTTAGATTTTCTTTCCACTTAATCTGAATTATTGAGGTTTATTATTTGTTTATGTGATACCATATTAGCTATGCTTTTATTTTCAGGAAGCAGTCAATTATAGATTTCTTCAAACGAGCTTCAAAACAAGGTATGCGTACTGCTAATACTTTTGTTGGGAGAGAGGGGGCGGGGATATAAGGACTGTTTGAGAACGAGAGACGGAGCCAGCTTTATACCATATCTAAATTTTGTTTGAGTCAACAGCTTTCAAAATTGTAAGTCGGAACTATATGTATTTATTTTTACAAAGATAGTTTAAATTCGAGACAGTCTTCACTCTTGAATGCATTCTTACATGTAAAATATCATTTACTATAGTCAATAACTGTCTTGATTCTCTGTTACAGTAAGTTTTAAGCAGAGCTATAGGGATTAGCAAGAGAATGTAATGTAGCAAAAGAAGGATTTATAAAACTAAAGCTATTGCCAAATAAGCCATGTCTTGATAACTCCCATGTGTATCACTGTGCAGATATTAGTTTGAATTTTCTTGTGGTAACTTCAATACAGTATTTTAAACATTGATGATTAAGTAAGGCAGTGGCTTATTTTTAATAACATAATTTGTATGTTTTAATTGGCTATTTTAGACAGACATATGTTGGATTCTCCACAAAAATCAAACATCAAATATGAAGGAAGTAGATTGCCCATCTCTGGAACAGAGCAATTTGAAAGGAAACTATCCTCACCAAAAAAATCTAAACTCAAAAAGGTGTCGTCTGAAAAGAGCCCTATTTTAGAAGCTTTCATGAAAGGTGTTAAGGAGCACCGTAAAGATCCTAGTGTGCATGAGTCACGTCGGCCTTGTGTGTCACTGGCCTCCAAATATTTACCCAAAGGAACAAATATCTATGTTCCGTCTTCATATTTGTCAAAGGACATGAAGGCACTGAAGAAAAAACATCATCGATCTCCAGAACGAAGGAAATCACTGTTCATACATGAAAATAGCAGGGAGAAGAATGATAGAGATCGATGCAAGACTAGTGCAGACTCCAAAAAGCAGACTACAGGGGCTGACATCTTTAAGAACAGCCCCAGAAGTCTTAGTAGCAGAAGCAGCCTATCAAGACACCACCCAGGAGAAAGTCCACTGGGAGCTAAGTTCCAGTCATCACTAGCTTCTTACTGCAGAGAACGAGAACTAAAGAGGTTGAGAAAGGAACAGCTGGAGCAGAGAGTCAACTCAGAAAACTCTTTTTCAGAAACAAGCAGTCTTTCCCTAAAATCTAATGTAGAAAGAAAATGTAAACCAAGGCAGGAACAAAGTAAACAGAATGATATCATACCTGGAAAGAGGAATCTTTCAAACCTGGTATGTACAGTAATTTTTGCTGAATTAGCTTTACCTTTACTGTATCATATAAAATCTAAAAGTAGTAGATAATTGCTGCATCATATTGGTATGTTAAGGAAAATAATGATGTACAGGTTGTGTACATTAGGATTCCTCCAACTACCCTTCATTGAACTCAGTAGTGTTTATTGACCTTAATTTTTCAGAAGAGGAACGAAGGTTTTGATTGTTTTTTTGTTTTGTGTTTTTTTGGGTTTTAGTACCAGTCCTGGAGCTTGAACTCAGGGTCCAGGCATAGTTCCTGAACCACTTTGCCACAGCTCCATTTCATCTTTTTTCAGGTCATTAATTAGAGATAAGAGTCTCATAGACTTTACCTTGGCTGGCTTCTATGATTATCTTCAGCTTTCAGCTTCCTGAGTAGCTAAAGTTACAGGTGTGAACCACTCACTGGTGCCCAGCTCAAAAAAATATATTTTTTAACCGTATTTTTTTTGGCCGGAGGAGGGGGGAGCGGGGGAGGGCCCGCAGGGGGCATGGACCAGTTGTGAGGCTTGAACTCGATCTGGACACTGTTTCTGAGCTCTTTTTCCTCAAAGCCAGCACTCTACCATTTAGAGCCACAGTGCCACTTCCGGGTTTTGATTAGTTAATTGAAGATAAGAATCTCACAGGAACTTTTCTGCCCCAGCTGGCTTGAACTGTTATCCTCAGATCTCAGCCTCCTATTGAGTAGCTAAGATTACGATCATGAGTTAGGAAAATAAGCATTGTTTTTTGTTGGTATTTTGGGTTTTTTTTTTTGCAAGTATGGTCATTTTTTAAGTTCTGAACTGCTAAGTGGAAATAGAATGGAAAATCTCATAATCACTAGTTTAGATTATGTATGTTTTAATTGAATGTGGGTCTTAGAAAACTTAGATGACAATTTAGAAAATTGTACAAGTATAGCCATTACTTTTTTTTATATAAAATATAAACTAGAGCATAAAAACATCCCTCTCAGCCAGGCACTGGTGGCTCATACCTGTAATCCTGAGGATTGTTCAGAGCTAGCACAGCCAGGAAAGTCTTGTGAGACTCCTTATCTCCAAAAAAGTACTTAGAAAAAGCTGAAGGGGCACTGTGGCTGTTGTGATAGAGCACTAATGTTATGCCTAAGAAGCTCAGGAACAACATCTAAGCCCTGAGTTCAAGCCTCAGGAGCAGAAAAAAAAAAATTTCTCCCCTAGTGAGAGAAATTGTTAATTTTGAAGTATTTTTACTTCTCTCCTTAGGGAGCTAATGAAGGAAGGTCAGATGTCAAGGAAGTACAATGCTAAGCTATTTGTGGTGGTGCACACTTGTAATCCATCATTATTACCAGCAAGTCCTGGCTGGAATACATAGTCAGATACAGTTTAAAAAAAAACCAAAAAACTTATTTTAGAACTTAAGTTTTACCTCTAAATATAGACTTGCTTATTTCAGTCAAGAGATCTGTATTTCAATATTACAAAGAAAAGTTCACTTTTGCCCAAAATTCTTAATCTTTTCTCCTTTTCCGGATAGGAAAATGGACATCCCTCAAGAAAAAGATCCTCTTCTGATTCATGGGAACCTACTTCAGGTAGAGTCAAAATTTAATTTATGAACCCTTAAATAAGTTTGCATGTTTTATTGTTTTTCTTTTTTGAGACAGGAGCTCCCAGTCTAGCCGAGCTAGACTTGCACTCACCTCTGTCTGGGACTGCTAAGATTATAGGCTAAATTTGCATCTTAATGACACTGCTTTTAAAAATAAATTTGTGCAGATATACAGCTCCCCTTCTACAGGTGAATTGTGTCACCTTAATTTACCTCTTAATTGTGATTCAGACGTCAGCAAAATGATTTTAAAAAGATGGTCCTTTAAAAAAAAAAATGCCAGGCACTGGAGGCTCACACCTACAATCCTAGCTACTCAGGCTGAGGTCTGAGAATCACAGTTTAAAGCCAGCTCAGGCAGGAACATTCATGAGACTCATCTCCAAATAACCACCAAAAAACCTGAAGTGGCACTGGCCCAAAGTGGCAGAGTGAAAATGCTCAGGGGTAGCACCAGGCCCCAAGTTTAATCCTCATGACTGACAACATTTAAAAAAAAAAAAGTCCTTAGAGTCAGGTGTGATGAATCACTGTCTCAAAAAAAAAAAAAAAGTGCTTAAGCCAGGTGCTAGTAACTAACCCCTATAATCCTAGCTACTGAGAAGATTGAGATCAGGAGATAGATTCAAACCCAGCTCAGGCAAAAAAGTTCAAGAGATTCCATCTCTAAAAAAGTAACAAAAAGCAAGGCTGGAGTTATGACTCAAGTGGTAATGGCAGCGATGAAGAAGAAAGCCAAGCAAGAATAGGAGGCTCTAAATTTAAGCATTGGTATTAACTAACTAGCATACACAAAAAAACCCAATGCTTGAATTTAGTATGCATAATCTGGTTTGTCTTGCCATCTCTCTGCTTTCTTCAAGATTTTTTTTGTTTCCTTCAAGAATTCTTTTTTTTTTTTTTTGGTTGGTTGTGGGGCTTGAACTCCGGGCTTCTGCACTGTCTGGGAGCTCTCAGCTCAAGACTAGTACTCTACCACTTGAGCCACAGTGCCACTTCCTTCCTTCAAGAATTCTTAACAGGGCTAGGAAGGTGGCTCAGTGGTATAATGCTTGCCACCCATGCGTGAGGTCCTGGGTTCGATTCCTCAGCACCACATAAACAGAAAAAGCCGGAAGTGGTGCTGTGGTTCAAGTGGTAGAGCGCTAGCCTTGAGCTGAAAAGATGAGGCACAGTGCCCAGGCCCAGAATTCAAGCCCCATGATCAACAATAACAACAACAAAATTCTTAACAATGTGATTCTCATGTTTTACTTTTGAATCCTTGGCTCCTTGGCTATATCAAGAAGCATGAGTTTAGCACCAGGCATACTACATAAGCCTGTAATCCCAGCACTCAGCAGATGAAGGGATGAAGATTTTAAATTTAAGTCCTGTCTAGCTACATAGTAAGACACAGTGAAAAAGAAAAATAATCCTACATTCTTAGAATTGTGGACATAGTTCTTGGTATTATATTAAAGATGCTTTATATAAAGATGAACTGTTTCAGTCATCAGTTTTTGTTTGTTGTTGTTGAGACAAATTCACTGTTAGTCTGGGCAGGCCTCAAAATGGATACCCCTCCTCCCTCTGACTATGCTGGGATTATACCACATTTAGCCTAGATATTAAAAGTTTAAAAGTTCTTCCGGGGCATGGTGGTACATGTCTGAAATCCCAGATCTTGGAATTTGAAAGTAGAAGGATAGTATATTCTAGACTCTTATTTGGAAGAAAAAAAAACCAAAAAATCAGTAATGGCTCTTAATAAGCTAACTTATTTTAAAGCTATTCTATAATAACTTTTATGTCCTAAATTCATCCTGAATAATTCCTGAGCAAAGCAGAAATTTCTCATACTACAGCTGTACATAAATAATCTGGCTTCTGTAGAAAATTGGAATAAAACTCAAATCATCATCTCTGGAGTTTTCTTTGTAACTCCATATTAAAACTAAGATCATAATATAACTACTCCAAGTCTTCTCTTTCTCTTAATCATTTGTAAATTATCACTGCCTTCCCAAATATACCTGTTTTTGTTCTAAGGATTGAACTCCTGGTACCCAGACACCTAGTGCATAAGCACATGCTCTACCTTTGAGCTTTGAATGCTCCCAAATGCTGTATCTTTTTTGGGGGGGAGAGGGGAGCCCCGGTCTTAGGGCCTGAACTCTGGGCCTGGGCGCTGTCCCTCAGCTCTTCAGCTCAAGGCTAGCGCTCTACCACTTGAGCCACAGCGCGCCACTTCCGGCTTTTTTCTTTTTGCTTATGTGGTGCTGAGGAATCGAACCCAGGGCCTCATGCATGCAAGGCAAGCGCTCTACCACTGAGCCACCTTCCCAGCCCTACTTTTCTTATATACAGAAGTAATACTATACTTTTAGATGTAGAAGGATTAAATTTCAGGGACAAGGTAATCCTCTAGAAGTGGACCTCAAGTGGTAGAGCACTAGTCTTGAGCACAGAAACCCAGGGACAACTCACAGGCCTTACATTCAAGTCCTAGGACTGGCACAAAGTAGAAAAAATACTTGAAGGTGAAATACCTTTTGGATCTTTTCATTGATATGAATATACATTTGTTAATGTGTTAAGAGATTTTTTGGGTTTTTTTGTCAGTTGTGGGCCTTGAACTCTGGGCCTGAGCGCTGTCCCTCAGCTCTTCAGCTCAAGGCTAGTGTTCTACCACTTGAGCTACAGCACCACTTCCAGTTTTCTGGTGGTAAGAGTTTCACGGACTTTCCTGCCTGGGCTGGCTTTGAAACACGATCCTCAGATCTCAGCCTCCTGAAGAGCTAGGATTACAGGTGTGAGCCACCGGTGCTTATGTTAGCTTTGGAAAGAAAATGCATGTTTATCAGTAGCTTTAAATTTCTTGAGTGCTACAACTCATCATTTGATAAATGACAGTATTGTCTTTGTTTATTCCATATATAACAAAAAGTATCAGCCTAAGCTATTAGAATTTAAGCATTTCTCATAAAGGACAGTATACTTTTCACTAATCTGACAAAAATTAAATTTTAGCAGGCTCTAAGCAGAATAAATTTTCTGACAAAAGAAAAAGGAACTCTGTGGACTCAGATCTGAAAAGCACAAGAGAATCTACAATACCTAAGGCAAAAGAGTCCTTCCTTGAGAAGCGTCCTGACAGACATTCAAAAACATTTGTAAGATCTATTGCATTGAAGGAACCTGGTGATGTGCTACGCTTGGAAGATATATCAAAGGAACCCAGTGATGAAACTGATCGCTCTTCTGCAAACTTGGCACCTTCAAATTCTGGCCACCATTCTTCTAGGAATAGTGACCAAAATCGTGTGACAAGTACCAAAGAGACTAAGATACAGAAACCCCACTTACCTTTACCTCAGGAAAAATCTACCATGAAAAAATCTAGCAACCTTCAGAAGACTAAAACTGCTAGCTCTCTGACATCAAAAGAAGAGACAAAATTTCTACCTTTACTTTCTCATGTTCCAAATGCTGGTTCCTCTCGAGTCCCATTAGATGCTAAAAATTGCACTCAAGTTCCCAAAAAAGAGAAAGATCGCTCCTCATCTAAAGAATGTTCTGGGCATTCTACAGAATCATCCAAACACAAGGAGCACAAAGAAAAGACTAATAAGGCTGACTCTAACATGTCTTCAGGGAAAATTTCTGGGGGATCTTTGCATTCAGAATATAGCACTCCAGCAAAGTCTCCCCCAGCTGCTTTGGAAGTTGTGCCATGTGTCTCAGGCCCTACAATACCTTCAGTTACAGCCCCGTCAGATAAAGACAGTTCAGGAAATATCAATGCAGGTAGCAGTGCACAGAAAAGAAAATTCAGGGGTGATTTTGATAGTGATGAAGAAAGTTTAGGTTACAATCTAGATAGTGATGAGGAAGAGGAAACATTAAAATCACTGGAAGAAATAATGGCTTTGAACTTCAATCAGACTCCTACAACTTCAGAAAAGCCTCCTCTTCCCAAGGGGCTTAGATCTCAGTCATCAGACTATATAGTAAGACATTTTATGGCTTCTTTTTTGTTACTTGTAGAGTTAAAAAAAATGGATTCATTAGTGAAAGGATGAGTTAAAATTTATTTTTAAATTTATCATTTACTACAACTCATTATTAGAGTGAATCTGATATAATTTTTACTTGGTAATGACTTTCCCTTATCTCTAGTTTTATTACTGTAAATCAGTGGTCTCCAAACTTTCTTGATCACACTTTTTTTTAGTAAAAAATTTTTGAGCATGTACCCAATATATATGTATACTTATAGATTATATACATGTACCAATATAATACTGTTTACTTTCTAAAGTATATGCAAAAACAAAATTTTAAAGGAAAAGGAAATATATATGAATATTTTCTATAGAGTTATGTAGAAGTTACTATAGACTAAGTTCTACTGGAGTTTCTATAGACGTTCCATATAAATAGAAGTTCTATTATTTTCTTCCTGCACCCCAATGGATCACCTTGCACACCCCCTGCTTTGGAGACCACTGCTGTAAATGAAGGTAGAGTGTAGAAATGTTGTTAATTGTGGTGTGCAATTTTATTTATAAAGTGCTTCATTCTATCTTGGGAGTAAGCTAAATTCTAAGGTGTCTTTAAATTTGGTGGGGAGGGTGTTACTCTTCATAGTAACACCTAGGAATTGATAGTTTTATTCCACTGACATAGAATTTAGGATTTAAGATAGGGTAGCCACAGAGTCCTTGGGTATTTGCAGTCAAATTATAAGGCTAGCAGGGTTTTGTAAGTAGTGTCTTTCCTAATAGTAAAATCAAATTGCCTGCAGTACAAAATACTAGATTTAAAGCATGATGGTGAAAATTCTCCTTTAAAAAATGTGTATCTTGGCCCAGGTTATTGAAATAGAAGATAGTCTTTAGCACTCTGAATAACTTAAAACACATCTCAATTCTTCTAAGATTTTGTTACAAATTATTTTTAAATTTTCTTGTTTTAGGAACATGTTCATAGTGGAACTTACACAAATACTTTAGAGCGTCTTGTGAAGGAAATGGAAGATACACAAAGGTTAGTTAGCATTATGATTAATTTACTAAATTTTTAACATACTGCTCGTTTCTTTGGCTGGCTTTTAATGTACATTTTAAAATTCATGAAATATGCTAAAAAATGAGAAAATCATAAAAAATTAGTATGTATTTTATGTTAGTACTGTTAAAATAGTTGTCAGTTGTATGCTCTTGTTTATAAGCTGGACCCAAAGCCCCAGATTTTTTTTTATAGTATTCTGTGTTTTGCATTAATCATGTAAGTTTCTTCTGTGTTTACCAAAACTAGTATCCAGTAACTGAAATTCTTGATCAGAATCAGGGGTAGAATATATGTTAAGTGTAAGCTAAATTCAGTACATTGACATGCTTCCATCACCCCCATATACCTCTAGAACTTCTTCATTATCCCGTATTCCTTATCCTTTAAACAATAACTCCCCATTCTTCCTTCCTGCTTTTGGCAACTTTGTGTTTCTATGAAATTGACTAATCTAGGCACTACGTATATCAGTAAGAGCATATCATATTTGTCCTTTTATGACTGGTTTATTTCACATAGTATAATGTCTTCATTTTTTTACTCATGGGAAAGGCTGTTTCAGAATTTTCTTCCCTTTTAAAGTTTACTATTCCATTGTTTTATGTGTATACCACATTTTGTTTATTCAACTATAAATGGCCACTTCTGTTATATCACAGGCACCTGGCCAAAATTTTTTATTTTTTACTAAACACAACAGACCTTTTTATTCATTTTTTTTTCATCTGACAGTGATTTTCTAATTCAAATGCAGTTTTGGATCTCCCTATAATCAATCTCACAGGGCTGGGCACTGGTGGATAATATCTTAGTTACTCAGGAGGCTGAGATCTGAGAATTTCAGTTTGAAACCAGCCCAGGCAGGAAAGACCATGAAACTTAACTCCAATTAACTACCTTCCCTCCCCAGCCAAAAAAAGCCAGAAATGAAACTGAGGCTTAAGTGGTAGAGTACTAGCCTTGAGCAAAAAAAATCTGAGGGACAGCACCCAGGCCTCTGAGTTCAAGCCCCAGGACCAGGACACACAAAAAAGTTTATGTGAGCCGGGGACTGGTGGCTCATGCCTGTAATCCTAGCTACTCAGAAGGCTGAGATCTGAGGATCACGGTTCAAAGCCAGCCCAGGCAGGAAAGTCCGTGAAACTCTTATCTCCAATAAACCACCAGAAAACCGGAAGTGGTGCTGTGGCTCAAGTAGTAGAGCGCTAACCTTGAGCTGAAGAGCTGAGGGACAGTGCCCAGGCCCCGAGTTCAAGCCCCACGACTGACAAAAATAATTATGTGATTAATTGCAGACCATTTTTGCTAATAAGAAGGGAAGTGCATTCCTTATCAATTCAAGAAATATCCATGAAACTAGCAAAGAAAAGTTTATGTGATTTATGGGTATTGGGACGGCTTAAGTGGTAAAGCACTTGCCTAAAACAAATATTAGGCCCTGAGCTCAAACCCCATTACTACCAAAAATAAATAAGTTGAGGTAAAGTTTACTTGACTTGATTACATAGAAGGTGGCAAATATATATATATATATATATATATATACACATACATATATATACACATACATACATATATACACATATATGTATACATATATATACATACATATATATACACATACACACACACACACACACACACACACACACACATATGTAGCCCAAACTTCATAAACAAGTAGCTGTAGAGATTTTTGCAGAGCCTTAGGCTAAAAATAATTTTTCTTGCTCTGAATTTAGGGAAGTTACCTCTCTTGTAAAAAAATAATACAGTGTTTTGTTAATTCATCGGATCTGGAACATAAAATCTGAAAAGGCTTATTTAAAATCAAGTATTGCTGCTAGGCACTGGTGGCTCATGCCCTTATTCCTAGCTACTCAGGAAGCTGACATCTGAGGGACATGGTTTGGAGTCAGCCTGGGCAGAATAGTCCTCAAGACTCTTATCTCCAATTAACCAACAAAATAGTTCAACTGGAGCGGTGGCTCAAGAGGTAGAAAAACAGTTGTGAGCAAATGAGTGGAGTCAGGATTATGAGGCATTAAATTCAAGCTCTAGCACTAGAGCTTTCACACACACAGTGAAAAATCAAATCGGTGTTGTTTTGCTGCTTTTCTGTTCACACTCTGGATGATTTGGACAAGTCATTCTTGAAGTCCTAGTTATAAAGAAATACTTGAGTCTTGTATGCAATGGAACACTATTCTAATACTATATTGATAGCTAGACAAAAGCCTATTACCCAGAGTAAACTTTCTTTGTTTTGGTAAACATCATAATATTTATTTGGACATATGATTAGACCTATGGTGTAACAAATTTTTAATATAGCAGGATACTTAATGATTTTTTTCTCGGTGCTGCTTTTAAATATCAACTAAAGCTTTGTTTTTTAATTTTAATAATAAACTATTATGGCATTCTTTCGAATCTCAGGCTAGATGAACTACAGAAGCAACTACAGGAAGATATAAGGCAGGGCCGAGGCATTAAATCTCCAATCAGACTTGGTGATCAAGATAGTACAGATGATGAAGATGGCCTCTTGGAAGAACACAGGTATATCACTTTTCATATGTTCTCATGTATGCATATACACATACAACATATACCATTTAAGGTTTACATTTTGTAGTTTTCATTTTTGTAAAATAATTGAGCCATTGCTGGCAGTTTGCATAGTGAGTAATGTACCTGGGGTTTGTCGAGCAGGAAATGGTAGGTTGAAGTTACATCTTTTCTCCTGGTTATAGTTTCTTTTCATACAGACACATTTAGTGATTCTTGACAATTAGCAGAATGTAAAGTTTTTCCTGCTCCCATCTTTTTAGTACAAAAACGTATGCAGTTTAACTACTTAGTATTTAATAACTTTTTGTATTTCAGGGAATTTCTAAAAAAATTTTCTGTTACAATTGATGCTATTCCTGATCATCATCCTGGCGAAGAAATATTTAATTTCCTAAATTCTGGAAAAATTTTCAATCAGTATACCTTGGATTTAAGGGACTCTGGTTTTATTGGACAAAGTGCTGTAGAAAAGCTTATTCTCAAGTAAGTAAAAAATAGACATTTTGCTTTTCACTATATAAAAAACAACTAAAAAAATTTTGACAAATGTAATCTAAAATCTTCTAACTTGAATCGTGACCTATATCATTTCTTAGTGCTTTTATTGCTGTTAGTCTTTGTATATTCTTTTTTTACTCCAGAACTGGGCCTTAAACTTGGCCTCTGCACTGTCCCTTAGCTCTTTTGGTCAAGGCTACACTTGATCCACAACTTAGTCCACTTTTGGCTTTTTGCTGGTTAATTAGAGATAAGAATTTTATGTACTTCCTTAGCTGGACTCTTTAAAACCTCAATCCGTGGATTTGGTACCAGCCTGGTACCAAAAGGGAACAAGGAATAAGACATTGTCTCAAAAGAAACAAATATTCAGCCAGGTGACTTACGACTATAATCCTAGCTACTCTGGAGGCTAACATCTGAGGATCACAGTTCAAAGCCAGCCCAGGCAGGAAAGTCCGTGAGACTTTTTTTGGGGGGAGGGGGGTTTCCAGTCGTGGGGCCTGAACTCTGGGCCTGGGCGCTGTCCCTCTGCTATTCAGCTCAAAGCTAGCGCTCTACCACTTGAGCCACAGTACCACTTCTGGCTTTTTTTCTTTTTGCTTATGTGGTGCTGAGGAATCTAAACCCAGGGCCTCAGGCATGCAAGGCAAGCGCTCTACCACTGAGCCAACTTCCAAGCCCCCGCACCTCCCCCCAGACTCTTATTTCCAATAAACCACTAGAAAACCAGAAGTGGGGCTGTGGCTCAAGTAGTAGAGCACTTGCCTTGAGCTGAAGAGTGCAGGGACAGTGCCCAAGCCCAGAGTTCAAGCCCCACGACCAACCAAAAAAAAAGAAAGAAAGAAACAAAAATCCCCAGGATGAGCTTAAAAATACATTTATAACTGGTTGCTGATGGCTCACGCCTGTAATTCTTACTACTCAGGAGGCTAAGATAGGATTGCAGTTTGAAGCCAGCTCAGGCAGAAAAGTCCCAGTGAGACTCTGATCTCCAGTTAACCACTCAAAAACCAGAAATGAGGCTGTGCCTCAAGTGGTACAGGGCTAGCCCTGAGCACAAAGAGGCCCAAGGACAGCGCCCAGGCCCTGAGTTCAAGCCCCACAACTGACCAAAAAAAAGAAAAAAAGTAATATACTTATTATTTAAGTGATAGAAATAAAGAAGTAAGTCTAGGAGTGTTTTAAATCTAGGAGTGTTTTCATCTTTTCTATTTCTTCTCTACCATTTTTAGCACCTAGTGCTTCAGGTACAAATGAAGTACTAAATTTCATGTTTAAATTCCCAGAAAGTCCACATAACATTTTTTTTTTTTTTTTTGGTTCCGGTTGTGGGTCCTGAACTCTGGGCCTGGGTGCTGTCCCTCAGCTCTTCAGCTCAAGGCTAGCGCTCTACCACTTGAGCCACAGCACCACTTCCAGCTTTTTTCTTTTTGCTTATGTGGTGCTGAGGAATCGAACCCAGGGACTCATGCATACAAGGCAAGCACTCTACCACTGAGCCACCTTCCCAGCCCCTCTACATAACATTTCTGCTTAAGGTTAGTTGGATAGAATTTAGTCAGTGCAGCCACATATCAAACTGAGAGAAGAAAAAAAAAAGAGGCTGAGAAATGATGTTTGTTTTAGTTAGCCCAAATAAAAATCAGTTTGGTTGCCTTGAGAAAAGCAAAATTAAATGTTGAGATAGACAACTAGTAATCTATCTCCAGGCCAACCTAGTATGATTTCTCTCAATAGCTCCTCCAGTCTAGAAAGATCATTAATTTTGATGCTGAGTTTTTTTCAAGTATGTCCCCTAAGTGGCATAAGCAGATATCTTGAGACTTAAACTTTCAGCCCTGTCCAACAGTGTAGCTTTGTCCCTCAGATACATGTGGACCCCAGTTAAAAGGCTGAATCAGCTTTAGACCACCAATTGAATTTTTTTCTTTTTTGTTTTTGTTTGTTTTTTCGTTTGTTTGGTTGGGTTTTTGTTTTGTTTTGTGGTTGTGGGGCTTGAACTCAGGGTCTGGGCACTATCCCTGAGCCTCTTTGTACTCAAAGCTAGTGTTCTACTACTTGAGCCACAGCACCACTTCTAGGTGTTAGGTGGTTTATTGGAGACAAGAGTCTCATGGGGACTTTACTCCTGGGCTGACTACGATCATCAGCTCTTAGCCTCCTGAGTGTCTAGAATTATAGGTGTGAGCCACCAGCACGTGGCTACACCAGTTGGATTTTTTAATGAATAACCCACTCATCTTAGTATAGAATCCACCTCCATAGACTGAGGATAATTTTCTTAACTCTTATTGTGTCAGATGTGGTGGTGGTGGTAGTGGTGGTAGAAGAATTTTACCATGAGGGTGACAGTCATTGATTTTACTTTTACTTTTTCAGATCTGGAAAAACAGATCAGATTTTTTTGACAACACAGGGGTTCCTTACCTCTGCCTACCATTATGTCCAGTGTCCTGTACCTGTGTTAAAGTGGCTGTTTCGGGTAAGAGAAATGTTTGAGGAATTGCCTTGTTGTATCTTCCTAATCAAAACCAAACTTCTAAATATAATTTTTTGTACATTACTGGAGAAAAGTAATTTATTATATCAACTAATTATTTCATTGGATTAGAATGAGACTAGAAAAAGATTTTAAAGAAATGATAATGCAGATCTTATGCAGAATATTGTACATATTTAGACATCTTATCACTCTGATAAATAACTTTTAATATGTAGTTTTAGAATGGTTTTCTAATGCTTGTATTCCTGAATTTTTAATTTTTTCATGTTTATGGGAGTACCTATGTTCATTTTTCAGGATATAGTAACTATATTAACTGTATATATTAACTAAGAATATTAATATTAATTATGAATATTCTTGCATGTATTTTGTGTAAATCTATTTCTTTCTCTTATTTATATGTACTCTTAAATCCATAATATATATTTTTTTCTTTTTTCTTTTTTTTTTTTTTTTGGCCAGTCCTGGGGCTTGAACTCAGGGACTGGGC
>NW_012267252.1:4511886-4514837 GCF_000151885.1 Dipodomys ordii
GTTCAAAGCCAGCCCAGGCAGGAGAGACCGTGAGACTCCTATCTCCAATAAACCACCAGAAAACCGGAAGTGGCGCTGTAGCTTAAGTGGTAGAGTGCTCGCCTTGAGCTAAAGAGCTGAGGGACAGCGCCCAGGCCCAGAGTTCAAGCCCCACAACCGACCAAACAAAAAAAAAAGAATTCTTCCCCCCTCAGTAAATGGACATATGTTCTAGGAAAGATCTGCCTTACTAGGATTTTTTTTTAACCCATCTGAAGAAAGTAATGGTATGAGTAAATAACAGTCATAGCTCTTCACTATTCTTACCATCTTTTTGTGACCTTCAACTTGTCAGTGTCTGCAATCTCCTATAAGGGGGTATGTTCCTGATAAATTCTTTTTTTTGGAGGGGGGGTCCGGTCGTGGGGCCTGAACTCTGTCCCTCAGCTCTTCAGCTCAAGGCTAGCGCTCTACCACTTGAGTCACAGCACCACTTCCAGCTTTTTTCTTTTTGCTTATGTGGTGCTGAGGAATTGAACCCAGGGCCTCAGGCATGCAAGGCAAGCGCTCTACCACTGAGCCAACTTCCCAGCCCACTCTTGATAAATTCTGTCTCACCAACAGTTCCCAATGACACTCTTGCTCATCTATCTCATTCACATATCTATTTATTGTAACTCAAAACTTCATTTGCTGTTATGCCAGATATAATTACATAATGTCTTTTATTAAATTTACAGGTAAGATTTTGCATTTATCTATATTACTTTTCATCTTGTTATTGTTGGGCCTATAATTATAGCTTTTAAAATCATAAATATGACAATGCAAACATATTTGAACATTTTTATTCTCTCCATATTTGAAAATCAAATTAATCATTCTTAGACTATGACTGTGTTAGACATTGTGTTACTTTTCCTTTTCAATTCCATTTCACAGTGGAGAGATTTTACCAACTTCTAAGTGCTTTGGGGAAATTATACTCAAATTTATATTAATGTTATACTCCCAGCCACTATTTTTATTTTTTTAATTTATTAAGCTATAATAAAATAAACTGGGCATGATGGCACATGTAATTGATGCGTTCTGGAGGCTGAGGTATAAGGATCATGAATTCAATGATGCCATCCTGGGCTACATGGCAAGACCCTATCTAAAAGAAAAAGTATAAAAATATTTGCGTGTATAAATGTAGTGGACCAGAAAAAATCTACTACTTAAAATAAATTTGGGGGCTGGGAAGGTGACTCAGTGGTAGAGTGCTTGCTTTGCATGCATGAGGCCCTGGGTTCGATTCCTCAGTACCACATAAACAGAAAAAGCTAGAAGTGGCGCTGTGGCTCAAGTGGTAGAGCGCTAGCCTTGAGCTGAAGAGCTGAGGGACAGCGCCCAGGCCCAGAGTTCAGGCCCCATGACCAGCAAAAAAAAAAAAAATTATTGATGAGTGCCAGTGGCTCACACCTATAATCCTAGCTGCTCAAGAGGCTGAGACTCTTTATCTCTAATATAATAGCCAAAAGAACCTGAAAGTAGAGCTCTGGCTCAAGTGGTTGACTGCTAGCCTTAAGCAAAATAAGCTCAGGGACTGCATCCAGGCACAAAATGAAATAATAATGATAATGATGGTGATAATGATAATAATAATTTTGGTTTTATCATATTCGAAGGGAAATTGTTTTATTATGAAAACTTTAAGTACATAGGAAAAACATTTAAAATTTTTTCCAGAGCAGGCTGAATTCATCCCAGCCCAAATATATAGGAACAGTTAACATTTTGATCAGTGTTTTTCTAGTTTGTTCTGCATTAAAAAAAAAAAAAACTATTGAGCATTTTCATTTCATTGTTCTTTTATCCTTTGTAATGACTTTATAGCATTCTTTTCTCTGGCTATACCATGATTTATTTAAGGTGTGAAGAGCCTTCGTGGACTGTATAAGTTATTTGGTATGATGGGACAGACTCATGCTTCTTGTCAGCTGCCCAAAACCCATCTGCCTCTATTGATAAATTTGTATGGCCCAGGTATGATGTTACAAATATCTACATAGTCCTTGGCAGAAAAAGGGTTCCCACTCCTGGAACCAAGCTCAGTTGATAGACATTAAATTGTGTATATTTCTTGGTATATTTTTATATTATTGTGTTGCTTACTCTATGATCTATAAAACATCTTTTTTAGATAAGACAATTATCTAAACCTTGTTCAGTGTGCAACAGTCTGAGTAGTGCTATCTCCTCGTGACAGAGCTTAATACAATCATAACAAAGACACTTTTTCATGTGTTTTCTGTTTGCTTGTTTTTGTACCAGTACTAGGGCTCGAACTCAGGTCAGGGACTGTGTGCTGTCCCTGAGCTTTTTCTTTCAAGGCTGGAGCTCTGCCATTTGAGCTAAAGCTGTTTCTGGCTTTTGGGTGGTTTATTGGAGACAAGGGTCTCACAGACTGCTGTGTATGCTGGCTTTTAACCTTGATCCTCAAATCTCTGGCCTCCTGAGTAGCTAGGATTACAGACATGAGCCAGTGATGCCAGCTTTACAGGTTTGTTTTTGAAGTTACATATGTCCTATATCTAATTGAGAGCAAAGCTCAGGTTATTTTCTCTACATTTTAGACTTGAATTTATTATAGCCATAGTCTGTGTGTCTTAAGAAAAACAAAAGAAATTGAAATACAATGAGTCTTCTAGAAAAATTACTTTCAGTAACTCTATTTTTAACTTTATTATGGGAGGATACTGAGGATCAAACCCAGAGCCTTCATGCTAAGTAAATAATCTACCACTGAGCTACACTCCCAGCATAACAATAGTTTAGATTTTTATTCATTTATTTTATTTAGCAGCAAGGTCAAGGAGACTGCCCTTGAACTTTAGGCCCTCTTGTCTCAGCCTCCTGAATACTAGAATAACATGCACACCATTGCCCTCATTCAGTTTTTTTGGTTTGGGTTTTTTTTTTTTTTT
>NW_012267252.1:4516202-4532122 GCF_000151885.1 Dipodomys ordii
CTGTCCCTCAGCTCTTCAGCTCAAGGCTAGTACTCTACCACTTTAGCCACAGCGCCACTTCTGGCTTTTTTCTTTTTGCTTATGTGGTGCTGAGGAATTGAACCCAGGGCCTCATGCATGCAAGGGAAGTGCTCTACCACTGAGCCACCTTCCCAGCCCTGAGCCCAGGAATTTGAACCTGGTCAACATAGTGAGACACTGCCTCAAGAATTTTTTTAATTAAAAAACATTGTTGTATTAATCTATTTGTATATTTTTGAGTACTTATACTAGTTCATGGTTTGATTTTTACCTAATGTGATCAGTACAGCCTTATTTTTTTTAGTTAGAAAGACTTTTTTTTTTTTTGGTCCGTCATGGTGCTTGAACTCTGGACTTAGGCGCTGTCCCTCAGCTCTTCAACTCAAGGTAAGCGCTCTACCACTTGAGCCATAGTGCCACTTGCAGTTTTTTTTCTAGTGGTTTATTGGAGTTTAGAGTCTCATGGAGTTTCCTGCCTGGGCTGGCTTTGAACCGCGATCCTCAGATCTCAACCTCCTGAGTAGCTAGGATTACAGGCGTGAGCCACCAGCACCCGGCTTAGAAAGACATTTTTGATGGTTTCATATATTTATTTCTCTAAATATGATTGAAAGTTAAACAAACAAACAAAAAATACCAAGCCATGTGTTAGAGTTGAAGGAATTCTGACTTCAAATCAGATCTAGATTTAAATTTTACCTCTTCCATGTATCACATGTGTCACATTGGGCAACATATTTAATTTCTTTGAGTCTATTTGCTCATATGTGTTGTAAGAACTACTTTAGGGTTATTTTAAGAGTTAAATAAAGTGCATATACATTATCTTATGTTTCCTTTTTTTTTTTTTTTTTTTTTGCGACAGAGCCTTGTTATGTTTCCTACACTGGCCTTCAGTTCTCAATCCTCCTCCCTCAGCCTTCCAAAGTATTTGGCTATAGGAATGTGCCACCCTGCCAGGCTTAAAACATCTTTATATGCATCTAGCAAGTAATAAGCACTCATCTTTTCTGCTTTTTTACTTATATTGTCATTTACTTTTGACAGATGATGTCAGTTCATACAGACTGTATTGTATCAGTGCAGATTTTAAGTACATTAATGGAAATAACAATTAGAAATGGTAAGTACCTAAACTGACAGTAAATTGTAATATGTGTTATTGGTTGTTGTTAAATGCTTAATTTCATATTCTAAAATTAGGAGAAATTACTTTTGTAATCAAATATCTTTAAATATGAAACAAAATGTGCTACTCAGAAATGAAATGTGCTACTTAGAAATGTGTATCTACATTTCTCCAGTTGCAATGGGGAAAAGGGTATAAGATCTTAAAAATGGCAACACTTCCCTAATGTTCACCAAATCATGACTGACTTTGTATATTAAATGGAAATAGTTGTCAGTTTATTCATGTATAAATTCAGCTAATTTATTTAATTGGCTTATGAGTAAGCAATATTATTTGATAATGCACTTAGGCAGACTGAAAGCATATAAAATTATGAAAGGGCTGGGAAAGTGGCTTAGTGGTAGAGTGCTTCCCTTACATGTCTGAGGCCCTGGGTTCGATTCCTCAGCACCACATAAACAAAAAAAGCCAGAAGTAGCTCTGTGGCTCAAGTGGTAGAGCACTAGCCTTGAGCTGAAGATCTGAGGGACAGTGCCTAGGCCCAGAATTCAAGCCCCACGGCCACACACACAAAAAAAAGTATGAGCTGCTTTCTTATCTTTGAGAGCTACAGCATGTGGTTTACCTAATCACTTGTTTAAGGATTTACAACTGTAAAGGTACTAAAGATGACAAAAATCTTCCTGTGTTAACTGTAAGTTAGAATTTCTGTCATTTCTAGTTATTTCAAAATGTATTACTTCTTTCTTTTTACATTCTATTGTCTATCACTTAGGTATTTTCGTATATTTTTTTTCATTAACGATACTTTTAGTATTGTCAGTTCTGCAGAATCATTGTAATAATAACAAAGTTGGGCATGGTAATGAATGCTTGTTATCTCAGCATTTGGAAGGTCTGAAGCAGGAAGATCTCAAGTTCAAAGCCAGTTTGGGTCCTGTCTTTTAAAAAAATCTGTAGTAATCTGTTTTACATGCAGATTATTTGCAAATGAGTTTGTAAACCAGTGAAATAAAGGATTTTCTTCTTTTAATCAGATACTTTCAGTGACTCACCAATTTGGCCCTGGATTCCATCCTTGTCTGACATAGCAGCTGTGTTTTTCAATATGGGAATTGACTTTAGATCTTTATTTCCTTTGGAGAATCTTCAGCCAGACTTTAATGAAGACTATCTAATGTAAGTTTTCTTTTCATTGTTAACACCAATGTAACAGTAAGTTTTCTTTTCATTGTTAACACCAATGTTAACAATGTTAGCATCATTTTAAACAACTTACACAATATAACAGTAAATATTCACTTAATGAATTCTATATTCCGTATTTTTTTAAGTGAAAGTTAGGTCAATTTTAAGTTGATATTAACCTAAAAGTTATTGATATATTTAGCTGGAAAATAAGAGATATTCCCATGAAAAGTTTTTTTTTTAAGAAAGACTTCTTATTGTTATTTGATACTGTTTTGCAAATATTGGTCAAAGAAAATTAGATAAGAGAAAAAAGTGAGATGTAAAAATTGAGAAAGAGGGGGCTGGGAAGGTAGCTCAGTTAGTAAGTGCTTGCCTTGCTTGCATGAGGCCCTGGATTCAATTCCTCAGAACCACATAAGCACAAAAGGCCCGAAGTGGTGCTGTGGCTCAAGTGGTAGAGTGTTAGCCTTGAACTGAAAAGCTCAGGGACAGCGCCCAGGCCCAGAGTGCAGGTCCTACGACCAAAAAAAAAAAATATTGATAAAGAGTTGGTAAAAGATGATTTGATAAGTAATTTAATCTATACATCAGAGCCTGTAGATCAGTTAAATAAGCAAGCATTTCTGTTTACTTAATAAAGAGAAACAAGTAACCTTCATATTGTAAGATACACTGAAAAAAGAGACATCAGTGGCAGTAAAGGAAAAGGAAAATAACTAAAAGTAAAGTAATTAGAAACATGTATATGAAACATTAGTGAAGAACCTAAATAAATGGAAAGCCTATATCATGCTTTCATATACGAAAATTCAGGGGTTGGGGTATGGCTTAGGTGGTAGAAAGCATCATATGTAATGAGATCTTAATAATGTCAACAGGATTTTAGGGGTGCAGAACAGTTTGAGACAATACAACTGATTTTAACACCATATGGAAAAATAATATTCATGAAAGTTACATGTCATGACTCCCCTTCAGGCAACTTGAAAATAGTATGGTACAAGCTGGGCGCCTGTGGCTCATGCCTTTAATCCTAGCTACTCAGGAGGCTAAGATCTGAGGATCATGGTTCAGAGCCAGCCCAGGCAGAAAAGTCTGTGAGTCTCTGATCTCCAATAAAGCACTATGAAACTGGAGATAGCGCTGTGGCTCAAGAGGTAGAGCACTAGCCATGAGCTGAAGAGCGCAGGGACAGTGCCCTGGCCCAGAGTTCAAGCCCCATGATCGACAAAAAGAAAAATAATAATATGGTACAAATAGGAGGACACAAAGTTCCACCAGAATAACAAAGTGTGAGGTCCAAATATGATTTAGTATATGCTAAATGTCACATTCAAAAAATGAAGCAGGAGCTAGGTGCTGGTGGGTCACACCTATAATCCTAACTATTCAAGAGCCTGAGATCTGAGGATTGAAGTTCAAAGCCAGCCCGGGCAGGAAAGTCTGTGAGACTCTTATCTCCAATTAACTACCAGAAAACTGGAAGTGATGCTGTGGCTCAAGTGGTAGAGCGCTCACCTTGAGTTGAAGAGCTGAGGGACAGCACCCAGGCCTAGAGTTCAAGCCCCATGACCAATCAAAAAAAACAAAAACAAAAAAATGCAGGGCACTGGTGGCTCACACCTGTAATCCTAGCTATTCAAAATGATGAGATCTAGCTATTCAAAATGATGAAATCTAAGGTTTTGGCATGTAGAAGCCAGTGAAGGCAGCAAAGCCCAAGAGACTCTTAGACTCTTATCTCCAAATAACTACCAAAAAAGCAGGAAGTGGAGCTGTAGGTCAAGTGGTAGAGGGCAGGCCTTGAGCACAAAAGCTCTGGGACAGTATCCAGGCCCTGGAGTTCAATCCACCAAAAAAAAAAAAAAAAGGATGGGGGGGAGTAAGCTGTTCAGTATCTGGTTTTACCTAGAATCTGGAAAGCCAGTCAGTGACCTGGGGGGAAAACTGAACTTATTGAACTTATACTTCAGATTTATAATTCAAAGATATAAATAAATATACACAATAAAAACATTAAAAAGTAAGCCCAGCACGGGTGGTTCATACCTGTAATCCTAGCTACTTAGGAGGCTGAGATCTAAAAAAATCTGTGGTTCCTGGTTTGAAGCCAGACCATGCAGGAAAGTCCATGAGAAACTTAACTCCAGTGAACCACTAGAAAACTGGAAGTAGTGGGCTCAAAGTGGTAGAGCACTAGCCTTGAGTGAAAAAGCTCAGACCCTGAGTTCAAGCCCAATGACTCACTAAAAAGCAGAAAGCATGTCAAGTATTACCTGGTATGAGGGCATTCTGGACACAGGCAAAGAAGGATTGCTAGTTATAGAGGTCAGCCTGTTCTATATAGTGAGACCTAGTCTAGAAAAGCTAAGAGTAGAGCATTTCTATAATCCCAGCTTTTCAGGAGGCAAAGATTGAGAGAATAGCATTTCCATGCCAGCCCAGCAAAAAGCAAGAACATATCTCATGATCCCATTTTAGGCATGGGTGGAAGGATTAGCATCTAGGGCTAGCCCCAGGCAAAGAGCACAGCTCTGACTTGGAAAATAAGGAAAGTAAAGTGTGGCTCAGGTGGTTGAGTGCTTACCTGCTATGTGTATGACTGAGTTCTACCTCCAGCGTCAATAAAACAAATTAAGTGAAAATAATAGAATCTGGCCATGGATTTGAGGTTTTTATTCATTATAGAGACCGTGTATGGTAGTGAAATAAATACAACATACAAAATTTATTACACTAGTGTTGATTAACTAGATTTCTACCTTCTATGTGTATCCTTAAGTTACAACTCTTTAATCACAGGTTGGTTATGCTGGCCTTCTGTAGTCACTTCATTAGCAAGAATCAGGTATGATTGAAGTTGATTTACAATGAATAACAAAAGAGTTTCAGGAGGCCAGGTGCTGTTGCCTCATGCTTGTAATCCTAGCTACTCTGGAAGCTGAAATCTGAGGATCAAGGTTTAGTGTCACCCCAAAGCAGACAAAGCTTCACCACTCTTGTCTCCAACAAAAGGCCAGACCTGGAGTTGTAGCTCAAGTAGTAAAGCACCAACCATGAGCAAAAACACCAACAAGTGTGTGAGGCTCTGCATTTAAGTCTCAGTAACCAGCACCAAAAAAGCTTCTGAGAAGAAAGATCAAATTATTTTTTACACTACAAGTGGTAATATATTCACATTTATTTATATATAAAATACTGTCAGAAGAAAGGATTAAAACTAGTGGCTAATTGTGGGAAGAGGAAATGGGTAGGAAGCTAGGTGAGAGGACATCTCTTCATCGCATATTGTACCTCAATACGGTTGTTGTTGTTGTTGTTGTTGTATTTTAACCTAACAATGTAAATGTACTGTTGAGTAAAAAAAAAATTAACAAAACCAGCTATGCTTTGAAAGCCGATTTTATGCCTCTCCCTGTCTCTGAGCGCCTTTAATTGTTAAATCTCTTCCATGGCTACTGACAACCTGAACTCAAACTAGAATGCTTAGAATTATTTGTTTAGGGGCTGGGAAGGTAGCTCAGCAGTAGAGCGCTTGCCTTGCAAGCATGAGGCCCTGGGTTCGATTCCTCAGCACCACGTAAACAGAAAAAGCCGGAAGTGGCGCTGTGGCTCCAGTGGTAGAGCGCTAGCCTTGAGCTAAAGAGCTGAGGGACAGCGCCCAGGCCCAGAGTTCAGGCCCCATGACTGGCAAAAAAAAAAAAGAATTATTTGTTTATATCGTTATAGAAGGTTTTGTTTTGTTTTTCCATGCCTCGGGCTGGGCCTGCATGCTGTCCCTGAGCTTTTTTGTTCAAGGATAGTGTTCTTCCACTTGAACCACAGCTCTGCTTCTGACTTTTGGAGATAAGAGTCTCACAGACTTTCCTGCCTAGGCTGGCTTTGAACCAAGAGCCTAAGATCTCAGCCTCCTGAGTTGCTATGATTGCAGGTGTGTGCCAGTGGCACCTGGCTTGCTATGGAAATTTTTACAGGCCATTTACGAGGTTGTGAGTTCTTTGTCATCAGAGTCACTTCCTCCATAGCTTTTTGCCACTAAGAGCATTGAGGATAATATGAAATAGCTAGTTCAAAGGAAAGCTAATGCATAGAAATAGAAATCAATCATACTGATAGTTACTTCCACTTGGAGGTAGCAAATTGACTTGGATCTGGTATGATGGGTCTCGGGTTGATGGAAATGATCTGTTTCTTGTTTTGGATGATAGTTACAGTAATATATGCTTATCAAACAATTTAAATGGGGGCTGGAGTGTTGCTTAGGAGTAGAGAGATTGCCTAGTATGCATGAAACCCTGGGTTTGATTCCTCAGTGCCACATACACAGAAAAAGCCGGAAGTGGTGCTGTGCTCAAGTGGTAGACCACTACTAGCCTTGAGTGAAAAAGCTCAGGGACTCAAGCCCCAGAACTGACAAAAAAGAAAAAAGAAAAGAAATTTAAATGGGTACACATTCCTTTTGTTGTATATAAAATTGTCAGTGGGGTATAGTTTTAAAAAAGTAATTGTTTTATGGAATTGTAACCCCTTTGCACAACAACAAAATGATGATAATAAGTAATGATAATAATATGTAAAAAAATAAGATAATAATAAGGTAGACATAGTGGTGGAACCTATAATAACAGCTTACGCTGGAGTCTAAGGCAGGATTTCAAGTTTGAGTCCAGCCTGGGCAACATGAGATCCCATCTAAAGAAAGAAAAAGACAAAAAAGTATTTGTTGAAGTGTTTCTTATAATAAATAATTTTATATTGCTTTATTCCTTACTAGTTCTGAAATATTGACACCATTGGGGGGAAAAGGAAGTAAAGAAGATTCATCTTGTAAGCCAATATTTTCAACTCTTCCTGAAACCAACATTTTAAATGTAGTTAAGGTAGGAAAAAGCTATTTTGTATGTCTTTAGCAAAGAGCTAGAGCCATTTCAGTTTTGTAGTTTTTTTTTAATCTACTAGCTTCATACCAAGTGATTATAATTTTGAAATGAGTAATTTTTTAGTTAGAATATATGAAAAAAAGAAGCATTACTTATAATTTAGTGATTAAGAAGAACAATGTGAAAACATTTTTAATGATAGAAGCAAATAAGTGATTCTTCTGAACCATTAAAAATATATTGAACCAGGAGCATGGGTCAAGTCATAAGTCCCTGAGTTCAATCCCTAGTACCAGGAAAGACATAACTATATGGGTGGGTGGGTAGGTGTGTGTGTGTATGAGAGAGAGAGAGAGAATTAAAAAGAGAGAATATAAAGAGAGAAAGCATATAGAAATACATGTGTAGCTGGGTGCCGTTGGCTCACACTTGAAATTCTAAATACTTGGAAGGCTGAGATCTAAGGATCCTGGTTTGAAGCCAGCCAAAAGCAGGAAAGACTCTTAGCTCCAATTAACTACCAAAAAGCCCAAAGGAGAGCTGTGGCTCTAGTGGTAGAATGCTACCTTTGAGCAAAAAAAGCTCAGAGATAGCACTCAGGCTATGAGTTCAAGCCCCAGGACCAGCACATACACACACAAAAAGTGTGTGTGTATACATTCACAGACACATATACATATATCTAAATCAAACAAATATGTATATTTATATACACACTTTTATTTATATTTATTAAAATCTTGTTGGGCTAAAATTCTAGCAACTTGAAAAGTAGAGATCAGAAAAATTGCAGTTCAAGACCAGCCTAGGCAAAAAAAAAAAAAACAACTTTGAGCACCTCTTTTCCTCTATCTAAATCAATAAAAAATGATAAACATGGTGATATCAGCCTATCATATCAACTACACAGGCAGTGTAAATAGGAGGATTACTGTTCAGGCCAGCCCTTGGAATAACTATTTGAAAAATAGTTAAACTTTTTAAGCTGTGGGTAGAACTCAAGTAATGGAACAGTTGTGTGGCAAGCACATTGGTCCTTAGTTCAAAATCAGTATGGCCAAAATGGAAAACCTTGAAAATGGGGGGAAAAAAACTAATACTTGTCCCTCCATTCTACCATTAGCATTAATCTTTCTGGCCACCTTTTCCTAGACATGTTATTTGTTACCTGTCTAGTTTTCTTTTGTGTCTTATCAAAAAAAAATTGTAACTGTTCAGGTAAAATATATTTTCTTTAAGTTACTTTGTGTGTTTGTGTCAAAAGTTTCTAGGCTTGTGTACATCTATACATCCAGAAGGTTACCAAGATCGGGAAATAATGTTGCTGATTTTAATGTTGTTTAAAATGAGTTTGGAAAAACAGCTGACACAGATTCCTCTAGTAGACTTTCAGAGCCTCCTGATAAACCTGATGAAAAATATCAGAGATTGGAACACAAAGGTAACATTACTAAAATTACATTACATCAGTATTGTCTTTTTGTAAATCATTAAAATTTGACTCCTGCAGTACATGTAGAAATTGTATTTAATGGGGTTGGAGGTATGGCTCAGTTGGTAGAACACCAGCCAATGAGCAAAAGCATCAGTTTGAGTTCCCATCTCAGACCAAAAAAAAAAATAAGGTATATTTAAGTTCAGCTAAGATCTTTGGAAGATAAAAAGAGAACTTGGGGAAATATTGGGGGCAGGAGGAGTTTGTTTGGTGCCAATTCTGGGCCTTGAATTCAGGGCCCTGGGTGCTGTCCCTGAGATGTTTTTTTTTTTTTTTTTGCTCAAGGCTGAGCTGTGCTACTTGAACCACAACTCCACATCTGGCTTTTTGGTGGTTAATTGGAGATAGGAGTCTCATAGACATTCCTGCCTAGTCTAATGCTCATATTTCAGTCTCCTGAGTGGGATTACAGACATGAGCCATCTGTACCTCGTGGTATTGTAATTTTTTTAATAATTGTTTTGTTTTGTCGGTCGTGGAGCTTGAACTCTGGGCTTGGGCGCTGTCGCTGCACTCTTCAGCTCAAGGCCAGCGCTCTACTGCTTGAGCCAAGCTCCATTTCTGGTTTTCTAGAGGTTTATTGGAGATAAGAGTCTCACCGAGTTTCTTGCCCAGGCTGGCTTTGAACTGAGATCCTCAGATCTCAGCCTCCTGAGTAGCTAGGATTACAGGCATGAGCCACCAGCACCCAGCTTCAATAATTTTTGATACCAGTCTTTTCTAAGGTTACAGGTAATCCACAAAGTGGAAATTAATGAACTAAGAGGGTTATTCATTTATAGTAAATAACATTATGGATATACTGTCAATTAAGTATTCATGTAAGTGCTAGAGATTCAACTGTGAAAAGGACTGTGTCCTTGCCCTCATGTGGCTTTCATCCTACTTAGGTGATAAGTAGATGGAGATTTTAGTAACATATCAAGTGTGATTAGGTGCAACATCGAAAAGTAAAGTAGGACAAGCTAGGCACCGTTGATTTGCACCTGTAATCCTAGCTACTCAGGAGCTTGAGATCTGAAGATCTTGGTTCAAAGTCAGCCCTGTCAGGAATGTCTGTGAGACTCTTTATCTCCAATTAACCACCAGAAAACTGGAAGTGGTGCTGTGGCTCAAGTGGTAGAGTACTCACCTTGAGCTGAAGGGACAGCGTCTAAGCCCAGAGTTTAAGCTCCACAACTGACAACAAAAAAAAAGTAAAGTAGGACATGGGAAGAGAAAGTAGTAAGGCAAGAATGCCATGTTATTTCATACGAAAAAACCTTTCTGAAGTTGTATCTAAGTAGACACTTAAATGAAGTGATAATATGAGTCATATCTACAGCCAGAATATGAGTTGTACTTCCATAGCCATATGGAGAGTAAACATGTATAGTTTTTATTAGGCCTTTTAAAAGATTCTATTATTTTTAATGGAAAGTTTAAAACATACACAGAAGTATGGAGGAGTATGAGAAACCCTTAGGAACTGTCACCTAGCTTCAAATGTTTTCCAGTCATAATCCTCTTGTTGATTTCATCCCTATATTTCCTTCCTCTATTTTATCAGATTTTATTTTTTGGCGGGGGGGAGGGTTATGTGTGTGTGTGTGTATGTCAGTCTTGGGACTTGACCTCAGAGCAGGGCCTTGAAATCAGGGCCTGGGTGCTGTTAATAAGCTTTTGTGCTCAAGGATAGCACCACTTTGAGCTACAACTCCAGTTCCAGCCTTTTAGTAGTTAAGAGATAGGAGTCTCACTGAATTTCCTGTCCAAGCTGCCTTTGAACCACATCCTCAAATCTTAGCCTCCTGTTTACAAGCATGAGCTACCAGGGCCTGGCATCATCAGATTATTTTGGAACCCCACTGCTAGACTTTTAAAATACTGGAATCAGGGTTGGTAGAGTGTTAGCCAATGAGGGAAAGCATCCAAGTACCAAGTTTGAGTCCATGTCTCGGACCTTAAAAAACAAGAAAAGAAAAGGAATAAAAATTCTGGAATTGTCGGGCGCCAGTTGCTCACACCTGTAATCCTTGCTACTTAGGCTGTGATTCTGAGAATCTAGGTTGGAAAGCCAGCCTGGGCTGGAAAGTCTACAAGACTCTTATCTCCATTTAACCACCAAAAAAATAGCCAGAAGTAGAGCTGTAGCTTAAGTGGTAGAGCATTAGCTTTGAGCACAAAAGCTCAGGGACAGCACCTAGACTCTTGAGTACAAGCCCCTGGACTGGCACAGAAAGGAAATAGTACAATAGGGAAAGGTGTGGTTTAAGTGGTAGAGCATCTGTGTGGCAACCATAGGCCCTTGAGTTCAAAGTCTAGTGCTTCCACTATCCCTCCAGAACCCTCCCAAAAAATACTAGAGCCCAGGCACTCAAAAGACAAAGCTGGCACCAGTTTTGGCACTGTAATCTTGGTTATCCAGAATGCTGAGATTTGAGGATTACTGTTCAAAGCCAACCCAGGCAGAAGCGTCCTAGAGATTCTGATTCTAATTAACCAACAAAATCCCATCCTGACTTAAGTGGAACAGCAGCAGCCATGAGCACAAAATCAAACAAATGTGCCAAATGAGATTGGGAGGTCCTGAGATCAAGCCTTCAAAATAAAAAGGTGGATGAGCCAGGCGCATGGTGGCTCCTGCTGGTAATCCTAGCTACTGAGGAGGCTAAGATCTGAGGATCGTGGTTCAAAACCAGCCAGGAAGAAAAGTCTCCATGAGACTCTTATCTCCAATTAACTACCAGAAAACTGGAAGTAGCACTGTGGCTCAAGTGTAGAGCACTCACCTTGCGCTGAAGAATGCAAGGACAGTGCCCAGGGCCAGAATTCAAGCCCTGCAACCCACAAAAAAAAAAAGGTGGAGGGAAATAGGCTCCCTAAAGTACAAAAATTCTAGATCAGGAACTTACATGATTGTATGTGACTCTCATACTTAGAAAGTGATATTTGTGTTTATTTTACTTTATTTTTCTAAGAGGAACCATTTAAATATAGATAGAGATAATGTAAGATAAACAATCTATATTGTATATATTTAACAGTTTTTAGACTCCATGTATCCTGAAAAAAACTTGTGTTCCATTTTGTTAATGCTTCCATTATTAAAGGAAGGGAGATGTAGATTTGATGTCTTCTTTTTAAAAGAAAATCTTTCTTTTTTTTCTTTCTTTCTTTTTTTTAATTACAGATGCATGAACTCTGTCTGGGCATAAATAAACTCTCCAGTCATCCTCACAACCTTTTGTGGTTGGTACAGCTAGTTCCTAACTGGACATCACGTGGAAGGTATAGGAAAATGAGATATGTATCAAGAAAAATTTTATAATGTTTAATGAAATGCTCTTAGATCATTTATTTAAATTCATAATTTTGTAACTTTAATTTTTTTGCTGAAATAAGATCTTGCTTCATAGCCCATATTGGCTTAGAACTTGCTATAACCCAAGTTAACCCCAAACACCTGGTCCTTCTGCTTCAGATTCTCAAATGCTAGGGTTACAAGTTTGCATCACCAAGTCAGTCCACTCATTTTTTTTATTTATTTTTTGTTCCAGTACTGAGGTTTGAACTCAGGGCCTGGGTACTGTCCCTGAACTTTTTTGCTTGAGCCATAGATCCACTTCAGGCTTTCAGGTTTTAATTGGAAATGAGTCTCACGGCAGGCTGGCTTCAAACCCCAATCTGCTGGTACACATTCTTATCAGTTCAAAGTTAGATCAAAGCCTTTTATTTCCTTAACTAACTATCTATCTATCTATCTATCTCTATATCTATCTCTATCTACCTACCTACCTACCTTTCTATCTGTCTGGATGGCCTGATTCTGATTCTTCAGATCGTATTATATTCTTTTGTTGTTGTTATTTATTTTAAAAAGTTAAAAATTTAAGCCAAGCACCATTGACTCACACCTTTAATCTTAGCTTCCCAGGAAGCTTTGATCTGAAGATCACTGTCCAAAGTCACCCTGGGCAGAAAAGTCCACAAGACTCTTTTTTTTTTTTTTTGGCAGTCATGGGGCTTGAACTCTGGGCTTGGGCGCTGTCACTTCCGGTTTTCTAGTGGCTTATGGGAGATAAGAATCTCACGGATTTTCCTGTCCAGGCTGGCTTTGAACCTCGATCCTCAGATCTCAGCCTCCTGAGTAGCTAGGATTACAGGTGTGAGCAACCGGGAGCCTGGCTTCCACAAGACTCTTATCTCCAGTAAACTACTCAGAAAAAGCTGTAAGTAGTACTATAGTATAGCTCAAGTGGTAGGCTAGTGAACAAAAGAAACTTGGACAAAAGAAACTCAGGGACAGAGCCTAGGCCCAGAAATTAAATTTGTATTTCACAGTTGTGAAGACTAGAAGTTTAGGATTAGAATATATTCTGATGAAGTATTTCTTCCAGGTTGGAGAGCCACCAGCGCCTGGCTCTTGACTTTTGAGTTTATATGATAACAAAACAATATAGGTGACACATACCCTAAAAATGAATTCATTTTCTTTCTTAAGCAGAGAACTTAATTGTTCCAGCAATAAAATAGAATGCTTTGTATTAGTAAATTAGCAAGATTTAAAAAAAAAAAAAAGGTAAGGGATCTTGCTAATTTACTTAGCTTTAAGCAATTCTGACATCATGTTCAATTTTCTTTTTTTTCTTCCAGTCCTGGGCTTGAACTCAGAGCCTGGGCACTGTCCATGAGCTTCTTTTGCTCAAGTCTAGCACTATACCACTTACGCCATAGTGCTCTTTCCAGCTTTTTCTGCTTATGTGGTACTGAGGAATTTAACCCAGGGCTTCATACATGCTAGGCAAACACACTAAATCACATTCCCAGCCCTGTACAAATATTTTACATAAAAATCTTTACCATTCTTCAATAGTTGGTTCTTATACAGCCTTTTTTTTTGGAACATTGCCTGTATTTCAAATTAGAACTAGAAGAACTTTTGGCTTGTTTATTTACATTCCAAGGAATATTAAGCTGAGTTCTAAATAGTTTCAAATTATAATTCCAGGCAACTGAGACAGTGTCTAAGTCTAGTGATTATTTCAAAGCTTTTGGAGGAGAAACCTGAAGATGTCCCTAATGCCAGTAATCTGCAGGTATGAATATACTTTTACTTTTAATAAATGGGAGAGGTAGTGAAATGTAGAGAAAATTGATAAATCCTAATCAAAACTTCTGAGGTTAAATCTCAGCTTTCAGCCATGAAATTCATGTAATTGTGTGTGTGTGTGTGTGCGTGTGCATGCGTGAGTGTGTGTGTGTGTGCGTGCGTGCTGAGGCTTGAACTCAGAGCCTGGTGCTTTTGCTCAGTTTTTTAACTTATATTGGTATTATACCACTTGGACCACATTTCAAATTCTGGCTTTTTGCTAGGTAATTGAAGATAATAGTCTTTTGGATTTGTCTACCAATACTAGCTTCTCATCTTTTTCATGGTACTTAACCACATCTAGTTTCTTCATCTGTGAAATGAAGATGGTAATCCTTTTACAATAAATATAAGATGGATGTGGATAGTCAGATAAATTAATGAATAAATTCTTGGAAAAGCCATGTTACTATATTGAATGAGATTATTAGTTCATTTTATCAAGTTTAGCAGTATTATGACATTAGAAATTCCAGAGCTATTACATTTATTAACTATCTTGTACCTATTTTGATGTTGAGTGGTCTTTTTAGATCATAGAACTTAGGTGTGATTTACCTCCAATACTTATTCAGTTTGAATATGTCACTATTAACATATGCTGTGGAAACTACTCGGAGATGTTGATAGGATTCAAAGATCTACTTTTAGTTTGTTTCAGAAAGTCAACATAGAACCTAATCTGTGTGCCTGTGTTGTTCTTATTTGAGTAGCAGTTGAGTACAAGATTCTCCATTATAGATCCTGGGAATAAATTAAAATATTAAAAGATTAGAGATCTGCCTTTGCATAATCTAGTGATTGTAACAAAATAAAATCACCACTGAGGGTTAACTAGTATAGTAAAAACAGTATTAGAAGTAAGTATAAGATGCTGCAGGACAAAAGATAAATGGGATGGCTTTTTTTTACTCCAGGTTGAAGTAGATTTGATTCTAGAAATACGAACCACCAAAGTAGCAAATTGCTCTCAATTCTTGCAGTGATATTCACTGCCTTTAAGAGATGAAGATAGGATTTCTGCTTTTTTTTCTTTTTTCTTTTTTGGCCAGTCCTGGGTCTTGAACTCAGGGCCTGGGCACTGTCCTTGAGTTTCTTTTGCTCAAGGCTTGCACTCTACCACTTGAGCCACAGCGCTATTTTGGGTTTTTCTGTTTATGTGGTACTGAGGAATGGAACCCATGGCTTCATGCATGCAAGGCAAGCACTCTACCACTAAACCACCTTGTCAGCCCTGCAATTTACTTCTTAGCTGTTCTCTATTCTTTTTTTGTGTGGCTAGTACCAGAGCTAGAACTTAGGCCTGAGCACTGTTGCTGATTGCTCAAGGCTAGTGCTCTACTACTTGTTTTTGTTGGTTTACTAGAATAAGAGTCTCACAGACTTTTCTGCCAGGGTTTATTTTGAACTACCATCCTCCTATCTTAGCCTCCTGAGAGGGTAGGGTTACAGGCATGAGCCAATAGACCCAGGACTCTTCTCTCTTCTCATTACCTTTTCCTTTTGAATGAGTAACTCCTCAGGCTTACTACTTTATATTCAAATTACACAGATTAGATGTGATTTTTTTTTTCTATCCACTTTTTTTTTTTTTGTATGTGTACTATATCGGAGCTTTAATTCAAGGCCTCAAACTTTTGCTGGGCTTTCTTTAGAACTTACACTGGTTCTACCACTTGAGCCACAACTCCAGCCTTACCCAGTTGCTTACAGTGCTTCTTTCCAGTGATTTACATCCACAAGGAAATTCAATTGTGTTTGTTTTCAACTAAATTTCAGAGAAAGCATTTCCTTGACCTTAGCTGAATGGTTTGGTCTGCTAAGCATTTATACTAAATCTTTAACTAAAAAACAATTGAAGGGGCTGGGAAGGTGGCTCAGTGGTAGAGCGCTTGCCTTGCATGCCTGAGGCCCTGAGTTCGATTCCTCAGCACCACGTAAGCAAAAAGGAAAAAAAAAAGCCGGAAGTGACACTGTGGCTCAAGTGGTAGAGCGCTAGCCTTGAGCTGAAGAGCTGAGGGACAGCACCCAGGCCCAGAGTTCAGGCCCCACGACCGGACCCCCCCCCAA
>NW_012267252.1:4533077-4545696 GCF_000151885.1 Dipodomys ordii
TTTTTTTTGGTCGGTCATGGGGCTTGAACTCGGCTTGGACGCTGTCCCTCAGCTCTTCAGCTCAAGCTCTACCACTTGAGCCACACCACCACTTCCAGCTTGTTTTAATTTCTAGCCTCAGTAGATTTTTTAAGCTGTGGCCATCTGTGCTAGTTTGTCATAAAACAAAATAATTTAGTAATACAACTATATTAATCAGCCTTATATATTAATCTCATTAAATATGTTTCTTTGTGAGTGGTTATAAGAAATACCCTAGGTTGACATTATATTCTTTTTCATTTTTCTATTTTAGGGGCAGCTTCATGACTTCTGGGTACCAGATTCTTAACAGGAGTTAAGAGCAGCAAAGATATGAACCAAGAGAAATGCATTAAGAGCCTTCCCAAGAAAAATAGAAAAGATTAGTATGGAATCCAATGGATTGATACGAGAATACACAACAAATATTCCACTTGAATGTCTAGTATAAAGCTGGTAATGAAAAAATGCCTTCTGAAGCAGATATGAAATATAAAAAGCCAAGTCATATAAAAGGAGAGGTGGGATAGAAGCAGCTAGTAGACACTTATTTAACCTACCGTTATTAACTCTTCTTGTTAAATTATAAGCCAGTTATCTTTTTTTAGGTAGTATTTGTGGCACTTGGATAATCACAAGAACTAAGGAAGAAAAGAGTTTGTATCAACTTGTGTTGAACATAGAAACAAGACAAAGTTCCTGTTAAGTTTTTACTCTTGGTTATGTTAGGAAACAAAGGGAAAGCTTAGAACAGAGTTCAGTAATTGAAATCATAGACTCTTCTATAACTCCTGTATTTTCCCTCACTATTCAAGGTTAGACATCTATTAGGTTATTAGAAAACATTTAAACAGTTAAGAAACAGAAGTTTGGTATATTGTCAAATTCCCCTAAAAGGAAGAAGTTAAGCTGTGAAGTATTGGCTATGTTTTTAAAATGCCAAAACATTCATAAGTAGTTTGTTTGGGATTTGTTTTAAATGCATATATTTTCTTAAATACTAGTTAAGTCATAGACTCTTGGGTAAATCTTAGAATTCTTCCCCTTGTTAACTATATAACAGAAGTCTCTATTGTAAAAGCTTGAAGTTCTGGAAATTTTTCCCAAAAATTTTTTTTCCATGAGTATATAATTTCAGCAGAGATCTAGGTAGTGTTTATTCTTTGGGACACTGTGTGTGTGAGTGAGTGTGTGTGTGTGTGTGTGTGTGTGTGTGTGTACTTATATCTTGAAGTTGTTGCACTTGAAAACCACAGCTGCTCTAAATTCTTTTAAACACTGGAAAGCCATTCTCTGGTTTAAATGGTGGAGGGTTAGTAAAAGTGCACATGTTAGTCTTATCCCAGGGGTCTTTGGAAGCTTTTGGTAGTAATGGACTCTTACTAACCAGTGGAAAAATTTTGTTGTTGACCAAGTGTCCCTTTTAGGATTTGTTTCCTGAAAGAGAAAACTATTTTTATTGTTCGTAAAATACTAGATTGGGTGACTTGCTCTTCGCAGAGCAGTCAGTGTCCAGCTATAGAAGGGGAAGATGATGAAGAGGAATGGATGTTTTTGGTTTGAGAGGGAAGAAAATCACTTTTGAAAACTAACTTTCTACCTCTAAATAGAGGCTTAGGAGTAAAAACCATTTTATCTTAAATTTATCATTTACTTTTGAGCTCATGTCAAGTATTGGGCAGTTAGAGATTTTATAAGTAAGATTAGATAAATCTAGTTTGCAAGAACCCAAGCTGAATGACTCCAGGAGTCAGACCAACAAAAGTTTTATTCTGTGTTGAGTTTACTGGTAAGAATTTATCTTGATACTACCTCTCAAGGGTATTAATACAAAATGCCACTTATGGTTAAAGAGATAGATACAAAGAGTTATATTTGACAGAAAGTTTGAACTCTGGCATCTATCTGCCCAGCAATGGGGGCTTTCACTTTGTAATTTAATACTTTGTAGATACATTATTTGTGTGTAATTTTATAAGTGTTCATATTTTTCTCATTTTGCATTGTGTAAAGTGTATAAAATCTCAAAGTATAAAATACTGCTTATATTGCTTGTAATTACAGTGTGTAAATATTTTCTAATCGTGTACATTGATGGGAATAAGTGGGTTATTCAGGTTTTTTTTTTTAAAGTGACCCTTTTATATTGCAGTTTCAACAGCTAGATATCCATCAAATTTAAAACCACTTTGATACATTTTTATTTAGCAATCAATAAGGGAAAAATAAACTTTTTAATTCTTTCTTCATTAAAGAAAAATACTTCATCTGTCCCTTTAAAGTAAGTGGCCAGGCGTCAGTTTAGGCCACTGCTTATGACACTGGTAGTGGTCTTCAGTCTCCAGGTCATGGTCCAGTCAGTATTTCCATTTGGATTCTCATAGAAATTATGATTCTCTTTCAGCACAAGAAACCCATGGTTTTCCTCCAAATCAAGTATTTCCCTTCTCCCTCTTGAGCCCCCATGCTTTGTCTCCCTTCTGTTTTTACCCAATGAATGGGATGGTACAAGCAAGGGAGAAAATGTTCATTGCACAGAGAATGTCAGGCCACTTTTGGAACTTGACAAACAAAGCTTGCACTGAGTGGTGGTGTGTTTGGCAGTATATCTGTGCCAAAAATCACCTAGTCTAATTTTCTAGATGTGTATGTCAAACTTATTACCCTTATTGCAAGCAGAAAATTAAGGTACTTGTGTTTATGCTTTGTGTGTAACTTTGCCTTTTCTAACCTGCTTTTCTTACTGAAAATATAATTTTGCTATATCATGTTATGTGAAGAAGCTCACCATTCACAAAATGCATCTATGTAGCAGTAACATAACATCATTTGTACATTTTCTGTCTATCTCCTGATGGCAGTGGTGCCTTTTGTCACCTTTTGGAAGGTTGGCGTTTCATTTTATTTTGAAATGCAAGTAGTAGCTTGCTTTTGACTTCACAAAAATCTCCCCAGTAAAAGATAGGTAATGATGTGTTATCATCCAGGCTCTGTTGGAGCATTTGTGTTTCTATCAAAACAGATCTTGTTGGTAGGGGCTGGCCAGTAATAATGTATGGAGTCTATAAACCAAGAGTAACATTTGAATATAAATAATCATTTTAAGAAGTGAACCTACAAGCAACTGAGTTGGAGAATTAGGATGGCTGTGCTGGTTTGTCTCTAAGGAGGCAAGAGGTAGGAACAGAAGATGAGCACGCAGTCGTTAGTGTGGTGTTGGTGATAATTTTCTTCTCGTCAGCATTGTAGGAGCATCTCATTGTGCGTTTATTTTCCCCAGGCAGTCCTGTCAACCAGTTAATCCACCAGCTCTTAGGTAGTAAATGCAGATTTCCTTTTAGTTTTTTCTTTTAAAATTTTATACTACATCTTGTTTAAAGTCCTCTGAATGTATGTGTGCGTGTTATTAAAACTGCTTTTTCTCGTTTAAACGTGTTTGGTAACCTTTGTTGGGGAGTGTACTCAGTGAAGTGTTTAAATGCTCTGTTTCTTCTCTTGCCCCCATCCCCTAGGTTGTGGAGGCGAGGGGAGGGGGAGGTTACTTTATTTATTTATTTATGTATTGTCTGTAGTGGGGCTTGAACTCGGGGCCTAGGCACTGTCCCTGTACTCTTTTTGCTAAAGGCTAGTGCTCTACCATTTTGAGCCACAGCTTCATTTCAGGTTTTTGAGTGATTAATTGGAAATCAGGGGACATTTCTGCCCAGGCTGGCTTTGAACCAAAAACCCTCAGATCTAAGCCTCCTGAGTAGCTAGGATTGCAGGTGTGAGTCTCCAGGACCGGCTGGTTTTGGTTTTGGTTCTTAATACACTTGATTTTTGTCTCCTGTCTTTGGAAAGCATAAAAGCACAACTATACACAGTTCACTGTTAAAAAACGAGTTAATTTTTCTACTTTACAGTCATCTCATTTGTACTTCTTTTGCCATAGTCATTGAACAAGTACTGAGTACCTGCATGTCAGCCACTATTTTTAGAATTCAGTAAAGATTTAGGAGTGAGTAACACAAAACGACTCTCATGAATCTAACCCGACAGTATTCAGATTGAAATAGGCTTTTGGACAAAGAGGGCTAGAAAACAATACGCTTGACCTAGATGCCTTGTTCTGCAGTACAGGACCACCTTCAGCCTGCAGGTATGCATAAGGCACTGGATATACCAACTGTAGAGAGGCGAAGGTTAACATATAGGAAAAACTTCTTAGGAACTAATAGAAGGCCTTGGCATTGTTGCCAGAGACTTTGAGTTCCAGAACCAATTTTTTTTTTTTTTGGTGGTGGGGGTGGGGGTCTGTCATGGGGCTTGCACTCTGGGCCTGGGCGCTGTCCCTCAGCAATCTCAGCTCTTCAGCCCAAGGCAAGTGTTCTACCTACCACTTGAGCCACAGCGCCACTTCTGGTTTTCTGGTAGTGTATTGAAGATGAGATTCTCATGGACTTTCCTGCCTGGGCTGGCCTTAAACCGAACTGTGATCCTCAGATTTCAGCCTCCTTAGTAGCTAGAATTACAGGTGTGAGCCACCAGCGCCTGGCTTTTCCTCCCTTCTGACAGGCTGCGTTAGAGGAAATTACCCATGATCATTTTTCTCTGATGAGTTGGAGGGATGGGGGTAATGGAGAGTGACCTATCTGTAAAAGCAGACATTGCCTTAAGTACTTAATGGGGAACAGGCTGCACAGCCTTTTGTACTTTAAAGGAATACCTTCTTCTTGCCTTTAGGCCTAACCTTAGTTCCCAGATTCACCATACCAGCCTTTTGATCCTTGGTAAACTGTATAAACTCTTGAGTCTTAGTTTCATCTGGTACAAGGAATAATAATGATGCCCACTTAAGGGGTTGTGAGGAATAAGTGAGCCATGTGTGAAAAGTACGCAACACAGCACCAGGCATATATCAGGAACTCAATAGATAGTTGATCATTACTTCGCTCTAACCTTGAGGCTCTGATGACAAATTGAGCTTAAGCACTGAAGGTAAGCTGACATCAAGTCAGAAAAAAAAAAATACTCTGCTTTGGACTCTGGGAGCCTCAGAGACTTCCCTATCCAACCCTATTTCCACTGGTAAAAGTAAGTTTGACTTAAACCAAGCTTGCTAATGGTGGGTGGTGTTTTTTCCAGCATTTGTGGACATGTCCTGACATTCCCTTTTCCTTGCTAACCATTCCCTAGGCTAGAGTCCAGAGAGGGCAAACCAGAAGACCCAGCTCTGGGTCTGATTCCAGGACAACTGGCTGGAAGGAAAACATAACAGGCAAAACAGGCTTCTGAGGCACAGTGCAACCGTGAGACTACACAATTGTTGCACTGGTGACATCCCTAAATGAAGAAGCATCTCAGCTATGTATATAGCCAAAGAAAGATCATGCCACCCAAAGGGAAGAGCTGGGTAGACATAGGTAGATGAACAGACATGCCCCACAGTGAACAGGAACAGAAAATCCTGACTAGGCCAGAGTTGTCTTACCTCAGAGAACCTCTGCTCAAGTTTCAGGAGTTCATGCCCTCCTCCTTACATAGGAATCCCCCTACAGTGAGTAGCTACAGAAGCTGGAGCCAAACCCCTTTTGGTGTGTGGGTGGCTGAGAACAAAGCCCAGGATAGTCAGCAAAACTCAATTTGTGAAAGTACTCAGAGCATTCCACATGAAATCCTCTTAGAACCACACTGTGAAGAAGTCAAGGTAGTGCCTTCAAGGTTGAGTAATAGCCTGTTCAACTAATGACCTGCCTTGTGTTCTAGGACATAAAATAATTTGGGGGACATTTTTTGGTTTTGAGTCTTTAACTGTTGGTAATTTCTCTTGTTCATATTTTATCAATCTGATTTGCAAGGAGTATTGTTGATCAAAAGGCTTCCTATAGATTGTTCCCTTAATTGCTTTTACTTCTGATGCTTTGGTTAGGTTGAGATGTTACAGGAAGTGGGAGAGAGAAATGGATTGTGGACTAAACCTGTATTACTCAAAGTACTGAAGAAACTGCCAAGGGACAGTTTTAGAAAGTACCACACTGCAGCTTATCATTGAAACTACATTTTGCTCATTTGAAAAAGTATGAGGGGGCTGGGGAGGTGGCTCAGTGGTAGAGCGCTTGCCTTGCATGCATGAGGCCCTGGGTTCGATTCCTCAGCACCACATAAGCAAAAAGAAAAAAGCTGGAAGTGGCGCTGTGGCTTAAGTGGTAGAGCGCTAGCCTTGAGCTGAAGAGCTGAGAGACAGCGCCCAGGCCTAGAGTTCAGGCCTCACGACCAGACCCCCCCCCCAAAAAAAAAAAAGTTAGCTGATTTTGCTATAGAAATCCCAGTATGCTCTAGAAAAAAAGGGTATCATAGTGATTTTTTTAAGTGCTTTGTTTTTTAATGTTTTGGGTTGAAACAGTGCCTTGGTTCTGTAGCCAAAGCTAGCCTTAACCTCTTAATTCCCTGCCCCAGCCTCCCAGATTCTAGGTTTACATGCATGCATTGCCATGCCAGCTTTAATACAAAGTAGCGGTTTGTTTTTGTGTTTGTGTGTTGATCCTAGAGGGTTTTGTTTTGTTTTTTCATTGTGAAAATGCCATACAGAGGGGTTACAATTACATGGGTAATCCCAGAGTTTGAACTGAGCACCCTTAACTCATGCTTAGCTTTTTTGCTCAAGGCTAGTGTTCTACCATTTGGGCCACACCTCCATATCCTGCTTTTTTTTTTTTTACTGGTTAATTGGAGATGAGAGCCTCATGGATTTGTCTACCCAAGTTGGCTTCAAACTGCAGTCCTCAGATATCATCCTCCTGAGTAGTTAGGTTACCAGATGTGAGCCACTAGTGCCTGGCTTTGTTTTTTTCTTTGTACTGCTAGGATCAGAACTCAAGGTCTCATACTTTCTAGGCAGGTGTTCTTAACCACATAAGCCATCTGTTAGCCCTTTTCGCTTTGGTTATTTTTGAGAATAGGGTCTCAAATTATTCCTGAACCATCCTGTTGGTTTGTTGGTTGGGTTGGGTTGGTTGAGCTGGTTGGTTTGGTTTGGTTGGTTGATTGGGTGGTTGGTTGGTTGGTTGGTTTTCTGAGACAGTATCTCACTATACTTGGTTAATGCTCCCAATCCTCTTGTTTCCTGCTTTCCAAATAGGATCGCAGGCATGCCCCACAACACTTTACTTCTATTTTTATTATTTGTGACTTACATTCATTTCACTTTGAAAGTATTATCACTTCTGTCAAGTAACTGTAGTATTTCAGAACCTTTATTGATGAACATTACATTTTTTTGTATATACTGATATACTTACTTGTATCTCTACCTGTTTGTGTAAGCATATCTCTAGGGCAAACTCCTAGAATTTCTAGTCAAATCCTTAGAGTTAAATATCTAGGTATAAATATATTTAAATTTTCAGTTAGTAAAAATATAGCTATTGGACTGGGAAAGTGGCTCAGTGGTAGAGTGCTTGCCTCACATGCATGAGGCCCTGGATTTGATTCCTCAGTACCACATAAACAGAAAAGTCTGGAAGCGGTGCTGTAACTCAAGTGGTAGGGTGCTAGCCTTGAGCTGAAGAGCTGAGGGACATCATCCAAGCCCAGAGTTCAGGCCCCAAACGGACAAAAAATAAAATAAAAATTTTTTAAAGGATATCCATAGTTATTATTACACTTCTCTCCCAGAAAATGTGCATTTACATTCACCAAACTATACCTCCAAAAGATAAGGCACTTAATGTTTTATATAAGTAATTACGATTCTTTATTAATAAATCGTAGACTACATACCACAACATGCTTGTTGTTCCATATTTTGAGGAGATAGATTCTAAAGGATTACTATAGCCCAGGGATTAAAGGTCAATAAAAGCAACACAGCCAGATCAAATATCAAAAACAAAAGTGGCCAGGCACCAGTGGCTCACACCTGTAATCCTAGCCACTTAGATGTTGAAGATGGAGGATCACAGTTCAAAGCTAGCCTGAGGAATGGGAAAGTGGCTCAGTGGCAGAGCACTTGCCTTGCATGCTCGAGGCCCTGGGCTGGATTTCTCAGCACGACATAAGCAAAAAGAAAAAAGCCAGAAGTGGCGTTGTGGCTCAAGTGGTAGAACGCTAGCCTTGAGCTGAAGAGCTGAGGGACAGTGCCCAGGCCCAGAGATCAGGCCCCATGACTGGACCCCCCCCAAAAAAAAAAAAAAAAAGCTAGCTAGCCTGGGCAGGGAAGTCTATGAGACTCTGATCTCCAGTTAACCACCAAAAAGCTGGGAGTGGAGCTGCGGTCCAAGTGGTAGCACCCTAGCCTTGAACAAAAAGGCTTAGAGACAGTGCCCAGGCATGAATTCAACCTCTAGGACCAGCAGTGCCCAGGCATGAATTCAACCTCTAGGACCAGCAGTGCCCAGGCATGAATTCAACCTCTAGGACCAGCAGGGGAAGAAAAAAGTGGGATGCGTTGGCATGTGCCTTTAATCTCAGCTACTTAGGATGTAGGAAGAGAAGGACTACAGTTAAAAATTAGCCTGGGCTGCTGGGTACCAGTGGCTCATGCCTGTAATTCTAGCTACTCAGGAGGCTGAGATCTGAGGATTGTACTTTGAAACCAGCCCAGGCAGAAAAGTTCCTGTGAGACTCTTATCCTCCAATTAACCACTCAAAAATCAGAAGTGGCGCTGTGGGTCAAATAGAACACTAGCCTTGAGTACAAAGAGGCTAAGGAACAGCATCCAGGCCCTAAGTTCAAGTCCCACAACTGACCAAAAAAAAAAATTTAGCCCAGGCAAAAGTTAGTGAAACCCTGACTCTAAATGAGGTATTGTATAGTATATACCTATGGTTCCAGCTACCTAGGAGTTGGTAGTAGGAAAATTGAAGTTCAAGGTTAGGACAGCCCTATCAAAGTTAGTGAGAAACACAAAATAAAAGGACATGGGGGTGTTGATGAAGTGGTAAAGAGCACCTGCCTAGCAAGCTTGAGGCCCTGAGTTTAATCCTCAATACTACTATCAACATCATAAAAGGATACAATTACAAGCCATAAAATAATAAATCATTTTAAAACTAAGCTGTTTTTATACAGCAAAAAAATAGCCATTATTAGAATATTCTATTAGAAAATATGTTTGAGGAAGGACTCTTCAAATTTCTGAGTACATCATAACCCAGTTTGTGACTTAATGGCACAGGAAAGCAATTTTTATTTTGTCTTATGGTACTATGAAAAACAAGCCTAGAAATTGAACCCAGGGCATCTTATATGCTAATCAAGTGCTCTATTGACTAGGTACATCCACCACCAATCTACATCCTTAACCCTGTGGGGTTTGTAGTGTGTTGCTATTGTGGTTTATAAGACATGGTCTCTGTCTTTTTTTGTTTTGTTTTTGGTCTTGGGGCCTGAACGCTAGGCCTGGATGCTGTCCCTCAGCTCTTCAGCTCAAGGCTAGCCCTTCTACCACTTGAGCCACAGCGCCACTTCTGGCTTTTTCTGCTTACGTGGTGCTGAGGAATCGAACCCAGGGCTTGCATATAAGGCAAGCACTTTACCACTGAGCCACCTTCCCAACTCCGGACTCCATATCTTGTCAGAATGATTTCAAATTTCTGGACTACATGCTCAGTTCCTGTGCATATTTTTTAATTTCACTGACAATAAATCATAAACATTCTGTTGTCATGGAAAATATTATTAATAAGACAGCTATAATTTTGGATTAACACTAGAAATTGCTAACTAGAGAATGGCAGATTTTTTTTAATAGTTTATTTGTTTTGTGTTAATTTGCAATGCCTCAGTTTTCCTCCATTGTCATCTATTTTGTTTTACATAGAAACACTTCGTTCTACTTTGTGGGGCTTTGGAAAAGCATGTTAAGTGTGATATTAGAGAAGATGCAAGACTGTTTTACAGAACTAAGGTAAGTTTTGTTTTTTAATCCTGGATTCATGAATGTTTAAAGTAGAGCCAGGTGTAGTTGGTACACAGTTATAATACCAACAGTTGGGAGCATAAGGTAGGTTGGATCTCAAGTTCTGGGCCAACTCAGGCTACATATCAAGATCCTGGCTCAATAAACAAAATCCGGTAGCTCATGCCTATTGTCTCAGCTACTTGAGATATATGTGATCGGGATAATCATGGTTCAAGACCAGCTTATCAAATGTTATTGAGACCCTATCTCAAGACTGGGTATAGTAGAATAAATCTGTCATCCAGCTCTGGGGGAGGTATAAAGAGAATCTCAGTTCAAACCAGTCCTGGCAAAAATACAAGTAAAACAAAAATGGCAGATGCTAGTGACTCATGCCCATAATCCTAGCTACTTAGGAAGGAGGCTAAGATCTGAGGATGGAGGCTAGATCTGAGATTTAGCCCAGGCAGAAATGTCCTTGAATCAAGACTCACCATCAACAACAAAAATTATCTAGCACGGTAAAAATTGGTTTTTCTGGTAAGTTTGAGTTCTGCAAACCATGTTAAACCTCTAAATATAAGATAAATAGCATTCATAAAACTTTGCAAAAGCTGGGCACCAGTGGCTCACGCCTGTAATCCTAGCTACTCAGGAGGCTGAGATCTGAGGATCACGGTTCAGAGCCAGTCCGGGCAGGAAAGTCCATGAGACTCTTATCTCCAATAGAAAAACCAGAACTGGCGCTGTGGCTCAAGCGGTAGCTCTTGCCTTGAGCTGAAGAGCTGAGGGATAGCGCCCAAGCCCTGAGTTCAAGCCCTAAGACCGACAAAAAAAAAAAAAAAAACTTTGCAAAAACACAAACCAGTCTAAACAAGTGAACTTTTAACCTGATAATGTAGAAAGAAATTTTAAAAAAAGAAAAACATTATCTTGACCCTTTGTTTTTTTGTTTGTTTTTTTGCCAGTATCAGGGCCTGGATGCTATCCCTGAGCTCTTTTGTTCGAAGCTACCACTCTATCACTTTGAGCCAGAGCTTCCAGTTTTCTGGTAGTTAAGTCTCTCGGGCTTTCCTGCCAGCTTTGAATTGTAATCCTCAGATCTCAGCCTACTAAGCAGCTAGGATTATAGGCGTGAGCCACCAGCACCCAGCTAAACCTGGCTTTTTGCTGGTTAATTGGAGATAGCATCTTTTGGACTTCCTGCCCAGGCTGGCTGTGAACTTTTATCCTCCAAGTCTCAGCTTCGCCACCAGTGCCCAAGTGTCTTAAGCCTTTTTAAAGATGAGATGTGGTAAAGTAGGAAGCAGTCAAAGCTTTGGGTCTTATAACAATCCACCCTTCAACATTACTATCTGGGCGTTTATAATCCAGTAAAATATAAAAGATAAACCCTTTGGAAAGTATGGATTACGTTTTTGTGGATGATTGTTAATAACTTATTAGGAAAGTTGATAAGGGTAGTTTTATTAATTTCTGTAATTTGAAAGTCTGTACATAAAATTTGAATGGCTTTTTAATTTTTTCTATTTATTTTTGGTCAGTCATGGGGCTTGAACTCTGGGCCTGGGCACTGTCCCTCAGCTCTTCAGCTTAAGGCTAGCGCTCTACCACTTGAGCCACAGTGCCACTTCCGGCTCTTATTGTTTATATAGTGCTGAGGAATCAAACCCAGGGCCTCATGCATGTGAGGCAAGCACTCTTCCACTGAGCCACCTTCCCAGCCCTTTTTCTTTTTTTTTTTTTTGGGGGGGGGGTCCAGTCCTGGGGCTTGAACTCTGGGCCTGGGCACTGTCCCTCAGCTCTTCAGCTCAAGGCTAGCACTCTACCACTTGAGCCATAGCGCCACTTCTGGGCTTTTTTCTTTTTTCTTATGTGGTACTGGGGAATCGAACCCAGGGCCTCAGGCATGAAAGGCAAGTGCTCTACCACTAAGCCACCTTCCCAGCCCTTTTTCTTTCTTGAGAGAAATCGAATTCAGTTGTTGAGCTCTGACCTTTTAGAGCTATGAGATCTTTTGTAGCAAGTTCTAAATTGATTGTGTGAATGAAACTTTGATCTGATCTCTTTCCTCTTGTTATTTTTTAAGGTGAAAGACTTGGTTGCCAGGATACATGGAAAATGGCAGGAAATAATCCAGACCTGTCGGCCTACTCAGGTATCATTTTATTAAAGTTTTACTCAAGTTTATTAAGACTTTTACTAATACTCTTCATACAGTTTTAAACAAAAGTATAACTGAGTATAATTGTTTCTGATTATCTTAAGATAAATTGAAACCCCATTATCTCTGATTTGTGTATATTTTCAGTTCTTGTTTTATATTCACTAATTTATTTTCAGAAGTAATTGTGCTTATTGAAAGTTACGTAGACACAATTTAAAAAAAAAGAAATGTTACATAACATCAAATAGAAATAGATGTTATTTCATGAGCTTTTTTTTTTTTTTTTGGCGGGGGGTGGGGGTCCTGTCATGGGGCCTGAACTCTGGGCCTGGGCCCTGTCCCTCAGCTCTTACCTCAAGGCTAGCGCTCTACCGCTTGAGCCACAGCACCACTACTGGCTTTTTTCTTTTTGCCTATGTGGTGCTGAAAAATCGAACCCAGGGGGGCTGGGAAGGTAGCTCAGCGGTAGAGTGCATGTCTTGCAAGCATGAGGCCCTAGGTTCGATTCCTCAGCACCACATAAACAGAAAAAGCCAGAAGTGGTGCTGTG